>NC_059356.1:22851481-23187196 GCF_019703515.2 Myxocyprinus asiaticus
AAAGGTAGCGGGCCCCCCGCACTCTCCGCGTTGAAGGTCCTCACTTTGGGGGTGTGTTAGAAGCTCTACGTGACTCCTGTCATGGTTCCCGCTCCCCACTATTGGGTGGGATTCTGCCTGGGTGTCGCCGGGCCTGCTCCTTTGGGTTTAGAAACCTTCACTCCTTCTGTGACATTGGTGAGCTTCACGTTTCCTAATTCCTGGACTCTCATGTCGGGGTTGCGTGATTCACTTTCAATATCAAATCCTCCAGTTCGAGCTAATACTGCCGCAGCAGTGCCGCGGCTGATACTGCCGCAGCAGTGCATTCCCCACTTTCGAGACCACTGCGACCATGCTTCTTTAAATGTTAAATGCCGATACAGCCGCCGCAGTTTTTCTATCTATCTTTCTATTGTCTGTCTGTTTGTCTGCCTGTCATCCTTTGCAGGGCTCGATCAAGCAACATTCTACTTACTGGCCCTCAGCTCATATACTGTGTATAGGTTCTGATTTGTTTTGTACAAATGTAAAATTTTTCAAAATGTAAAATGTATAATTTTCTCTTATTTTGGATTGAATTCACTCAGAAATCAAATAGGGTGAGTTCCCAAATAGGGTGAGTCCTTGCTGAATCTTTTTTTTTTCAACTCATCCATCAACATGGAGTGATGCGCCATTGCAAATAAACTACATGTTAATGCAAATGCTCCAAACTGATGCAAATTAAGCGAGACCCAAAGCGGTTCTTAGCTAAGTCTAAATTAGGAAGTATAAAAATAGGAAGTTACTCATTGCCCAGATTTTCATAATGGAATCCTTGACAAATTATAACAACAGACCTACAGTTTGGCGTAAACCACTTGTGTCATGGATTCTAATATAATGTATAATTAGTGTGATTTTAGTCTTATTTTTTACACTTGCATTATTTTACTCCTATACCAAATAATAGATTGAATTGCCAATTAGCAGTTATGCAATGTGTTTTATGCGTTGTGTGACACAATGTACTGATTTTCTTTTTTTTTTTTTTTTTAATTATTTATTTTGATGGATGAAAATAAATTAAATATTGAACAGTAACCTACCATTGATTGAACACTGGGGTCTCTATATATAGACATAACCTATTACCAAATCAAATCAAATCACTTTATTGTCACACAGCCATATACACAAGTGCAATGGTGTGTGAAATTCTTGGGTGCAGTTCCGATCAACATAGCAGTCATGACAGTGATGAGACATATACCAATTTACAATAACATCAAATTAACACAACACAATTTAAACATCTGTTATACACATAATTACACTCAACAGTATACAAATAATAACATACACTGTACAGTATACAATACGCACTATATAGATACACATTATTCAATAAAAATAAAAAATAAAAATATATAAAAAAGTATATATATAGAATGTACAGTATTGTACTGTATTGACATTCAGGCTGTCGGTTGATAGTCAGTTGTTAAGAGAGAACATAATATAATAATAATAATATAATTTATGACAGTCCGGTGTGAGATATAAGAGTAAGGGTAATAAAGTGCAATGCTGATGTATTTTGATCGTGGGAGATCAAGAGTTCAAAAGTCTGATTGCTTGGGGGAAGAAGCTATCATGGAGTCGGCTGGTGGGGGTCCTGATGCTGCGATACCGCCTGCCTGATGGTAGCAGTGAGAACAGCCCATGGCTCGGGTGGCTGGAGTCTCTGATGATCCTCCGAGCTTTTTTCACACACCGCCTTGTATATATTTCCTGGAGGGAGGGAAGCTCACCTCCGATGATGTGTCTGGCAGTTCACACCACCCTTTGCAGTGCTTTGCAGTTGTGGGCGGTGCTATTGCCGTACCAGGCGGAGATGCAGCCAGTCAGGATGCTCTCTACAGTGCAGGTGTAGAACCGTGTGAGGATGTGGCGGTTCATTCCAAACTCCCTCAGCCGTCTCAGGAAGAAGAGGCGCTGATGAGCCTTCTTCACAACGACTTCAGTGTGGATGGACCATGTGAGTTCCTCAGTGATGTGGACACCCAGGAACTTGAAGCTGCTGACTCTCTCCACTGGTGCTCCATTGATGGTGATGGGGCTGCGTTCTCTGTCTTTTCTTCTGAAGTCCACCACAAGCTCCTTTGTCTTACTGACGTTGAGGGAGAGGTTGTGCTCCTGACACCAGTGTGTCAGAGTGTGCACCTCCTCTCTGTAAGCTGTTTCATCATTGTCAGTGATCAGACCTACCACCGTCATGTCATCAGCAAACTTAATGATGGTATTGGAGCTATGTGTTGCCACACAGTCATGTGTGTACAAGGAATACAGTAGTGGGCTGAGAACACAGCCCTGCGGGGCTCCAGTGTTGAGGGTCAGTGATGAGGAGATGTTGCTGCCTATTCTAACCACCTGGCGTCTGCTTGACAGGAAGTCCAGGATCCAGCTGCACAGCGAGCTGTTTAAGCCCAGAGCCCGGAGTTTCTCATCTAGCTTGGAGGGCACTATGGTGTTGAATGCTGAGCTGTAGTCTACAAACAGCATTCTCACATTAGTGTTCCTTTTTTCCAGGTGGGAGAGAGCAGTGTGTATTGTAGATGCAATGGCATCATCAGTGGAGTGGTTGTTGCGGTAAGCAAGAGAGAGTGGCAATAGAGAGCAGATGTAATCTCTGATTAGTCTCTCAAAGCATTTGCTGATGATGGGGGTCAGAGCAACAGGATGCCAGTCATTTAAACAAGTTATTTTTGATTGTTTTGGAACAGGCACAATGGTGGATGTTTTAAAGCATGTGGGGACTACAGACAAAGAGAGGGAAAGGTTGAAAATGTCCATAAAAACACCAGCCAGCTGGTTCACGCATGCTCTGATGACGCAGCCCGGAATGCCGTCTGGGCCCGCGGCTTTGCGGATATTCACCCGTCGGAAGGATCGGGTTACATCCGCTACAGAGACGGAGAGTGAACTAACCTCTGTAGCTTCAGCCGCGAGAGCTCTCTCCGCGAGGGCGGTGTTATTTCCCTCGAAACGAGCATAAAAAGTATTTAGCTCATCCGGTAGAGAGGCAGCGGTGTTCATGGCGGAGTTTTTATTCCCTTTAAAGTCCGTGATGATGTTAATTCCCTGCCACATGCTTCTAGAGTTGGTGGTGTTAAACTGTCCTTCAATCTTACTCCTGTACTGGCGTTTTGCGGCCCTTTTCGGAGGGCATAACTGGCTTGTTTATGCTCCACGTTCCCGGAATTAAAAGTGGAGGTCCGCACATTAAGTGCCGCGCGAACATCGCTATTGATCCAAGGTTTCTGATTCGGATAGATTCATACAGTTCTGGTCGGAACGACGTCCTCTACGCACGTTCTGATGAAACACATTACGCTATCAGCGTAAAGCTCGATGTCGTCATCAGAGGCAGACCGGAACATCTCCCAGTCCGTGTGATCAAAACAGTCTTGTAGCGTAGAATCTGATTGGTCCGACCAGCACTGGATCGTTCTGAGGGTGGGTGCTTCCTGTTTCAATTTCTGCCTGTAAGCGGGCAGAAGCAGAATGGAAGAGTGGTCCAATTTGCCAAATGGTGGGCGGGGGAGGGATTTGTAGCCATCCCGGAACGGAGAGTAGCAATGGTCCAAAACCCGGTCCCCTCGTGTGTTGAAACTAATGTGCTGGTGATATTTTGGTGCGACTGATTTTAAACTGGCTTTATTAAAGTCCCCGGTCACAATGAACGCGGCCTCAGGGTGCGCGGTTTCCTGCTCACTTATAATCCCATACAGTTCCTTGAGTGCCCGGTCTGTGTCGGCTTGTGGGGGGATGTACACAGCAGTGATAATGACCGCTGTGAATTCCCTCGGTAGCCAGAATGGTCGACACAGAAGCATAAGAAATTCCAGATCAGGAGAGCAGAAAGACTTGATAGAATGTACGTTCCTCTGATCACACCAGGATTTGTTGATCATAAAACATACACCACCACCTCTGCTTTTACCTGAGAGGTCTTTCGCTCTGTCCGCTCGGTGCACGGAGAATCCCGCGGGTTCAATGGCTGAGTCTGGAATCTCCGCAGACATCCAAGTTAGGCAGTGTGTTAGGCAGATAATGCAGCAGTCCCTTGTATCTCGTTGGAAAGAGATCCGCGCTTTCAGCTCGCAGAGCTTGTTATCCAGAGACTGAACATTTGCCAGTAGAATAGTGGGTAGCGGGGGTCGATTTGAGCGGCGTCTTACTGTGATGAGAACGCCGGCTCTGTTTCCCCTTTTCCTCCTGCGTTTCCGCGGCCGTACTGCCCAGACAAAGGGCTCCGCTTGTGTGTTTGTAAACAGCGGGTCGGCATTGAGGAATGTGAAGTCCGGTTTACGGTGTGAGATTGCTGAACCAATGTCCAAAAGTGTTTGTCTGTCGTAGACAATAAGGCAGACAACATCCAAGACAAAAAACATAAGAATTGTGAACAAAACAAACAAACATTACTATGTTGTGTCGGAGCTCGCAACGCAGCAGCCATACTCGGCGCCATCTTGAGTATTATTTACTTTGATGGATGAAAATAAATTAAATATTGAACAGTAACCTACCATTGGGTAGCACTGGGGTCTCTATATATAGACATAACCTATTATTTGTGATTATAGTTCCTATTAGGCCTACATCACATAAAATGCTATCAATATCCATTAGAATATTAGTGGACTATAATTGTTCCCAAAAATAATATTGAATATTGTTGATGTTGAATAATAATAATAATAATAATAATAATAATAATAATAATAATAATAATAAACTATTAGCTATTTTGCCTTCAATAAGCATTTATGTCACCTGTTCTGCTTCACACAGTTTTATTGAATGTAGGTATCCTCCCTCCCGGAGGCGTATTTAATTCGCTGAACGTCAAAGACTTTTTGAAACCACCTGTGGCGGATATGTCCTCTGAAGAAATGCAGTCTGTTCAATAAAGCCACCGTGATAGCGAACGTAAAAAACCCTGCGTACGAAGACATTAGGAGCTGAAACATCTTCTGATACGGCATCTTTTTTTCAGTTATTTATTTGTATGAACGTCACTCAAGTGAAGAGCTATGTTACTGACACATCGACTATTCGTCTCAATATTTATTTTGACTTCAGGTAAGCCTGCATTAAGATTTAAGGTTTGGCTGCGTTTGTGTGTGGTGATTTGTTTATTTTAGAACTACGATAAGTATATTTGAACAAAAAGACAACTTTTGTAGACTAACCCAATGATCAAAATTTAAGTGTGGTGCGCGTCCACGCTGTTTTTAAGGACCATGGACAGTCTCGAGCGCTGGACAAACCCAAGATGTTTCCCTTTTATTACATTATAATGCATTTAACTCGACATCTGCTGAGAAGTGTTGTAACAGACAACATTTTTCCCAGGCAAAACAAAATGTGAGGCACATTTGAATTTTCCCAAGATACTGAGCAGATCAAATCGTTGGATTTAAAGCGGGATATATGATCCGTATCGTGCTGTTTAACATTTCTGGCACTCTGTTAACATCTTTTATAATATTTTGTAGGCCACCTATGTTGTCGAAATTCGTAACTCTCTGATGTAGGCTGTGTCTTAAAATCTAGTGAGCTGCCTAACTAGCGAGCATTTTGGGGCATGATAGGAGCGTTCAGCGTTGTATTTTATTTTATATTATTGTGCTTCTCATCCTTTGCGTAGGCTATACATTTTAAAAGTTATAACACAGCTTTTTTATGTGAAAACATAGCAATCTTTCATATGTTTAATGTGAGAAAGGCACGTTTAGTACATAAACCGTTATACAAGGATCATAAAGGTTTTCTTTTCTTTTTCGGTTCGTAACAGTTGTAAGTTTCTTTGTAATTTTGGTATTTTGTGTGGTGTAAGGTTTGGTCTCTTGAGTGAGTCACTGCGTCACACATCGAAGTATGACTTTGAGACTCTCAAATGTTCATTCACGCACACAAACACACACACACACACACACACTCGCGTGTGAGTGAGTCAGCACTTAGGGGATTGTGAACGTCACATTCTTTTGAGTTTAGTACCAGAGAAGTTAGCTATCACATTTCATTTTCTTTATTATTAGTTTTTTCTTCTTCTTCTTCTTCTTTTCCTTCTTTCCTTTCAGGAAGTGTCCTTTTGTATCGCAGGCAGCGCTGAATATGATTTCAACACCAATGTAGACATTTACCTTAATACTGATCTGACTCACTGATGATAGGTTTATAACAAACATTTCACTCAAAATCTAGTTCATGAAAATATCGTTTAAGGCAGACAAAAGGCCTAGTTGGACACATTAATGACTGTGAGTCACAAAAGGCACTTTTGAAATCAGTAAGCAAACTTGTGAAAACCAGTCAAGGCTTGTTTGTGTTTCTAATGAAGTAAGTCTGCTTGTGAAGTTCCAGGACTACAACGGACGAAAGCCTGAGAGCTTGTCCCATCTTTCTGTTTGGCACTAAGTCCAGCTGTGTCCCACCTGTGGACCCCTCAGAGACAGAGATGAGGTGAAAGAGAGAATGACAGGATGACAGAGAGAGGGGAGACAGGAAGTAATAGGATTTGTAGGAGAAGGGAGTGACCAATGCATATCTGACAAGATGAGAGAGGGGGAAATGAAAAACATGTGTGGTACTGTCAGTGGGAAAGTATGAGTGTGTTCGAGAAAGAGAGACGTAGATAGAATACATCTTTCTATCTACAGTTACTCATAACCATCATGTGTTTCATACTACTGAGCATGGTCCTGTGAGGTTCTGAAGAGATACTGTGACCCAATGAACTGTGCAGTTGATGTTTCATTGCCAGAGATTTATACGTGTGAGATATTTGTGGATATGAGCTTCATTTTACTTGGTTAAGAACTTCAACATTTTCATGAGTAGGGTCTAAATTCCCCTGCAGTACCCCCTGGAGTGAGTTATTTTTGCACATGACACTGCACAGCCAGTAGAGGTGGGCAGAGTGCAGACAGGAATTTTTTATTTTATTTAAATTTTTGATTTCTTGTCATAAAAAATAAATAAAAAGTGCAGAGTGCAGATGGGAATTTTTTATTTTATTTTAATTTTTGAGTTCTTGTCATAAAATTTATATATATATATATATATACTGTATAATATAGTAAACATGTGAACAAATGGGTTATGTCTGCTGTACTGTATTTGTTTTATTTATTTTGTTTATATATAGCTATGAAAAAACAAAACAAATGAACAAATAATATCAGCGGTCCGGTTTGCTGATGCACTGTTTGACATCTTAGACATTGTGTGTGTGTGTGTGTGTGTGTGTGTGTGTGTGTGTGTGTGTGTGTGAGACAAGCGCTAATATAAACAGACTTGGATGCGTGCATCTGATAATCATGCTCGATCAGCATGTGTTCACTGTGAGTATAAGAGTTTTAAACTGTTATCATGGTGCTTTTGTGATAGTTTGGCTGTCTGTTTTTTTTTTATTTATTTTTTTTTTTACATAAAATAAACATACAGTATGAGTATGAGTAACTGTTTGAGCAAATATAAATTACAGACGCTTGACCAGCACAGCCTGTGTTGGCGCAAAAGCCAATTTGAATCTGGCAGCTTGTAACGTAACTGGCTGTTGCAGAATCACATATGTGTGACACTACTTTATGGGGCCCAGTTACTAACTGTCACATTTGTGTGAGTTGAAAGGGTTAAAACCTCAACATGACATTTGACTAGAGTCAGGCTGAGGTAATGAAGCTGCATGTCTGATTATGTGGGGCAGAGCTCAGAGGATTATGGAATTAAGGATTATGGAATGCTGGCCTTTGTTTTCGGAGGGTGCTGTAATGCATGCAAAGTGCTGTAATGCTAATCTTTGTGTCTGAGGGATAAAGCAATATAGTTAATTGATAAAGTCTGGCTTGTAAATCAACTGCAAGATTGATTTAATGTGAGAAGATTTCTCACATTATATAAATGGATATACTTTTCCTTATGATTTTCCTTGTTTTCAATAATTCTTTTTTATTTTAATACTTTTAAACTGCTTCTCATTACTTCTCTTCTCAGTCTGTCTCATGTTCTGTTGGATTAGAGGCAGTAAATCTTCCCCTTTAATTGGACAGCATCCGCTGACTGTGCTTTAATTGGATAGAGTGTGAGCTGGTCTTCTGGGTCCTAGCACAGGAGTGCTGCTTCTGGGAACCATCTGTTACCTAAGAGCCTTTGTATGTAAGGGAGAGTAAGAGAGAGTGTGTGGCATTATAATGAGTTCTTGTGTCTGCCTATGGCAAAATCTACTTCAAAGAGGAGGGATACACACAAATCTAAATGATTTTAGAATTAAAGTTAAATTTAAAATGTAAATGTAAGTAGATTTTACATTTCTTAAGAAAATGTGAGAGGTGCTTTCCCGTGAAAAAAACTTGACTTTGAGAGGTTGATAGT
The DNA here is from genome assembly GCF_019703515.2 of Myxocyprinus asiaticus. NCBI lineage: Eukaryota > Metazoa > Chordata > Actinopteri > Cypriniformes > Catostomidae > Myxocyprinus > Myxocyprinus asiaticus. The sequence goes on from NC_059356.1 coordinate 22,859,888, forward strand.
GTGCTGCTTACTGGCCCAAGTCAAAATAGCACAACCTAAGTCTCTGTGATACAGGGGTCTTTTGATTTGGCTCGGGTCCCTTCTTCAGTGTAAGTTTATGGAATTTTTTCACCCGTTTTATTATCCACCAGGCAAAAATAGCAAGTCTGATTGCTAAGAAAATTAATAGCACACCTCTCCCCAACAAGCGGCACAATTTGAGGGATCATTCAGATATCAAGCAGTGTGGGACGAGATGCTCACTGAGGTATAGCCTAAATACTGTTGCCTATACATGAGTGATTCTTGAACTTTGACAATTTCAGTCTGATCTCATGAAATGTATGTGAACATGACAACATTTTTGCAATTCAAAATTTATGTGCTGTATAACACATTTGGCTGCAGTTTTCCAGTGAAATGTCAAGCTGGAGGCGCCAAAAGCGAGTAAAATGATGTCGTATTCAGACCAGATTTTAAGGTGAATTTTTGATATTTAAAAAAAAAAAAAAATGGCTGGACTTGAACTGCAGTCCTCTGACTCAATGTCCAATGCTCAGGTGAGCTACAGCACAAGCTATATGTGTTGGAATAAGTGTGTATACAGTATGTATGTGGGTCTGTAGTACAAGCATTAAAATGCATTTTTTTTTTCAAAAGATGCGTTAGCGTAAAAGTGTGTCGATATCATAAAATAGCAGGGTCTGAGTAATAGAGTAATAAATAAGTATTTATAAAGTATTTATAAAGTCAGCTATTGAAGTCATGATTTGAGAGAAACTGAAACAAACACAGTTGTTGTAGTGCCTCTAGTGTTAATTTCAATTGGAAACTGCAGGGAATTGTACATGGAGACACATATAACAAGTTTTGCAAAAATGTTTATAGAGTCACGTTTTCACTTTGAGATCAGGTTGGACAATTTCATTTATTTTTTTAAATGTCTTTTATGTATAGATTTAACTGATTTAGCCTTTTCCCAGACCCAGACTTTTAATTTTAAACTATAAAAATCCATTATTAATATATAAATTATTACATGTTTAAAGCTATGAGAATCTAAACGAAGAATGAAATAAACCATTTCAATATTTATTGTTTGAAAATTATTTCAATTAATTTTTCAAAAACTATGAATGTCCCACAGTTAGGCCATCATTTCCACCACACCAAACAATTTTGCCCCTAATAAAGGTTTTCTAAAGTTCGTGTGCTTGTTAACCAAGTCGAGAAAAGTGTTAGTGAAGAGCATGCTTGAGAAAAAATATGAGACAAGTGATGTGACAAATATTACTTGTAAGTAGAATGTTTTTTTTTTTTTTTTTTTTTGGATGTCATTCCAATCAAGCTTTAATTTTGCAAGATTATGCAGTGTGAAAGTATTATTAAATTGTGTGTATTTACTAGGATACATTAAATGTTACGTTAGCTATGAAATGAGCCAAGGCAAAAGAGTAGGCAATTTGATATCTATATGAGTCACTTCCATCACAGTCATTTCTACCACAAAATTCTATTAAACAAAGTACATTATTTGAGCATATATACTGTACATGGCTACATCATGTTGGTTAAAGCAGTTTACTATTTTTGATTTGTTTGAACTGTTCATGAATACCCCTTTACAGGCCACAAGAGTCTTTTCTTTGTGTGGGCCTTTGTTCCAAGCCTGACTACAGCTGGTTTGGCTCAGTGCAGATTGCGACCTGGCTTCAGTGCCATGACCTTATTGTTTTGTTCTGATATACTGTGGATAGACCAGATCCAATTCAGCTTCAGTTATAATGTGGATGGCAGGTGCCAGGCTGAGGGCAACACTCTTCCAATCTGCATAAAGAAGGTTTAGGGAAGGCATTCTAAATATCAGTCATGTAGCTCCAAATTCTACTGATATTTTGAACACAGTAAGGCCACACTGGGGGAGGAACAGACTAAGTGTGGGAGAGTATTCCACTGCCCATGAAAAAGAAGGAAAGATAAGATATAGGAACAACATGACAGATGAGTAAGAAGTGAGGAACAGTAGCTTAATACCGACCGATCACTGGAACACCTCTGCTTTTGAAAAGTGCCACATTAACATGTGTCTGTTTTGTGCCAGAGAAAATGTTTATTGTTCTCGAAAGCTCGTAAACGACAGATAACATTGTGTTCAGACTGATATATTTGTTCCACTCACACCCTTGCTGTGAAATCTGGGAATTTCACTTCTCTTACAACTTTTGTTTAATTCTTAATATAATGAAATGATAGAAATGTAAGGTACACACTTATGTCAATTGCACTCATTATCTAGTTCTGATCTAGTTCTGTTCCAGGCTCAATAATATATGCAGTGTTGACACTGCTAAGCAACCATTACCACAAAAGACACTGCTAAGCAACCATTACCACAAAAGTATACAAAGCAATACAAGTACTTTAATTAAAACCAGAAACTCAAATTTGGCTTTTGGCTTTGTTAAAAAGCCCCTTTTCGTACCAAACAAAAATATTTGCTTGTGCTATGGATGAACAAGCCTGAAGTGAATGGAGAAAGATAAGTAAACAGAGAGAAAGGGCAATCAGTATATGTCAGAGAAAGTGATACTGGTTTTTGTGTTTATGAGCGAGAGAAAGAGGGAATAAATAAGGGTTATGTATGTGTGTTTATAGAGCCAGGTTGATGGATGATTGTGGTTGTGAGTATGTGTGTAAATGTGTGGAATGGGGTCGGATGGTATGTCTGCAGAAGGTGGTAGTTAAAGCAGCTCCCAGCTGTCAGGTTTTTCTGCTTTGAAGTAGCGAGCCACAACTGCAGAAGAGTCCAGCCTCAGGGCATCTTAGGTCTCCCCATCAACCCCCACAATTTATTCTCTCTTTCATACTCTCTGTCTCTCTCAGACACACACAAACATATACACACGCAAGAGTTTCGCTAAGAAATTTTGGTGCCGGCCAACATGTCTGGTAATGATAAAGTTCACCAGACAAATTGGAAAAAATACAGTCATCTCATTTCAATATATATTTTGTGCTGTAACACAGTGGAGTATGCATAATATGTGATTTTAAAATGGTACAGTCAAGTCAAATGAACAATAAACATTTGTTCATTATCGCTGCTTTTCTGTAAAAAAAAATGGCAGTCATGGAATTAGCATCTAATTAAAAAAAATAAACATTCAAAAGTAAAACAGAGGGCAAATCAAAAATCTAAACTGCAATTTGCCACACATTTTTTCATTCATTCACAAAGAAATATTAAAATAACAACAATCATTAGGTTATGTCATACTGTATGATTTCACACCTTGGCTAATTTCTTTCTCATTATTTTTATTACTATTTTCCTCCAATTTTACATAGCACAGAAGCATTTTGCTGTGTGTTGCATTTCTCTACAGCTTGAGATGCACATAAGCCAACCTCTGTGGCAGCAAAGAGCTGTCATCAAGATATGTCACGCTGAACACTTGTGGTATCACAAGTGTGGAAGGTTGCTGACGCTTCGTGTTAATATTTTCATCTTACATTGTGTCAGACAATTTTTTAATTTGTCAGATATGGGGAGGTTTTAACGGTCAAAAATCTGTTTGTAACTGAAACCCTGACATACACACACACACTGTTTTTAGCTGTAAAGGCTGTAACACAGTGAAGAGAAATGCATAGTTTTTAAACTGAACCCACCAATACAACCCCAAACATAAACTTAACCACCAGTGGAGTAAAAAGGTAATGTTAGAGGGAAAAATGCAACCTCTGTATCACGCTCGTCACAAATTATACCAACGTGATTACTTCCTGGTTTCAATGTGGAATCTGAGCCCAGGCCTCCCACCTGTAATGTATACAAATTTAATGTTAAGAAAAAGCATTAGAATACAGTATGTTGTAATGAACATTAACCAAGATTAATAAATGATGTCAAAGTATTGTTCATTGTTAGTTCATGTCAACTTATGTAGTTAACTAATGTTAATGAACACAACCTTTTTGCAAAGTTTTACCAAATATTTGAGCACAGAATGCTGCAACTGACCACTTTACTTACAGGACTTACTGTACATTGTACAATAACAACATACTGTGATATAATATATAATAGATCTTATTATAAATTGAAGTTTATTGCCATAGAGTTTGTAAATTTGGTGTGTGTTTCTGTTTGAGAGGAATTGAGACAAGCTTCAAAGTCATTTTATACCTGCCACGCACGCACACGCACGCAAGTACGCACACACGCACACGCACACACACACACACTAGTTTAGTAATAAAGGTCTTTCTGTACATTGCATTAGTGGAATTTGGTTAGAGGAGAGGGTGTTGAGACACTGGCTACTCTGGTAACAGAACAGAAATGACTACTATACCTTTGTGCTGATTTAATGAATATTGTCAGCATGTAGTTGAAATTCTAGGGAGACCTCAACAATTGCATCTTGTGAACCCTCTCTGCAGACCAGTACTATTTAATTAGATTAAAACATTTTTTTGACCATACGTTAGTTGATCATAGACCATCACAGCTTTTCCCTTCAGCTGTCAACCTGCTGAACTCAGTAGTCAAGGGCTACCCCACCCCCCACCAACCAAAAAACTGCTTTATTGCACATTCTTGCCCTTTCTTAATACTACATAACTCTTTCCACTTGCACAAAGTACTATTCTGTACTTCCCGTAACTACAATAACTTTACGCCTACATTCAGTATATTTACTTATATAAATAAATTAAATATATATATATATACATATCACTATATGCTACTTACTATATATAGAAATATAGATACATGTGTATATATGTACCATTTTGCACATTTCACTTCTGAACCACTTTATACCTCATACCTTACAATGTCTCTGCACTACAATGTTCATCTGCACTATTCTACATATCTACCTCCTTCACAACTGCACTTTACCTGCATTCTGACCCAGCCTAGCTGGGATATGTAAAAAAGAAGAATTTCACTGTATATGTGCAAAATGTATAATGTGTGATAAATAAAGAAAATTATAATTAAATTATAATTATAATTATAATTAATTATAATTAAATTATAATTATTTATTTTGCACTTCTGGTTGGATGTTAACTGCATTTCATTGGCTCTGTACTTGTACTGTGCACAAAGTTTAATCTAATCTACTCTAATCGCATTTGTTTTAGGCTTATTACAATTCAATAGGAAATGTTGATCATTGACGATTGTTATTGATGTTCAAATAATTTTTTTTTTTACCACTACCTGAACAGCAATGCCATAAACTCGTTTTCCTAATTAAATAATTTTATTGTAAAGCTGTTTTTGATGTAGAATTGTTTATATTAATGCTTAAATGGAAAGAAAGTATTTAAATTTTGAAGAATTTTATAGTAATATATGCTTAGGACTATCATAAACTATTTGATATTCATCGCTCTGACATGATATTTAAATTGATATAAAAAATAAAACAAAGTTCAACCATCTGAACTTCTGCTCTCCTGACATATAGATTTGTGGAAGATTTAACTGACTTTTCACTGAAAATTCCACTAAGATAACGTTTGACCTGACCTCTGCTCTGGTCAGAAGTGAAGTCTTAAGTGCACTTTGAACCAGACAGTCCTCAGTCAGACATGGTTTTTTTGTGTGCGCTTTGAGATGGAACGGGACCTGACGTAGGGTGACCATACGTCCTCTTTTTCCCGGACATGTCCTCTTTTTTGGACCTGAAAAAAGCTTCTGGCCGGGATTACAAAATTGGCTATAATTGTCTGGGATTTGGCTTTCTTCATATTGACGTGCAGTTAGGACTCTCATACATTCTGTGTATTTGAAACTCCGCATTAAATACTCCTAATTAGGCTGGATATCTCGGCTGCCACGTCATCAAGCACCGTTGAAGGCCATCTCAATTGTGAGGACACTTGTGAGGCAGCCTCGTTTCGCAGCCTTCTTTGCCATATCTTGGAGGATGCATTGGGTGTATCCTTTGTGGCCTTCAATCACCAACAATTCTTTGCACATGTCCCAAATTATTTAAAAAAAATTGTAGAAACGAGTTGCATGACCGCGGAGGCGGAAACCTTTATACCGCTGCTTACTTTTTTTCTTTCACTCTTCAAATTTTTATTCACATTTGCACCAAGACTATATGTATAAAAATACAAAATGCAAGTAGTTTAGACAATACAACAAATCAGAAGATGCAAAGCACACACACACACACACACAAAAAAAAAAAAAAAAAAAAAAAATTCAATTACTTGAATTTGATAAGCTTTAAAAATGTTTATAGTTTTTACAAGTCTAGGGTTCTGTTTTTTCATATTTGAAAGGGTTTAAATATAAATTCTTAGATCAGTGTTACAAAATGTATCATATAAAGGCTTATTTGAGCGACTATAGCTTTGTGAATAAAACATTTTGCTAAAATAATTAAGGGATTAAGGACATATTTCTCGTTTTCTGAAGTATATGGGTTTCTAAACAAAGTAAAATCACATGCACTAAGCTTATGGTTCACCATGCACACTTACTAGACTGTCTCATTCTAGCATTGAGTGCTGAGGAGGCTAGCCTACAGCCTCAGAAGGACTGGTCTAGGAAGGACACAGCCTTACTAGGCTGCAGCCTTCCATTTGAGAAGCACCTTAAATGTGCACTTATAAAAAAATATAAGTGCTTTCTGCGCGCGCAGCCTCGCACTGTATGTGTGTAGGCAAAATGTCACCAGATGTTCTCTGCTCTCTCAACCAGAATCAAATTTTTTTTTGACTTTGAAATATACTACTTATCAGGGAAACGTAAACTAATAGGATGGATAAAATAGACCATGATTAAAATTTTACAAGCCCCTTCCTCTGATATATGTAGTACAACCTCTGTACTTGACCTGTAAAGCTGGTACTTCAATGCTAAAAAATTCTGAATATACAAAATCAAAAAAAGAGTGTCCTCTTTTTGGACAACCACAGTATGGTCACCCTACCTGATGTAACCCACTCATCTCTTGTGTCTGGAAAGGATTAGCAAGTAGTAGGCTAATCACCCTGAGTTTCTTGAACTGCCTTTAGGAAAACACAAAGTATTATTTAAAGGTGCACATAGTTATTTTTTGTTGATGTTGCATTCTGGTGGATCTTTAATTTTAAAGAAGCCTTTTAATGCTACTTACTGTAAAGCCACAGGGAATGCAGAATCCAGCACAGTTTATTAGATTGTGAGCAGTGTGTCTATCATTTATATCGGCAAGTCTATCATTCCACATAAATGTCTGCTTTAAGCCATCTCTATTAGCTCTCATCCACATTTGCTAAAAAAAAATGTGGGATATGGCTCACATAATGATATTTAGTATCCATGGAAAGGGATCCATTCAGCCAACAGCAATATTTAGTCTGTGGACCATACCGGTGTCTTGAAACACAGCCAGATCTAATACATATATCAAAAGTACCAATTTGTGGGTCATATAAAACATTTATTGACAAAACTTTACACCACATCTTTTGACAGTAACTTCATGTTTCAAATTTTACAATCTCTTCTTTAACTTGGGTTTTTATCCACAAAATGTATTACTGCATGATTTGGCTAATCACGTCCTTAAAGACTGTAGTGCATTAAAAACTCGGGAGGTGTTGAGATTATCATATCATCATCCCATGATCAAGTCTATAGACATTTTTTTTTTTTTTAATTATTACAAAGGTTCACTTATTATAAAAATTGTGAGTTGCCTCCGCGTCTGAGACAGTCAATCCTCACATCTTATCATGTGTCTTGTTGAGTGCGTTACCATGGAGACCTAATGCATGTGGAGGCTCATGCTATTCTCCGCGGCATCCACGCACAACTCACCACGTGCCCCACCGAGAGCGAGAGCCACATTATAGCGACCACAAGGAGGTTAACCCAACGTGACTCTACCCACCCTAGCAACCGGGCCAATTGGTTGCTTAGGAAGACTGACTGGAGTCACTCAGCACGCCCTGGATTCGAACTTGGGACTCCAGATGTGGTAGTCAGCGTCTTTACTTGCTGAGCTACCCAGGCCCCCTTAAAAGTAGTTGTTGATGTATTTTGCACAGAGTTGACATTTGTAAATGACAGTGCAGACTTTTTTTGCGTGTCTGTCAAAACTCCATTAAAAGAAGCAAATAAATCCTGTCATAATACACTTACAAATACCATATTTCGTACATAATTTGAATTGAGTTGTGCTCTGTTCATTTTCTGTTGTTCAACTCAACTGTTGGTGGGGTAGGTTTTATGTGGATGACTGAAAAATACATCTGGATGAAGCAAGTTTTGTCCACTCATGTTTATAAAGATATCGAGATTAAAAAAAAAAATTGATTAATCACGATTAAATATTTTATTCGTTTGACAGCCCAAAAATATACACTTTCACTTTCACATTCAGCCACCTACTGGTTGGGGATGGTCAAAGGTGGAGATTGATAGTAAAAAGGACTTAAAAATTAATCCGTTTTTCACCCACACCCATTATATAACTTCTGAAGACATGGATGAAACCGCTAAAGTCGTATGAATTACTTTTCCTTATCTGTCACTCACTCAACGTTGTGTCGATGTAGTGACACTAGGGGGTCGCCCTTGGGAGCCCCAAACACCTCTGATCTTTGAGAAAAGGCTAATGGGAATTGGCGAGTGGAATTTGCATGTCACTCACTCGGACATACGGGTATAAAAGGAGCTGGCTCGCAACCACTCATTCAGATTTTCTCTTCAGAGCCGAGCAGTTGTATTTAGTGAGCTGAATTACTCTGCTGATCCATTCACTTCGAAAGCTGTTGGATTTACGGCGCATTACAGCAGTTTCTCCCCCTTGTGCACTGGTGGAGTGCAGAGAATGCCCCTGGGTGCTTCGACAGTCTAAAAGAATATATATTCTTGCAATAACAGAGTATATTTTCCCTGTTAAAAGAGTGGCACTGATGGAGAACGTCTTTTTAAATATGCCTTTCCATCTGTGTTTATTTTCTGGTTGCGGTCATTACCTCTCCGCTTCCGATGGCCACGATCGCTGTGTGCCAGCGCATCTGTGCCGAGGGAACAGATGGGTGCTGCCCACGTAGAGACAGCATTCGTGGATGGGTCATGTTCTCACTGCGAGAACATGACCATGGCAACTTTGCGGTTGTGGCTTTCCGTCGTTAGAGGGAACCCCAGCACTCCCCGCCTCGGTCCTTGTACCTATGGGTTTGAGGCCACGTCGGTTAGCACTGGGGGCGATTTGGGGACCCCAATGGGAGCCGCTCCGCCGGGTAACTCCCCACAGACCTCCCATTCCCCAGTACACTCGTTTGCCCTGGTCGTTCACCAGATGGTGTCCCGTCCCTGAGAGAGGAGAACCCTCCTCAGGGGAATTCGCCAGGGAGGGGCTTTCATGAGGAGCGTGAGGTCCGAGACCAAGTCTGGGTGGGCCAGTAGGGTGCCACTAGGATGACCTGCTCCTTGTCCTCCCTGACCTTGCACAGGGTCTGTGCAAGTAGGCTCACTGGGGGGAACGCATACTAGTGTGGCCCCCGGGGCCAGCTGTGTGACAGTGCATCTGTGCCGAGGGAAGCCTTGGTCAGGGCGTACCAGAGCGGGCAGTGTGAGGCTTCCCGGGAAGCGAACAAGCTTACCTGCGCTTGAACGAATCAACTCCAAACCAGCTGGACCACCTAGGGGTGGAGTCTCCACTCTCCCCGGAGTGTAACCTGTCGCGCGGGATGTGTGGGACGTGAGTGGCTCGCAACTCGTCCACAGCCTCCTGCAGTCAGCAGTGACTCAAGTCGTTGCGAGCCACTCACATCCTGCAGGTCACGCTAGTATGTGTTCCCTCCAGTGAGCCTACTTGCACAGACCCTGTGTAAGGTCAGGGAGGACGAGGAGCAGGTCATCCTAGTGGCACCCTACTGGCCCACCCAGACTTGGGTCTTGGACCTCATACTCTTCGTGACAGCCCCTCCCTGGCGAATTCCCCTGAGGAGGATTCTCCTCTCTCAGGGATGGGGCACCATCTGGCACCTGCGATCAGACCTCTGGAATGTTCATGTCTGGCCCTTGGATGGGACACAGAAGCCCTAAGTGGCCTACCACCCATGGTGGTAGACACGATCACTCAGGCTAGGGCTCCCTCTACGAGGCACCTATATGGCTTGCAGTGGTGTCTGTTCACCAAATGGTGTTCTTCCCGACGTGAAGACCCCCAGAGTTGTGCAGTTGTGTCTGTGCTTTCCTTCCTGCAGGAGAGGCTGGTGGGGTGGCTGTCCCCCCCACCTTGAGGGTGTACGTGGCCGCTATGGCGGTGCACCACAATACAGCTGACGGTAAGTATTTAGGGAAGCACGACCTGATTATCAGGTTCCTTAGAGGCACGAGGAGGTTGAATCCTCCCAGAATGGGATCTCTTCGTGGTCCTGCGGGGAGCCCCGTTTGAGCCCTGGAGTCAGCTGAGCTAAATTAAGTCTCTTGAAGACTGCCCTTTTGACTGAGCTCATGTCCATCAAGAGTGTAGGGGACCTGCAGGCATTCTCTGTCAGTGACACGTGCCTGTAGTTCTGTCTGGAATACTCTCATGTGGTCCTGAGGCCCCGACTGAGCTATATGCCCAAGGTTCCCATGACTCCGTTTAGGGATCAGGTGGTGAACCAGCAAACAAAGCTGCCCCAGGAGGAGGCAGACCCAGCCTTTTCGTTGCTGTGTCTGGTGCATGATTTGCGCATCTACTTGGATCGCACGCAGAGCTTTAGAGGCTCTGAGAAGCTCTTTGTCTGCTTCGGAGGAGAGCGGAATGGGAGCGCTGTCTCCAAACAGAGGATCGCCCATTGGGTCGTTGACGCCATTGCTTTGGCATACCACGCCCAGGATGTGCCACCCCCCTTGGGGCTTCGGGCACACTACACCAGGAGTGTGGTGGCCTCCTGGGCCCGGACCAATGGTGCCTCTTTGGCAGACATCAGTAGAGCAGCGGGCTGGGCAACACCCAATACCTTTGCAAGGTTCCTCAATCTCTGGGTTGAGCCGGTTCGTCCCGTGTGTTGTCAGGTACGAACAGGTAAGTTAGCGGGACAACTGGCCGGGTGTACCGCTTGCGTATAGCGCCTTTTCCCTCCTGGAGGGGGAGACATGCGCTTTTACCCCCCAGCCATCTTCACAAGACCGTGGACCCTGGATGTCCTTCCTCCTTAGCTCTGTGGCAGGCAAGTTCATGGAGAAACTCGATGCCGGCCCAGTACGTGTGCTAGTAGACCCTGTAATGGGTAGGTGCTCCACATGCGCTGGTTACCTGTCTGTAACCCCATGTGATGTATCTTCCGCGAGACGGTTTCCCCGTTGGTAAACCCGCATCTTCCTTGGGCAGAGTCCCCTCTGCCACCGGTCGCTGTGTTTGTAGAGCTCTGTCCCCTCTGGGTAGGACCTACCATGGGCACTTCTCCACATGCGACACTGACGACAAAACTCGGTAAGACCATGTGATGTATTTCTACACATTACCGGCAGGGTGTGGTCTCCGCGGTGTTTTCCCCTTGGGAGTGACACCCCCCCACCCGACGTGGACACTTATGGCCCCCAATCGATCGATTTCCACTTTTTTGGGGAGAAAAAAAGAGCAGAGGCCACAGCTGGGGTAGCCTGTCCCCATTTTTTGGGCAGTCGACTTGTCCCCGAGATGCAGGGGACCGTACGACACTCGTAGAAGCATTGGGGGAGGTTACGTGATGGCCAGGTGTGCTGGCTACAAGGCACGCAGTGGTCTGCCCGTCTCGCACCGCCAGTCCACGTAACACAGTTCAGCTAGTTGTGGCATTTCATATAGGGACCCCTAGTGTCACTACATCGACACAACGTCGAGTGAGTGACTGGTTACTTTCGTAACCTCCGTTCCCTGATGGAGGGAACGAGATGTTGTGTCCCTCCTGCTACAACACTGAACTACCCGCTGAAATGACCAGGACTTTGTCTTGGCTCCTCTGCACAAAACCTGAATGAGTGGTTGCGAGCCAGCTCCTTTTATACCCGTATGTCCGGGGAAGTGGCATGCAAATTCCACTCGCCAATTCCCATTGGCCTTTTCTCAAAGATCAGAGGTGTTTGGGGCTCCCAAGGGCAACCCCTAGTGTTACTACATCGACACAACATCTTGTTCCCTCCATCAGGGAAGTGAGGTTACAAAAGTAACCAGGATGTTATGCCTTCTTTATGTCCATTTTTGACCTTCTGAGTTCTGGTCACCATTCACTTTTGTGAGGACCAACAGAGCTGAGATTTTCTTTTAAAAATCTTAATTTGTGTCATGCAGAAGAAAGAAAGTCATATATATCTGGGATGGCATGAGGTTGAGTAGATGATGAGAGAATCTTCATTTTTTTGGGTGAACTATTCCTTTAAAGTATCCCACTTTCTCTTGCACTAATCTTGAATGGGGAAACATTTGCAAGTTGGGAAGCAAGTTTGGAAGAATACAAGTCTTTACTTATAGTGCCTTTGTGTGATTCATTAGCTTACTAAAAGCTGGTACTGACTAAATTACATCTTAACATCTTAAAGATCATAAGTTTACATTATTTCACAATTTAATGGATTTTATATGCATTATGCTTATAATTTACTAATTATCTCTCACTCATACACGCACAGTTTTTCTCTCACATACATTCATATTCAGGCATACATATGAACACACCTTATCTGATCTACAGTAATTGTGAGTAATTAATTATGAGACATTAATGTAAAAGCCTCCATTCAATGTGTTTGGTCAATGCATTTAGACATCCAGTGGTTGATTGATATGGTTTAGCATTCTCTTTTAAGCAGGTATTGATGTTTGCCATCCATTATGTTGACCTTTTCCACTCCACTAAGCTTTAATAAATGTGACTTGATTGCTGGGTAAACTGAATGAAAAGGAGTCAGTTTGTTTTTTTGTGTGGGAGTGTAGGTTTGTGTGTTGAAAAAGCAAATAAAAAACCGGGTAGGTCTTAATTTCTGTATTGTGCAAGTTTTTTTTTTTTTTTTTTTTTTTTTTTTTCTGTGCATGTGTCTGTATTTGAATTTCTGACTTAAGCAAATAACATTAGAAACTGTCCGCAATGGCTGCGTGTGTATGTGTGTCTGGATTTAATTTTTTCTTGCTAAGCCATTGTTGTTTTTCATTTGTGTGTCCTTCAGTTGCTGGGTAATTACAGTGTGATGTACTGCAGGTTATTGTCACTCAATATTACTGTTTTTTCATGGAAAATAATGAAATCACTTTCAGGATATGATGCGTTCTTCACAGAGTTTTTGTGTGAGAGGGGGGAGGATAATAGGCTTCAAAACAGAATTTGGCCAATAGTTGCTGCAAGCCTCTTATAAATCGACCAATTGGTGTGCAAGAAGGCGGGACTCACAAAGACGGGTTAAAGCAATGCAAATATGTGCGCACACACAGTTAAGTATTAGACCAGATGCACATCATAATGACACTATAGCCGAATCCCGGACATTTTCGCAAATTTCGAAATCCCGGTCGGATGCTTTTTTTAAGGTCCGAAAAAGAGGACATGTCTGGGAAAAAGAGGATGTATGGTCACCCTAACTATTATCACAAACTCCACAAATTCCAGTGGTTTGACAGCTAGCACAATCAATGTTACCTCTGCTGCTATTGGTGGTAAACACTCTTTCACTGCTTTCAATAAAAAAATCAGCTTGTATAAATACCACGACTCTTAATTCCACATGCTCAGTTAAAGATGAAGAACATACTACATCCATGTCTTCACTAACAGGTATTCTACCCCACCACAGAATTTGCCATATTATTTGCCCAAGGAAATTAACGAAGAACTCAGCTACTAGGAATAAACTTCAGCATTTTATCATATTTGAAAAATGACAAATTTCACAACTTTTAGATTGTTATTCATGGAGTTAAATTAAATGAAAGTCCAGCTATTCAGTCCTTAAATATTACTCTCTGAGAGACTTATCTGTGCAATTTGCTGGTTGCAGATGGAGAGTAATAATTCATAAGCCTTGGAAGCATATTAGACTGTGGTCAAACTGTCATTTGACCATTGTATGTGCTTTTGAAAATAGATTAACCAAACTGCATCTGCATTTCTCTGCTTCTGCTGTTGCCGGTTCCATAACCAAATCATTTCTCCCTTCAAAATTGTTTTTGAAGATGGTTTTACTGTTTCATATGTTTAATTTAGTGAGGATGAACTTAGAGCAGTTTGGAGCCATAAATAAACTCTTATTTGAAGAGCTTAGAATAAAGACTGAATATTCTGTAGTATTCCTCTGTTTTCAATTGACGACATATATTGTCACATTTTAGGTCCCTTTTAAATAAAACTAAAAAAAAAGTTCCCAAACTTTTTAAAACTGCGGTACCCCTTTATAGTGCTTTTTCCCCACAGCACCCCAACCACTGAAAAAATAAATAAATAAACAACTATGCAATTGAAAACACTCCTTTATTTAAAAAGTTTAATATTTATATCAATATTAACAAATTAAAATAATGTAGCCATCAAGTGTTTCTCCTAAACATTGCTTCAAGTTTTTAAAGTACTTATTCAAGGGCTAGTAATAAAATAGAGTTATAAAATGGAGAACAGAGTCAACAGTGCTTTGTTTTTGTTTTTAGGAACAGCAGCAATTAATCATTTAAAAATTGTGATATAAAACATTAAAAAAGTAATTAAATGAAAAATAGAACAACTTAAATTTAGTTTGTGATTATTAGATATACACTAATAAAGATTCAATACAGTCAGTAATAGACTGAATAAATTCCTCAGTTGCTGGCCAATATTGATGACATCATCAGTCAACAGAAAGTTCTTAAAGAGATGCGCATTTAACTGCACTGACAACAAACTCTGCCTTTTGTGGTTTAATCATTATACTTGGGCATATCATGATTTTACTTTGATTCATTGTGCATTCAGACATTTAATGAATTTATAATTTATTCTGTTTTCATGACTGGATTCCGCGATTCCTCCTTGTTTTCCGCATCGTGTAAATCATAGAGCCCTTTTAATGCATCATAGAATCATTCTGAGCATTCTTAATGTTTGCTGTTTCTGATTATGTGTTATGTATCCCTCAAAACAGGACCAACAAGCATTCCATC
Organism: Myxocyprinus asiaticus; assembly: GCF_019703515.2. Lineage (NCBI taxonomy): Eukaryota > Metazoa > Chordata > Actinopteri > Cypriniformes > Catostomidae > Myxocyprinus > Myxocyprinus asiaticus. The sequence continues at coordinate 22,874,992 of NC_059356.1, forward strand.
TGGTAGCACAACTACAGTATTCCCAAGCAATGTCACAACTCCAGTCATACCAACACATGATGGTAATGTCACATCTCTACCTCTATCTGCTCAAAGTAATGTGACAAACTCATCCACATCAGGCAACACTACCGCGACAATTTCAACAACAGGCAGTGTCACTACTACACCCTTAAGTACAGCAGGAAATTCAACAATTACAGGACAAACTGCAGCAGGCAATGCTATAACAACACCAAACAATGCCACAACTCCACAGATAACTACCCTAAGCAATGAGACATTTCCACCCTTAACCACACATGTTTCAATCCAAACTACACATGGGAATGTCACAGTTCTGCCTGTAACAACAGTAAGCAACAACACTATGTCAGCCCAGACTACATCAGGCAATGTCTCAACTCCACCTCAACCTACACAAGGTAATATCACTAATTCACCCCTAACTATACCAATCAATACCACTAATCTACCCATCATTCTGAACATTCTTAATGTTTGCTGTTTCTGATTATGTGTTATGTGTCACTCAAAACAGGACCAACAAGCATTCCATCTGGCAGCACAACTACAGCATTCACAAGCAATGTCACAACACCAGTCATACCAACGCATGGTGGTAATGTCACATCTCTACCTCTATCTACTCAAAGTAATATGACAAGCTCATCCACAACTACATTGGGAAATGCTACAAGTTCATCAGTGAGTACACCAGGGAATGCCACAATTCCACCCATGACTACATCAAGCCATGCCACAGTTCCACTTACAACTGTAAAAACAACAGCAGCCAACAACACAAGACCACCTGTATCTACACCAGGGAATGCTACAAACCATCCTATAACTGCACCAGGAACAACCACAAATCCTCCTTTAACTGCACCAGGCAATGCCACAACTTCTTTACCTGTGCCAGGGAACAGCACAACTCAATTAATAACTGCAAGAGGCAATGCCACTAGTCCTTTTAGTACAACAGGCAACACTACCGCAACAATTTCAACAACAGGCAGTGTCACTACTACACCCCTAAGTACAGCAGGAAATTCAACAATTACAGCACAAACTTCACCAAAAAATGCCACAACTCCACCGATAACTACCCTAAGCAATGGGACATTTCCACCCTTAACCACACGTGTTTCAATCCAAACTACACCTGGGAATGTCACAGTTCTGCCTGTAACAACAGTAAGCAACAACACTATGTCAGCCCAGACTACATCAGGCAATGTCACAACTCCCCCTCAACCTACACAAGGTAATATCACTAATTCACCCCTAACTACACCAATCAATACCACTAATCTACCCATACCAACACTAGGTAATGTCACTAATCCACCCCTAATTACAACAAGTAATGCTACAATTATATCCCAAACTACAATAGCTAATGCTACAGCATCTCCAATAATAACACCAAGCAATGGCACAACTCCACCCGTAACTACACTGGGCAATGGTACTGTTTCACCCTTGCCCACTCTTGGCACTACACAAGGTAATGCTTCAACTCCCCCTCAAACTACACCAGGCAATGCCAGTGCTGCACCCATGGTTGCCGCGGATCCTTAAAATGTCTTAAATTCAGTTTTCCAAAATGTAAGGTCATAAAAAGTCTTAAATATCATAAATGATACAACAAAATTCTTAATTTTTATTTAAAGAGGTCTTAAATTTGGGGGCGGAAAGACAGGAATCGTGATATGACCTAATGTGATTATCAAACTTCAAAAGAATATGATTTAATTGAATAAATGCATGTGCTGCATCCTTCAAAGTGAAAACGCGGCACTGTTGTATTTTCTCCAAACAGGTGGGGGCTTGTGAGAGTTTTCAGCTGTTGCAGAGCAGTTCACAATCATTAAGCTATATCGGAAATATATGACAAGCTATCACTAATGATCAACTGTTGATGATGATGATGATGATGTAGTGTTGATGAAATATGACAATGGTTACTTACAATTGTTTATATTGTAATACGTTGTAGATTACTTTAGGAGTGCAAATTTTATATCCCTTATTTTTTTGAAAGAGCAGCTGGAAGCAGTGAAGTGCAAACATTTCAAAATAAGAGTCCCCGTTGTTTTTTAGCCTTTAAAGTTAGAAGTTCCTAGCTATGAATCAAATCTTTTTTTCTTTTTCTTTTTTTTTTTTTTTTTTTTGGTTAATGGTATATATTAATTCAATTTGGACTCTTGTAGCCTCTGTCTGGCCCTCCCCATACAGGAAGGAAAGACTAATAACATTTAATATAGGCGACCAGTTTTAAAATTTGCAGATTAATTTTATTTCTTTTACACATTATCAATTCAGCACAATCCAATATCGGTTGACCTCTAATTTGTATTTATTTATATAATGATTATATAAACCAATTTTAATGTGATATATTTGTGGAAAACATGTCTTGAGTATTTTAAACTTGCATATATCCTACCCTGTTTTACTGATAAGCAATGTTAAGGCCATGTTGAATGTGTGCCCCTGCCTGTTTAAGTAAGAGTCTGTGATACATTATTTATTTTTTTGTATGGGGTTTGTTTTTGTATGGGGATACGGTATTAATTTTATTTGTTTAGGTCTTCAAAAAGGTCTTTAAAAGTCTTAAATGTGCAGCAAAAAAAAAAAAAAAAAAAAACTCTGCAGCAACCTTGTGACTACACTAAATAATGCTTCAGCTCCACCACTAACTACACCAGGCAATGTTACTATTCCATTCACAGCAACACCAGGCAATGCCACAACTCCCACACTGTTTAGTACTCCAGGTAATTTCACAGCTTCTTCTGTTACACCACCAGGGAATGCCACAGCCCCACCCACATCCAATGTCACAACTCCCCTAATGTCAACACCAGGCAATGCCACAACTCCCACACTGTTTACTACTCCAGGTAATTTCACAGCTTCTTCTGTTACACCACCAGGGAATGCCACAGCCCCACCCACATCCAATGCCACAACTCCCCTAATGTCAACACCAGACAATGCCACAATACTACCTTTAACTACAGCAGGGAATGGTACAACACAACTGACTACACCAAATAATGCTACTTCTCCATTACTTACTACACCAGGCAATGTTACTATTCCACCCACAACAACACCAGGAAATGCCACAACTCCAACAACATCTAATGCCACAACTCCCCTTTTGACAACACCAGGCACTGCCACAACACCACCCCTAACTACAGTAGGAAACGTTATAACACCAACAACTACACCTAATAATACCACAGCCGAATCACTAATTACAGCAGGTAACGGAACCACACGACCCCTGACTACACTAGCGAACACTACTTCACCATCCACTAACTCACAAGGGAATGCAACCACACCACTGTCTACACCAGGGAACACTACAACACAACCTATCACTACAAAAGGGAATGATTCCACACCACTAACTACACCAGGGAACACTACAGCACCACCCATCATTACACCAGGGAACAATACAACACCACCCATCACTACACTAGGGAATGCTACACAAGGGAACGCTACAACACTACCCATAAATACACCAGGGAATGCAACAACACCACCCATCACTACAACAGGGAATCATACCACACAACAAACTACACAAAGTAATGCTACAGCACCACCCATCATTACACCAGAGAATGCTACAACACCACCAACCACTACACCAGGGAACACTACAACACCACCCATTACTACAACAGGGAATGCTACCACACAACAAACTACACAAGAAAATGCTACAGCACCACCCATCATTAAACCAGGGAATGCTACAACACCACACATCACTTCACTAGGGAACAGTACACCATCAACCATCACTACACCAGGGAATGCTACCACACAACAAACTACACATGGGAATGCTACAGCACCACCCATTATTACACCAGGGAACGCTACAACACCACCCATCACTACATTAGGGAACACTACAACACCACCCATCACTACAACAGGTAATGTTACAATACCACCAATCACTACACAAGGGAATGCTACAGCACCACCAATCATTACACCAGGTAATGTTACAACACCACCAATCACTACACAAGGGAATGCTACAACACCATCAATCACTACACCAGGGAATGCAACCACACTACTTACTACACCAGGGAACGCTACAACACCACCAATCATTACACCAGGTAATGTTACAACACCACCAATCACTACAAAAGGGAATGCTACAACACCATCAATCACTACACCAGGGAATGCAACCACACCACTTACTACACCAGGGAACGCTACAACACCACCCATTACTATAACAGGGAATGCTACCACACAACAAACTACACAAGGAAATGCTACAGCACCACCCATTATTACACCAGGGAACGCTACAACACCACTCATCACTACAACAGGGAATGCTACCACACCACTTACTACACCAGGGAACGCTACAACACCACCCATTACTATAACAGGGAATGCTACCACACAACAAACTACACAAGGAAATGCTACAGCACCACCCATTATTACACCAGGGAACGCTACAACACCACTCATCACTACAACAGGGAATGCTACCACACAACAAACTACACAAGGGAACGCTACAACACCACCCATCACTACACAAGGGAATGTTACAACACCATCAATCATTACACCAGGGAATGCAACCACACCACTTACTACACCAGGGAATGCTACAACACCACCCATTATTACAACAGGGAATGCTACAACACAACAAACTACACAAGGAAATGCTACAGCACCACCCATCATTACACTAGGGAACGCTACAACACCACCAATCACTTCACTAGGGAACAGTACAACATCAACCATCACTACACCAGGGAATGCTACCACACAACAAACTACACAAGGGAATGCTACAGCACCACCCATTATTACACCAGGGAACACTACAACACCACCCATCACTACATTAGGGAACACTACAACACCACCCATCACTACAACAGGGAATGCTACCACACAACAAACTACACAAGGGAATGCTACAGCACCACCCATCATTACACCAGGTAATGTTACAACACCACCCATCACTACACAAGGGAATGCTACAACACCATCAGTCACTACACCAGGGAATGCAACCACACCACTCACTACACCAGGGAACACTACAACACCACCCATTACTACAACAGGGAATGCTACCACACAACAAACTACACAAGGAAATGCTACAGCACCACCCATCATTACACCAGGGAACGCTACAACACCAGCCGTTACTAAAACAGGGAATGCTACCACACAACAAACTACACAAGGAAATGCTACAGCACCACCCATCATTACACCAGGGAATGCTACAACACCACCCATCACTTCACTAGGGATCAGTACAACATCAACTATCACTACACCAGGGAATGCTACCACACAACAAACTACAAAAGGGAACGCTACAACACCACCCATCACTACACAAGGGAATGCTACAACACCATCAATCACTACATCAGGGAATGCAACCACACCACTTACTACACCAGGGAACGCTACAACACCACCCATTACTACAACAGGGAATGCTACAACACCACCCATAACTTCACTAGGGAACAGTACAACACCAACCATCACTACACCAGGGAATGCTACAACACCATCAATCACTACATCAGGGAATGCTACCACACAACAAACTACACAAGAAAATGCTACAGCACCACCCATCATTACACCAGGGAATGCTACAACACCACCCATAACTTCACTAGGGAACAGTACAACACCAACCATCACTACACCAGGGAATGCTACCACACAACAAACTACACAAGGGAATGCTACAGCACCACCCATCATTACACCAGGGAATGCTACAACACCACCCATCACTTCACTAGGGAACAGTACAACATCAACCATCACTACACCAGGGAATGTTACCACACAACAAACTACACAAGGGAATGCTACAGTACCACCCATCATTACACCAGGGAATGCTACAACACCACCCATCACTACATTAGGGAACACTACAACACCACCCATCACTACAACAGGGAATGCTACAACACAACAAACTACACAAGGGAACGCTACAGCACCACCCATCATTACACCAGGTAATGTTACAACACCACCCATCACTACACAAGGGAATGCTACAAAACCATCAATCACTACACCAGGGAATGCAACCACACCACTTACTACACCAGGGAATGCTACAACACCACCCGTTACTATAACAGGGAATGCTACCACACAACAAACTACACAAGGAAATGCTACAGCACCACCCATCATTACACCAGGGAATGCTACAACACCACCCATAACTTCACTAGGGAACAGTACAACACCAACCATCACTACACCAGGGAATGCTACCACACAACAAACTACACAAGGGAATGCTACAGCACCACCCATCATTACACCAGGGAATGCTACAACACCACCCATCACTACATTAGGGAACACTACAACACCACCCATCACTACAACAGGGAATGCTACCACACAACAAACTACACAAGGGAACGCTACAGCACCACCCATCATTACACCAGGTAATGTTACAACACCACCCATCACTACACAAGGGAATGCTACAACACCATCAATCACTACACCAGGGAATGCAACCACACCACTTACTACACCAGGGAACGCTACAACACCACCCATTACTATAACAGGGAATGCTACCACACAACAAACTACACAAGGAAATGCTACAGCACCACCCATCATTACACCAGGGAATGCTACAACACCACCCATCACTTCACTAGGGAACAGTACAACATCAACCATCACTACACCAGGGAATGTTACCACACAACAAACTACACAAGGGAATGCTACAGCACCACCCATCATTACACCAGGGAATGCTACAACACCACCCATAACTTCACTAGGGAACAGTACAACACCAACCATCACTACACCAGGGAATGCTACCACACAACAAACTACACAAGGGAATGCTACAGCACCACCCATTATTACACCAGGGAATGCTACAACACCACCCATCACTACATTAGGGAACACTACAACACCACCCATCACTACAACAGGGAATGCTACAACACAACAAACTACACAAGGGAACGTTACAGCACCACCCATCATTACACCAGGTAATATTACAACACCACCCATCACTACACAAGGGAATGCTACAACACCATCAATCACTACACCAGGGAATGCAACCACACCACTTACTACACCAGGGAATGCTACAACACCACCCGTTACTATAACAGGGAATGCTACCACACAACAAACTACACAAGGAAATGCTACAGCACCACCCATCATTACACCAGGGAATGCTACAACACCACCCATAACTTCACTAGGGAACAGTGCAACACCAACCATCACTACACCAGGGAATGCTACCACACAACAAACTACACAAGGGAATGCTACAGCACCACCCATTATTACACCAGGGAATGCTACAACACCACCCATCACTACATTAGGGAACACTACAACACCACCCATCACTACAACAGGGAATGCTACAACACAACAAACTACACAAGGGAACGCTACAGCACCACCCATCATTACACCAGGTAATGTTACAACACCACCCATCACTACACAAGGGAATGCTACAACACCATCAATCACTACACCAGGGAATGCAACCACACCACTTACTACACCAGGGAACGTTACAACACCACCCGTTACTATAACAGGGAATGCTACCACACAACAAACTACACAAGGAAATGCTACAGCACCACCCATCATTACACCAGGGAATGCTACAACACCACCCATAACTTCACTAGGGAACAGTACAACACCAACCATCACTACACCAGGGAATGCTACCACACAACAAACTACACTAGGGAATGCTACAGCACCACCCATTATTACACCAGGGAATGCTACAACACCACCCATCACTACATTAGGAAACACTACAACACCACCCATCACAACAACAGGGAATGCTACAACACAACAAACTACACAAGGGAACGCTACAGCACCACCCATCATTACACCAGGTAATGTTACAACACCACCCATCACTACACAAGGGAATGCTACAACACCATCAATCACTACACCAGGGAATGCAACCACACCACTTACTACACCAGGGAATGTTACAACACCACCCATTACTATAACAGGGAATGCTACCACACAACAAACTACACAAGGAAATGCTACAGCACCACCCATCATTACACCAGGGAATGCTACAACACCACCCATAACTTCACTAGGGAACAGTACAACACCAACCATCACTACACCAGGGAATGCTACCACACAACAAACTACACAAGGGAATGCTACAGCACCACCCATTATTACACCAGGGAATGCTACAACACCACCCATCACTACATTAGGGAACACTACAACACCACCCATCACTACAACAGGGAATGCTACAACACAACAAACTACACAAGGGAACGTTACAGCACCACCCATCATTACACCAGGTAATGTTACAACACCACCCATCACTACACAAGGGAATGCTACAACACCATCAATCACTACACCAGGGAATGCAACCACACCACTTACTACACAAGGGAACGCTACAATACCACCCATCACTACATTAGGGAACACTACATCACCACCCATCACTACACAAGGAAATGCTACAACACCTCCCATTTCTACACCAGGGAATGCTACCATGCCACTAACTACATCAGGGAATGCTACAACACCACCGATCACTACATTAGGGAACACTACAACACCACCCATCACTACAACAGGGAATGCTACCACACAACAAACTACACAAGGGAATGCTACAGCACCACCCATTATTACACCAGGGAACGCTACAATACCACCCATCACTACATTAGGGAACACTACATCACCACCCATCACTACACAAGGAAATGCTACAACACCTCCCATCTCTACACCAGGGAATGCTACCATGCCACTAACTACATCAGGGAATGCTACAACACCACCCATTACTACATCAGGGAACGCTACAACACCACCCATTACTACATCAGGGAACGCTACAACACCACCCATTACTACACTAGGGAATGCTACAACACCACCCATCATTACACCAGGGAACGCTACAACACCACCCATCTCTACATTAGGGAACACTACAACACCACCCATCTCTACATTAGGGAACACTACAACACCATCCATCACTACACCAGCAAACACTACAGCATCACCCATCACTACACCAGGGAATACTACCACAGCACTAACTACACCAGGGAATTCTACAGCACCACTTCTAACCACAGGCATCTCTACAAATGGACCCATTGTAACTACTTCTAACCCAACTAACACCACAACACCACCAGGTGTGTTTGAGTGAATGTGTTGTGTGTGTGCAAGCTCATGCAATGTTAATCATCACCAGTGCCTTTAATACCTTCTCTCTTTCATAAACCCTTAGTGATCTGGCATATTTTTGTGTTCTTTTTTTCTTATAGCTACCTGCCCTGCAGTGCCCTGCCCACCCCTCAGTGTTTGTGTGAATTCCATCTGTCAGTGTCTGGCAGGAACAATTCTTTTAAATAATGCTTGTGTGGAAAGTAAGTGTCAGATGTCAAGACTTGGTCAATCACATACCCTCTTGCTCAAATAGGGCCATGGTGACATTTTTTTTTACAATTTATTTTATCTATAATCTCACATAATTACATAAATGAATAAGAGAAATAATTATATTTTTCCATTTTCTTTTTCTTTTTTTGTGGTGAGAACAAAACAACACAAATTAACATCTTTCTCACATCCTCTTTATTCCCAGCTAAAACCTTCCCCAGTACCCTTCGGGTGAACCGCACTTTTGTAAGTGCTATGAATGATCCCCATTCACTCGAATTCCGGCAAACTGCTAACGAGATAATTTCTGAGGTAGGTCACACATTTACTGTACCCACTGTTTCCTAACCACTAACATGACACTTATTATTTCAAAGATTTACCTTCATACACTGGAATTGTGTGAAATGTTTGTCTTGCTGTACATGTCGTGAGAAGGCTTGGAGGGCATTATTTGGTTAAAATTATATGATCATATATTCAGTGCTCTTTGACATCACATTCAGATTTTCAAAATTGGGATAAAAGTTTAAAGATTTTGAAAATAAAACTGTTTATGTTTGCAAAAACAACAAAAACAAATAAATACTTAAAGGAATGATTGGGACTGTACAATTACAATTTAATTTATAATAATATGTATTACGCAACATAAGTTTAATATAATATGTTTTATTAATATGAGTTAATACCTTATAATTAGGGCTGTCAATTGATTACATTTTTTAATCGAATTAATTATATGGTGTCCCAATTAATTAATAGCAATGAATCGCATATACAAATATTTGCTGAGAAAGCCCCTCAAATAACAATAATTCAGTATATAATGATGAAATAATTATACATAGTTATCTTTAAATATTTAAAAAGTGTGTGTGTGTGTGTGTGTGTGTGTGTGTGTGTGTATATATATATATATATATATATATATATATATATATATATATATATATATATATATATATCACACATACACTACCACTTGACTGAAATGTTTCTCATGATCTTAAAAATCTTTTGATCTGAAGGCGTTTGCTTAAATGTTTGAAATTAGTTTTGTAGACAAAAATATATTTGTGCCACCATATTAATTTATTTCATTATAAAACAAATATTTCATAAAAAAAAATAAAAAAAACCTTTTTGAAATTGATGACTTGGACCAAATAATAAAGAAAAGCAGCCAATAAGTGCCCAACATAGATGGGAACTCCTTCAATACTGTTTAAAAAGCATCCCAGGGTGATACCTCAAGAAGTTGGTTGAGAAAATGTACATGAGTACAGCATAATTCCCATAGTTCCATTTATGTTATTCCATAGTTTTTATGACTTTACTATTATTCTAAAATGTGGAAAAAAAATAATAAAAATAATAATAATAATAAAGAATGAGTAACTGTTTCAAAACTTTGACTGGTAGTGTATATAATAAAAAAGTATTCAGATCATTAAAATGCATTACATTCTTGTGGCAGAAGCGTTAAGCATTGATAAGACAATACAAAAAAGCGGCTTTAGAACACAATGTATTTTTTATTACAATATTATTGAACATAAGCAATCCATTTTGCAAGTGAATTTGTCAATCAGTTCGAGATTTATTATGAGGGCTTGTTTAAGGACCTGTCAATGCAGCTGCACCATTTTTAGGTCGCTGTCAAGTTAAATATAGTTTAATACTTAGAAGAACACATCTTGAGATCCCTTAGTTCAGATTTGTGCTCCATCAAGTGTTTTGAATGCAAGAACGTAACACATGTTTGTGTTGTGCTGTCTGCTGAAGGGTTGTTTTGTTCACTGTATAAACTGCGCGTTGCCCATACAGCTGAAGTTTCACTTAATGCTCACTGGAGTAAACAGGTGGTACTACAAGCTTGCATTTCTCAGCAATCTTCCTTATTACGGTCCGGGGACATTGCGATTAATTGCGTTTTTTAAAATTTAACACGTTATTTTTTATAAAATGAATCGCGTTAAATCGACAGCCATACTTATAATTCATTTATTTCTGCTATATTCTTTATACAAGTATATTACTCTATATTGCTTTGGTTTTACAGTACTTTTCAATTGCTTATTATAGCTTAATAGTCATGCCTACAAAGTTTCAATAAACGTTGGACTACATTTTCTCAGGGTGAAAGTAAATACTTAAAAAAATGTCCTGAATCATTATCTTTCACACTCTGTATACTGCAAGTCTTTTTCTCCCCTTCTCTCATAGATAAATGCAGCTCTGCGTAACCAGCCAAACTACATTAACAGCACTGTCCTTAAGCTAACGTAAGTGTCCCTTTTAACAGTTCTTAACAACACCTTTGTAAATATGAATCATAGTTAACAATTATTAAATCTCTGTTTAAATGTTTCCAGGCCTGGCAGTGTAGTGGCCTTAGTGAACAGTTTTTTTGAGCTCAATTCTCCAGCCACCCAGGATTCGGTTGGAGCAGCCATGGATACTGCTATAAAAGAGTGCGGGGCAGAGAAGTGTGGCATCCTTGCTGATGCTCAATACACACGTGAGTATCTTTAAAAAAATGCCTCCTAGCCAGTTTTTTTATTTTATTTTTTATTTCAGTCTGCAACTGTATTAAATGGAGTTTCATTAACAAGGTTCGGGAGGAGCAAGTTCACTTAATCCGACCAATCACACTTCCAGAATAAGCGTATATAAATAGCTGCTTACCTCTACATGGCATCGAGTCTTCTGGCTTCCCCCACCTCCCCATCTCCTCCTCTCTATTCATCAATAACTAATCTATGTCTGGGGGGCTATTCGAGCTCAGTTTAAGTCTCGAGCCCTTCACCCAGGACAGTGAGCCAAACACGTTTACACTGTGTAACATCTGTAACGTTGGTGCTGGCACTGGCAATGACAAAGACGATGACGATGACGATGGTGTAAAGAACCCAAGTGCAAATTTATTCCAACGTGTTACATCAACTTGTTACATCAACAATACCTGACACCATGGAAAACATGAGGGTTAAATACATGACATGGGAGAACACATGACAATTATAACAAATAAACACAAAGAACTCTAAACAAGATAACAAGACAATCAACCAATGAAAACAAGACACATGAACATGGAGGGAAACATGAAATCACATGACAAGGGAACCACATGACATGAAACAGGAACTAGAATTTCAAAATAAAAGACCTGAAAAACATGAACCAACAAAATACACCTACATATTAAAAAATAATAATACTAAATAATACAGTGCCTGTGCCAAAACTTTGTGGGTGTTTGCCGATGTTCAGCCATGACTATGGCTATGTATTGTTTTAATGACAGGTGTAAAGAGGCCAAATGATTGTCTCTCTATAAACTGTACTACTTTCCCCTCATTCTATCATGTCTATGTCTCTCTAGAAACTGATCTCTGTCAGCAGGAGCCTGTTCCTTGTGATGTTGTCTCTACAGTGTGTGCGACCAGAGATGGTCTTCCAAACTGTGCCTGCAAACCAGGCTATGTACCTAGCCCTTACCAGAGGAAGAGCTGTACAGGTGAGTGCGTGTATTTCTTTATTACACCATTTATTGTGTGTTGTAAAGAATCGAAGAGGAAGTGCAGTTTTGTGTGAGCAAGTGCGTTTGTGTGTGCATATCATGTTCAGCAGTGACCTTTGAGCGTGGCGTGGTTTTGTCCATAGTAACAGCCAAATTAATTCTGATCATAGCAAATTTGAAATAATGCAGTTTAATTGTTGTGTACACAGAAGTTCGTTCCAGTCATTTTAATTTTTTTATTTTTTCTATTCGTCCCACCATCTTTTAATAATTCTCTCTCACTAATTACTGTCTATTCTTTTCATAGTCTGCCCCAGTGGACAGAAAGCACAAGGAGACAACTGTGTACCGTGAGTACCATTGAGTACCATTTTTTTCTTCTGTTACTTTAATGCACATCATCACATAAACTACTCTATAAATTTGTGTGTCCAATAGATTAAATGCATACTCAGAGGGTGACAGTAATTTAGTGGTTGAGTGCATGACCGATGTATGTGTAACAGGCCCATTGTACATAGGGGCCACAGTTTGTTCCTGGCATGCAGCAGATACCCTAACCCAGCCCCCACCCTAATCCTAACCATTTGGAGCCTGTAAAGCAGATTAGCCTGCCAGGAACAACAGATGGCACCTTTCTCCCATCTCAACGTAACAGTAAATACTGCCCCCTTGTGTCATTCTTAAATAACAAAAGTCAGCTTTGTGGCTAGCTTTCAAATTGTACATTCAAAACTTATATTTATTACTTATGTAATGTATATTATTATTTTTGTTTTAATAGATGTCCATTTGGCTATTCTGGATTGAACTGTGATGACTGTAAGATGTTGTTATTATAATATTTCCCTTTTTTCCAATTTAATTTTTATTGAAGCAATAGTACTTATAATTTACAATATTCGTTACACAGATCTGCTTATATATCTTTGTTAAATTCTTCATTTTGGGTGTGTGTTTATACAGTATGTGTGTGTAATTACCTTTGTTTCTCTGTGTAGCCTCTTTGATTGCTCTAGTGGTGGTGGCATGTGTGTTAGGGGGAGTTCTGCTCATTGTGATTTTGGCTGTGCTCATCTACCTCTGTTTGACTCATAGGTGGGTATTAATTTTTTATAGCATCTTGTGAGTGTTTATGCATCTTTCACGAGTTTGCCTGCCCATATAATCTTTGAGTGATAAAGGGTAAACTCATGTGGCTTGCTGTCCGCAAAGGAAGAGGCTCGACTTGAGCTCTAAATTTACCCCTACTAAGGGACTACTTAATATATGGAGGAAGCTGTAGGGAAGGAACTGGAGGATGTAGATGGGGAGGTGGAGGGATGATAGAAAGACTGTCGCTAGAGTGAGATAAGCAGCAACTTATAAACTGCAGGTTGATTGGCAGATTAGATGAGCAAGCTCCCCCCAAACTTTCGTTTAAGAACAGCACATTTGTATGTATTTATGTGTCCTGGAACAAAATGACTTTTGCCAGTTCATCTGTAATTGTCCTTTAGCTACCACAGGTATGGGGGTGTAATGTGCTACATGTGTTATGTAATTATGTTTTTTTTAGAGTAGAGTAAATTAACACACCAAATATTAATTTGCACCATGATAACTTTTAATACGTTTTTCAAATAAGTAATGCACGATACTTTTCTGTTATTTTAATTAATTTACAAAGACATGAACCACTTGCTTCTCCATGTTGGGAGCAGGGGTGTAGATTCCAGGGGGGATGGGGGGAGGCAAATAATCAAAACAAGCAAGTACAACCTTCCCCAATATTTATACCATGATCAAGGGAAACATGCAAATTCTTCACACTATAACCCCCCCAATGTTCAAGCCAAATCTACGCCCTTGGTTGGGAGAAACGGTAGTAAATTTAAGGTGTGCAAGCATTGTGGGAGTAGTTGTAGTATATGAGAGCATAATTGTAGTTTGTGTGTGTCATGGTTATTAGTGACATACATACAATGTTTTCTTGCAGCCCATCCCAAGATTTAAGTTATTAAAAACTTCAAAATACTGTTGGTAAATGACAAATAAATCAAAGCGCTTCAGGGGAATCCAGTTGTAATAGCTATTTTTAGAGGACAAAATAACACTGTTTAAAAAAAAAAAAAAAAATGATTACGCAAATTCAGCAAAAAAATGAACGTTGGGGTGCGTGGTTCCTGCAGTTGTGATTCCTGTAGCACACTAATGCTGTATTAAAGCAACTGGGAAATACCCCCTTTTGTGGTTTACCCTATGTATCCTTGAATGCAAACTATGTTGCAGGGATAAACACTTGTTCACAGACAAAAACAACACATCTAATATAAAAAATGCCTGCAAAGCGCTTCCACTCTCGAGGACAAGAAAGTCTCATTTAGCTGGTGGTATGAAAAAGTGTTGCAAAAGTAACTTAACATGTTGTTTTCCATAAAAAGTAAAAATGTAATGTGATTACAGTAGTAGAAGTGTGCAGCGAAGCCATTATCTGTATCTACATCTGCTCCTATTGCAAAATTATATGTGTCTGTATCACTGATATATACAGTATATAGAACTGGATTGCTCATGACCTCATATCAGTGAAGCCACTGTGCCACCATATTGCTATGGCCAAACATTCTAGTGTCCCTACTGACTTAAAGAGCCCATATTATGCTAATTTACAGGTTGATAATTTTATTTTGGGGGTCTAGTAGAATAGGTTCCCTATCTGTCACTCAATCGACGTTGTGTCGATGTAGTGACACTAGGAGTCACTCTTGGGAGCCCCAAACACCTCTGCTCCAATGGGAATTGGCGAGTGGAATTTGCATGCCACTCCCCCGGACATACGGGTATAAAAGGAGCTGGTATGCAACCACTCATTCAGATTTTCTCTTCGGAGCCGATCGGTTCTATTCATTGAGCCGAATTCATCCGCCGAGTTCATTCACCTCATCTGCTGGATTTATGGCGCATTTCAGCGGCTTCTCCCCCTCTGCACCCATGGAGTGCAGAGAACGCCCCTGGGTGTTTCGGCAGGAAAAAAAAGAGTATATTCTAAAAAAAGAGTATATTTTCACTTATAAAAGAGCGGCACACACGGAATGTCTTTTTAAAGATGCCTTTCCGCTTGTGTGTTATTCCTGGTTGCGGTCGTTATCTCTCCGCTTCTGACGGCCACGATCGCTGTCTTAAGTGTCTGGGCGCTGCCCACGCGGAGTCTTCGTTCGTGGATGGGTCTTGTCCTCATTGCGAGAACATGACCATGGCAACGTTGCGGTCGCGGCTTGCCTTCATAAGAAAGCAAGCCACCCCAGCGGCTCCCCGCCTCGGTCCTTCTACCTACAGGTATGAGGCTGCGTCAGTTAGCACTGGGGCGATTTGGGGACTCCAATAGGACCACCTCCGCCGGGTAACCCCCCACAGACCTCCCATTCCTCAGCACGCTCGCCCCGGTCAGGCTCTCGGATGAGACCACCGGCTCGTCTTAGGGCGAGTTAGACCTCTTATTCGGGGCCGGGAAGACAATGAGCTATCGAGCGCAACATCGGAGAGCGGGTTCGTCCACTCTGACGCGGAGGCTTCGGCTGGGCTTCCCCCTTCGGGTGTGGTCATCCAGTCTCAGGCCGACACGGAGATGACGGACATGATTTCCCGGGCAGCCACGAGCGTCGGGCTAGAGTGGAATCCTCCACTCTCCCCTGAACCCTCGCGGCTCGATGATTGGTTCCTGGGCCCAGAGCGCCTCTCACGGCCGTGCCCCACCCCGGTTCCTTTCTTCCCGGAAGTGCATGAGGAGCTGACAAGATTGTGGGGGGCACCTTTTACTACCTGGTCCTGATCTTTCAGCTCCCCCGCTCTCACTACCCTCAATGGTGGGGCGGCCAAGGGGTACTCAGTGATCCCCCAGGTGGATAAGGCACTCGCGGTGCTCTTGTGCCCGCAGAGCGCCACCACCTGGTGCGGCTGCCCGAAGCTCCCATCCAGGGCCTGTAGGTTTACGCTGTCTCTGACAACTAAGGCCTACGGTGCCGCTGGACAAGCCCCCTCCGCCCTGCACACCATGGCTCTCCTGCAGGTACACCAAGCCAAGGCGCTAAAAGAGCTGCACGAGGGTAGTTCTGACCCGGGATTGATGCAGAAACTGTGCTTGGCGACCGACCTCGCTCTCCGGGCGACGAAGGTCACGGCGCGGTCTCTCAGGCAGGCGATGTCCACCCTGGTGGTCCAGGAACACCACATTTGGCTCAACCTGGTCGACATGAGAGAGACTGACAAGGCACGGTTCCTTGATGCCCCCATCTCCCAGGTTGGCCTGTTCGATGACACCGTCAAGGACTTTGCCCAGCAGTTCTCGGCGGTGAAGCAGCAGACGGAGGCCATTCAACACATCCTGCCCCGGCGCGGCTCAAGACCCTGCAACCCATCTGCTCATCACAAAGGGCGTCCTCCTGCAGCAACAGCACCAGCTCCGCCACAGCCCGCCCCCGTGGCCTGGCCCCGGCATGGAGCCCACCGCAGGAAGCAGACGCCACCCGTCTCACGGCCGGCCGCAAAGAACCCTAGGAAGGCTTTGAAGTGCCCCTGAGACAGGTGACCCAGGGATGAGGAGACCCACTTCTACGGAGCTGGTTGACAGACCACTCCATCCCCCGGTGGAGGGCCGGGAGGAGAATTTTTTGTTTCATTGGGTACATGCTCAAGAGGCTGCAGTACCCAAAACTTCAACAAAAGAGTGGTTTCCTTGTTCACTGGGTCACATGCCAGGTGTCGTCACGACTGCCGTCCACCATCCCACTTTGGCAGGTTTGGCGCTCCAGCGGCAGACCCCCCACTCCTGCACGCCCAACTGTGGCACAAACATGCCCACACCAGGTTGGTTCCGACGGACTGCGTGGACGATGTTCCTCCTCCCCCCTCCTCGACCAATCTTATGGTGGGTGTCCCTACTTCATTGTACCAAAGAAAGGCGGTGGGTTGCGGCCAATCTTGGACCTGCGAGTACTGAACCAGGCCTTGCACAGACTCCCGTTCAAGATGCTGACACAAAAAGCATTTTAGCGAGCGTCCGGCATCAAGATTGGTTCGCGGCGGTAGACCTGAAGGACGCATACTTCCACGTCTCGGTCTTACCTTGACACAGACCCTTCCTGCGGTTTGCTTTCAAGGGCCGGGCGTACCAGTACAAGGTCCTCCCCTTCGGCCTGTCCTTGTCCCCTTGCATCTTCACGAAGGTCGCAGAGGCAGCCTTGCCCCGCTAAGCGAAGTGGGAGTCCGCATCCTCAATTATCTCGACGACTGGCTAATCCTAGCTCACTCTCAGGATGTGTTGTGTGCACACCGGGACCTGGTGCTCACGCACCTCAGCCAACTGGGAAAAGAGCAAGCTCTCCCCGGTTCAGAGCATCTCTTTTCTCGGCTTGGAGTTGGACTCAGTCTCGATGACAGCGCGCCTCATGAACGAGTGTGCACAGTCGGTGCTGAACTGTGTGAAGGCGTTCAGACAGAAGACAGTGGTTCCACTGAAACTTTTTCAGAGGCTCCTGGGGCATATGGCATCCTCAGCAGTTGCCACACTGCTCAGGTTGATGCATATGAGACCACTTCAGCACTGGCTTCAGACTCAAATCTCGAGATGGGCATGGCGCCATGGGACACATCACGTAGTCATCACGCCGATCTGTCGCCGCCCCTTCAGCCCTTGGACCGACCTTGCATTTCTATGGGCAGGGGTTCCCCTAGAGCAGGTCTCCAGGCGCGTCGTGGTTACGATGGAGGCCTGCAAGATGGGCTGGTGTGCCGTATGCAATGGGCACACAGCCGCCGGCTCCTGGACTGGCCCGCGGCTGCGTTGGCACATCAACTGCCTCGAGTTGTTGGCAGTACTGCTCGCCCTGCGGAGGTTCCGGCCATTGATCCAGTTCAAGCATGTGTTGGTCCGGACAGACAACATGGCAACGGTAGCGTACATCAACTGTCAATGCGGTCTACGCTCCCGTTGCATGTCACAACTCGCCCGCCGTCTCTTCCTCTGGAGTCAGCAGCGTCAAGTCGCTATGAGCCACTCACATCCTGGGCGACCTCAACACCACAGCGGATGCACTGTCACGACAGATTACACTCAGGGGAAAGTGGAGACTCCACCCCCTGGTGGTCCAGCTGATTTGGAGTCGATTTTGTCGAGCACAGGTAGACCTGTTTTCTTCCCAGGAATCCTCCCACTGCCCACTTTGGTACGCCCTGACCGAGGCACCCCTCGGTATAGTCGCGCTGGCACACAGCTGGCCCCGTGGACTATGCAAATACATGTTTCCCCCAGTGAGCCTACTTGCACAGACCCTGTGCAAGGTCAGGGAGGACGAGGAGCATATCGTCCTAGTAGCACCCTACTGGCCCACCCAGACGTGTTATTCGGACCTCACGCTCCTTGCGACAGCCCCCCCTGGCGAATTCCCCTAAGGAAGGACCTTCTTTCTCAGGGACGGGGCGCCGTCTGGCACCCGTGACCAGACCTCTGGAATCTCCACATCTGGCCCTTGGACGGGACACAGAAGACCTAAGTGGCCCGTGGTGGTAGACACGATCACTCAGGCTAGGGATCACTCTACGAGGCGCCTGTATGCCTTGAAGTGGTGTCTGTTCACTAAGTGGCATTCTTCCCGACGTGAAGACCCCCAGAGATGCGCAGTCGGATCGGTGCTTTCCTTCCTGCAGGAGAGGCTGGAGGTGTATGTAGCCGCCATTTCGGCACATCATGAGGCAGTGGATGGTAAGTATTTGGGGAAGCACGACTTGATCATCAGGTTCCTGAGAGTCGCTAGGAGGTTGAATCCCTCCAGACCATGCCTCATGCCCCTGTGGGACCTTTCTGTAGTCCTTCGGGGTCTACGGGGTGCTCCCTTTGAGCCTCTGGAGTCAGTTGAGCTTAAGGCATTCTCTTTGAAGACTGCCCTCCTGACTGTGCTCACTTCCATCAAGAGGGTAGGGGACCTGCAGGCGTTCTCTGTCAGCGAATCGTGCCTGGAGTTCGGTCTGGGTTACTCTCTCGTGATCCTGAGACCCCGACCGGGCTATGTGCCCAAGGTTCCCATGACCCCGTTTAGGGATCAGGTGGTGAACCTGCAAGAGCTGTCCCAGGAGGAGGCAGACCCAGCCTTGGCATTGCTGTGTCTGGTACGTGCTTTACGCATCTATTTGGATCGCACGCAGAGCTTTAGAAGCTCCGAGCAGCTCTTTGTCTGCTTTGGTGGACAGCGGAAAGGAAGTGCTGTCTCCAAACAGAGGATCGCCCACTGGGTCGTTGACGCCATCGTGATGGTATATCACGCCCAGGACGTGCCGCCCCCCGTGGGGTTACGAGCCCACTCTACTAGGAGTGTGTGGCCTCCTGGGCCCTGACCAGTGGCGCCTCTTTGGCAGACATCTGCAGAGCAGTGGGCTGGGCAACACCCAACACCTTTGCAAGGTTCTATAATCTCCGGGTTGAGCTGGTTTCGTCCCGTGTGTTGTCAGGTCCGAACAGATAAGTTCCGGGACAGCTGGCCAGGTGTACCGCTTGCGCAAAGTGCCTTTCCCCTCCCATGAGGTGAAGACGTGCACTTTTGACTCCCAGTCTTGTTCACAAGTTGTGATTCCTTGATGAATTCCTCCTTAGCCCTGTGGCAGACGAGTTTGCGGAGAAACTCGCTGCCGGCCCATTATGTGTTCTAATTAGGCCCTGTACTGAGGTAGGTGCTCCACATGTGGTGGTTCCCCGTAGGTGACCCCATGTGATATCTTCTGCTAAATTGTGATATCTTCTGCTAAAGGCCCCTCTGCCCCCGGTCACCATGTTTGTAGAAACTCCCCCCCCTCGGCTAGGACCTACCATGGGACTTCTCCACATGACATACTTCCGACAAGACTTGGTAAGACCATGTGACATATTCCACTCAAAATACCCCCCCCCCTCTTTTTGGGCGGGGTGTGGTCTCCGCGGTGTCTTCCCCTTGGGAAGGACACCCCCCGATGCAGACACTTATGGCTCCCAGTCAGTTAACAAATTCCACTCTTTTTGGGGAGAAAAGAGAGGAAAAGAGGCCACGGCTGGGCTAGCCTGTCCCTATTTTTTGGGCAGTCGACTTGTTCCTGAAGGACCGTTCGATGCTCATAAGAGTGTTGGGGGCCTGGTGTGCTAGCTACGAGGCACACAGCGGTCTGCCCGTCTCGCACCGCCAGTCCACGTAACACAGTTCAACTAGTTGTGGCGTTTTGTATAGGGACCCCTAGTGTCTCTACATCGACACATCGTCGAGTGAGTGACATAGGGAACGTCCTGGTTACTTTCGTAACCTCCGTTCCCTGATGGAGGGAACGAGACATTGTGTCCCTCTTGCCACAACACTGAACTACCTGCTGAAATGTCCAGGACCTTGTCTCGGCTCCTCAGCACAAAACCTGAATGAGTGGTTGCATACCAGCTCCTTTAATACCCATATGTCCAGGGGAGTGGCATGCAAATTCCACTCGCAAATTCCCATTGGCCTTTTTTCAAAAAGCAGAGGTGTTTGAGGCTCCCAAGAGTGACCCCTAGTGTCACTACATCGACACAACGTTTCGTTCCCTCCATCAGGGAACGGAGGTTATGAAAGTATAATATAAACGCAAACATCCTACACATGTAATTATTTATTTATTTATTTTTCCTGTTTCTTAAAAGCCCGAGCAAGTTATGTATATCTACAGTATATCAAACAGTCTACCTCAAATTAACTTTAGTGGCAGATCAGCTTAATGTAAACAAGTTCACTGAAACTGAGGTAAGATACTAACATACATTTTCAGACTAATTTATTGTGATAATCGAAGTGTTTGTTCAGAGTTACTTGTTTTATGTTTTTATCTCTCTCCCTCTGTCACACGTGCAGCGGGCGCTGTGATTGAGGGAGACAAGTAAAGCAAAGGTGATTAAAATTAAACTGATATGGGTTCGACTGGAGGACAATTAATTGAACTGACTACAGAGAGCACTTCAGTGTGAAAACAAGCAAATCCCGGGCATTTAAGGCGATTTAGAAATCCCGGTCTGACTTTTGTCTGAAAGTCCCTTTCGGTGGTAAGGATGTATTGTCACCCTAAACAAGCAGTTATTACAGCTTTTCCTACTTACATTACAACTTGTGGACAGTTGTCCCGCTTCCTTTGCTGATCGTTGTGCTGCACTAATAGACTGAACAACGGGGCAGGTGAATGCTCTGACATCGCAATCCGCATATATCTTCTCCTTCATAACGAATATTATCCATAACAAGCAAATCAAACATTAAACTTGATTGTCATTAGAGGACGAAATGCAACTGTCGTATCCGCAGGTCGGAGCTGGTGAAACGGGGGTGTTTTCTCCTGTCACTCATTGACATTCTATGAAAGGTTGAGCATACTAAGATGACTGCTGGAACAGTTCTATTTTTATATCAGTGGTCTGTATCTGTATTCAGCTAGAACCGGATGTGGGCGGGGCATAGGCCGGAAGTGTGTCAAAACTAAATGGAACGCCCTTTTTTATTTTACTCTATTACATTTATAGTTTCTATAAATAAAATATGCCTTGTATATGTCTTTTCATAATAATAGCCTAATAATAATAATAATAATAATAATAATAATTATTATTATTATTATTATTCTATTACTATTTTATTACATTTTTATTTTATTCTTTTTGTTCTTACCAGATGAAGCTGAATATGTGGGATACATTAATACTGTGATACTGTGGAATAGGTTGTTAACTGTGGTTTCTCCTTGCATTTCTGACATTAATATCTGCTGAAACAGAATTTTCGTTTATGTCTGTGCATGAATAACAACATTATTCTGGAGGCACAAGGTGTCAAGCAATTGTTAAATGTCAAGCACACATTTTGCAGTGAATATTAAATAAATCCAAACATTAAAAGAAATGACAGTACATCAATATAGTGTACAAACAGATGAAAGTCCAATAAGTCTGTCAGGAATTTTTACGATATACTCGAGGCTGATTTGTACGCACATATTTTAACATAATGTGGAGGACATCATAATTTAGTTAACTAACATGTGCAGAATTAGCGAAATTCAATAGAATAAATGGCAAGAGTGAGCCTCTCTAGATTTTTCAGAAGAGAACAGCAGGTAAAGAATAATAATAATAATAATAATAATAATAATAATAAGGTTAGATTTATATAGCATCTTTCCAGAGCTCAAGGGCACTTAACATTATCAAATTTAGTACAGTTTAAAAGGGGGTGGGGGGAGAATGTTTCAGTTTCTTTGTATTATATGAGCAGGATTATTTTGAATAGATGTGCACTCTATGGAGCATTTAAACCTTTATGGGACATTTGAACTTTTTTGGAATAAAGTCTTAACCAGACTTAACCTTAATCGCTGATGTGGAAATAAATGTGGTCAACTTAAAGAGATGGATAGACGTACATACGTACAGAATAACATTAGTTTAAAAGTAATGTTGTCCAGCACTGGCTCCCACCTTGATGACAATCTGTTTTTGTCTGTGTGTGTATTATTTTTTTCCCAGCTGGAGGAAATCTAAGGAATATCTGTACAACACACCATACCCTGCTGAGGAGTTCGAGTCCACATGGTCCTCTCAGGGTATCACTCCTATTCCTCGTGCCACTCTCAACACTAGTGCCAGCAATGAGGCCAGTGACACCACACTGGAGATGACTGAGGGGGCAGGCAAAAGGAATAGCCTTAGTAATGGATTGGTGAGTGCCCTCTTCCACTTAAAAGCTTCACAAACAACTAATAAACCTGTCATTGCCACTAGTTCACAGAGCAGTTACACCTGTCTTTAATTTACAGTGGGTTGTGAACTGAGACAAGTTTTGTAGTGGTATTAGGGATTTTGTCAGGAATTACAGTTAACAGGGTTTCCAAAAAGTTATTGGAATTAATAAAATCTTAAAAAGTCATTGAAAAATCATGGATTTTTATAATATATTATAAAATATTTTATTGGCTAGAAAGTGTTATCTTTATCAAATAATAATAATAAAAAATCCTAATCCAAAATATAGTGTACACATGACTGGAGAATTCATAGAAATTCATTGGTCAAAAGGTGTGGGAACCTTGAATAAATTTAAATGATGTTGTTGTTTTTCGTATTATTATTACTTATATGGTTAAGATAAAGTTACATTTATTATTATCCCTCTTTTCGATGGTTGTAGCAGTTATAGCCCACTGTAAATTCAATCCAGCTCCATTAACCCTGCAGGTACCCTGCTTGTCCCATACTAAAACTAATAATAGTGTCACCAGCCACATGATAGATACATCACACAACTAATAAATGCTAATTATATTGTTAAATCAGGAGTCCATTGCCATATTGATACTCTGATTGCTAAACTGACTTCTAATGATTGGATTATCCCAGTTTTCTTCCAAGTATTACTTGAATGAATGACTAACTCCATTATGCCTTACCAAGGCCACACAAAAAGAGAATATATTACATTTGTGGAACAACTGCCTTTACAGTTAACATGAGGCCAAGAAGATTCAACAGGGCATAGTACTTGGAAAACTGAGGTGTCCCTAATTTTTTTTGTCGTAACATGTTTTTTTAGTCATGGATGTCAAATCTTGGTATTATAGAGTTTTGTAATCACTTAGTGCATAAACAGACCTCTTTGTGTGTATGTATGTGTTTGTGTTTGTGCACTTATTTTTGCTCACCATGTTGTGTATGTGGCACCTGTATGCTTGGGCTTGCATGATTCCCCCTCACTCCAAACCCTATGACTGTAGAAGATTAAAGGAAAGGTAAGCCACCGCCTTGCTGAGTTCCTCCTTCCTGCCAATGATGAAGTAGTGTTGTTTTGGTGTGTGTTCTTCAAAGTCTTTATACCTTTTATTGGATTATTCCAGGTTAAATACAACCCAGGCTCTGCCAACAGCATCTGTGGAATGCTGTTAAATGCCAAAATAATAATTGTAACACGTTTACAGTAATACATTCACAATTGAAGCCTATCAGACAATGAAAACCTGGTGGCAATTCGAATAAACATTGAAACATGCAAATTGCTCAGTGTTTCAAAAGTATAACTGTAACATTTAAACATTAAACGTGTTCACACTTACCAACCTTGTCTGTGCAAAGTTCTATCCAATCTTTTAAATTATGTGATGACCAGGGTTGGGGAGTTACGGAATACATGTAACGGGATTACATATTTAAAATACAAAATATAAGTAACTGTATTCCACTACAGTTACAATTTAAATCATTGGTAATTAGAATAGAGTTACATTCAAAAAGTATTTTGATTACTGAAGAGATTACTTTGCATTTTATTGTCATTTGTTTCATTTAATATTTAGTCCTTTCAGATGGAAAACATTTATCCATATAAATGATGCGATCCAAAGTGCATTTGAACAGCAGTGAAAACTTTCTTATGATGTGTTACATTCATACGAGCAGACAGAGAAGTAAGTCTGAAGTAAGTTTGGAGCAGAAGAAATAGAAATAGACCTTGTGTAAACTGTCAGCTTTACGCTAAGCTAAAATGCTATTTCTAGCCATTTTACATGTGCATGTTACCAGGCACGATCATATTTTATTTATTTTTTTATCAAGAAAAGACCTTTGATATTAGGGCAAAAATCATATTCTTGATTTTTTTTCCTGTAAAAATATCTAAAAATCCTTAAAATAAGATCAGTTTGATTTATCTTGTTTTAGAAACAACACTGCATAAGATATTTAGGTTTTTCAGAGAATGTATTTTTAACATGTGTATATTGTATATTATTGAGTTTTTATTGTCAGAACAAGTGAAAAAATCTACCAGTGCTGAAGAAGTAATCCTAAGTATTTAGAATACGTTACTGACCTTGAGTAATCTAACGAAATACGTTACAAATTACATTTTACAGCATGTATTCTGTAATTTGTAGTGGAATACATTTCAAAAGTAACCCTCCCAACCCTGGTGATGACTATGTAAACCCGGTAAATATACTTTTGCATATCCGCATGAGGATACAGGAAGGAATGTGACCTAACTATCCATAAAGAACAGGAACTCTCACAGGTATTATGTTGTGAACACATAAACAGATATTCATTCAATTTAGAAAAGTAGTCCCACAACTTTACATCTCACAGAACAATGATTTATTTTTTTTACTGCAAAATATTGGTCGCATTTTACATTTATATTTATTTGACATATCCTACCCTTTTGCACAATACATTAAATCACCTTGCACATAACTGTATATCTGTATATAACATATTTGATCAACATTATTGCCCTACTGTAGTTTCCTCTATACATTTATCTGTTATATCTCATTTTTTATTCTTATTTCACTGTTTACGTATATATATATATATATATATATATATATATATATATATATATATATATATATATATATATATATATCAAATGTTTGTATGCATATATTGTATATGTATAATGTTTTTATTGTCTTTGCACTGAAAGCTTCTGTCACCATGACAATTCCTTGTGTGTAAGCATACTTGGCATTAAAGCTCATTCTGATTCTGATTCTGAATTTGATCATGCAAATTGGTCAGCAAAGTTTGCATGTCATTATATGCTTTGCATGAGATTGTAACCTGTTTAGACATGGAAATTGAGATTTTTCTGCATGTTGGTATTTAAGGGAATAGTTCTCTCAAAACTGAAAATTCTTTAATTTAGTACTTACCCTCATGCCATTCCATTCCCGTATGCTGTTATTTTTGTTCTGTGGAACACAACATTTTACATTTTTGAAGAATTGTTACTCAGCTCTTGCCATACAACATCAGATGAAAGTGAGTAGGGGCCATCAAGCTCCAAAAATGACAAAAAAGCATCATTAAAGTAGTCCAAATGACTTGTGCACTGTAGTCCCAGTCTTTTGAAGTCATCCGACAGGTTTGTATGAAGAACAGTCTAAAATTTAAGTCAGTATCAAATCAAATCAAATCAAATCACTTTATTGTCACACAGCCATATACACAAGTGCAATGGTGTGTGAAATTCTTGGGTGCAGTTCCAATCAACATAGCAGTCGTGACAGTGATGAGACATATACCAATTTACAATAACATCAAATTAACACAACACAATTTAAACATCTGTTATACACATAATTACACTCAACAATATACAAATAATAACATACACTGTACAGTATACAATACGCTGTTTTTTTTTTTGTTGTTTTTTTTACTATATAGATACACATTATTCAATAAAAATTAAAAATTAAAATATATATATATATATTTAAAAAAAAGTGTATATATATATATATATATATATATATATATATATATATATATATATATATATATATATATATATATATAGAATGTACAGTATTGTACTGTATTGACATTCAGGCTGTCGGTTGATAGTCAGTTGTTAAGAGAGACATAATATAATAATAATATAATTTATGACAGTCCGGTGTGAGATATAAGAGTAAGAGTAATAAAGTGCAGTGCTGATGTATATTGATCATGAGAGATCAAGAGTTCAGAAATCTGATTGCTTGGGGGAAGAAGCTATCATGGAGTCGGCTGGTGCGGGTCCTGATGCTGCGATACCGCCTACCTGATGGTAGCAGTGAGAACAGCCCATGGCTCGGGTGGCTGGAGTCTCTGATGATCCTCCGAGCTTTTTTCACACACCGCCTTGTATATATTTCCTGGAGGGAGGGAAGCTCACCTCCGATGATGTGTTTGGCAGTTCGCACCACCCTTTGCAGTGCTTTGCGGTTGTGGGCGGTGCTATTGCCGTACCAGGCGGAGATACAGCCAGTCAGGATGCTCTCTACAGTGCAGGTGTAGAACCGTGTGAGGATGTGGCGGTTCATTCCAAACTTCCTCAGCCGTCTCAGGAAGAAGAGGCGCTGATGAGCCTTCTTCACAACGACTTCAGTGTGGACGGACCATATGAGTTCCTCAGTGATGTGGACACCCAGGAACTTGAAGCTGCTGACTCTCTCCACTGGTGCTCCATTGATGGTGATGGGACTGTGTTCTCTGTCTTTTCTTCTGAAGTCCACCACAAGCTCCTTTGTCTTACTGACGTTGAGGGAGAGGTTTTGCTCCTGACACCAGTGTGTCAGAGTGTGCACCTCCTCTCTGTAGGCTGTTTCATCATTGTCAGTGATCAGACCTACACCGTCGTGTCATCAGCAAACTTAATGATGGAATTGGAGCTATGTGAAAAAGAAGAATTTCACCGTATATGTGCAAATGTATAATGTGTGATAAATAAAGAAAATTATTATTATAATTATTATTATGTGTTGCCACACAGTCATGTGTGTACACGGAATACAGTAGTGGGCTGAGAACACAGCCCTGTGGGGCTCCAGTGTTGAGGATCAGTGATGAGGAGATGTTGCTGCTTATTCTAACCACCTGGCGTCTGCTTGACAGGAAGTCCAGGATTCAGCTACACAGCGAGCTGTTTAAGCCCAGAGCCCGGAGTTTCTCATCTAGCTTGGAGGGCACTATGGTGTTGAATGCTGAGCTGTAGTCTACAAACAGCATTCTCACATAAGTGTTCTTTTTTTCCAGGTGGGAGAGAGCAGTGTGTATTGTAGATGCAATGGCATCATCAGTGGAGCGATTGTTGCAGTAAGCAAACTGCAGCGGGTCAAGATTGAGTGGCAAGACAGAGCAGATGTAATCTCTGATTAGTCTCTCAAAACATTTGCTGATGATGGGGGTCAGAGCAACAGGACGCCAGTCATTTAAACAAGTTATTTTTGATTGTTTTGGAACAGGCACAATGGTGGATGTTTTAAAGCATGTGGGGACCACAGACAAAGAGAGGGAAAGGTTGAAAATGTCCGTAAAAACACCAGCCAGCTGGTTCGCGCACGCTCTGATGACGTGGCCCGGAATGCCGTCTGGACCCGCGGCTTTGCGGATATTCACCCGTCGGAAGGATCGGGTTACATCCGCTACAGAGACGGAGAGTGAACTAACCTCTGTAGCTTCAGCCGTGAGAGCTCTCTCCGCGGGGGCGGTGTTATTTCCCTCGAAACGAGCATAAAAAGTATTTAGCTCATCCGGTAGAGAGGCAGCGGTGTTCATGGCGGAGTTTTTATTCCCTTTAAAGTCCGTGATGATGTTAATTCCCTGCCACATGCTTCTAGAGTTGGTGGTGTTAAACTGTCCTTCAATCTTGCTCCTGTACTGGCGTTTTGCTGTTTTGATAGTTTTTCGGAGGGCATAACTGGCTTGTTTATGCTCCTCCACGTTCCCGGAATTAAAAGCAGAGGTCCGCACATTAAGTGCCGCGCGAACATCGCTATTGATCCACGGCTTCTGATTCGGATAGATTCGCACAGTTCTGGTCAGAATCACTTCCTCTACGCACGTTCTGATGAAACACATTACGCTATCAGCGTAAAGCTCGATGTCGTCATCAGAGGCGGACCGGAACATCTCCCAGTCCATGTGATCAAAACAGTCCTGTAGCGTAGAGTCTGATTGGTCTGACCAGCACTGGATAGTTCTGAGGGTGGGTGATTCCTGTTTCAATTTCTGCCTGTAAGCGGGCAGAAGCAGAATGGAAGAGTGGTCTGATTTGCCAAATGGTGGGTGGGGGAGGGATTTGTAGCCATCCCGGAACGGAGAGTAGCAATGATCCAAAACCCGGTCCCCTCGTGTGTTGAAACTAATGTGCTGGTGATATTTTGGTGCGACTGATTTTAAACTGGCTTTATTAAAGTCCCCAGTCACAATGAACGCGGCCTCAGGGTGCGCGGTTTCCTGCTCACTTATAATCCCGTACAGTTCCTTGAGTGCCCGGTCTGTGTCAGCTTGTGGCGGGATGTACACAGCTGTGATAATGACCGCTGTGAATTCCATCGGTAGCCAGAATGGTCGACACAGAAGCATAAGAAATTCCAGATCAGGAGAACAGAAAGACTTGATGGAATGTACGTTCCTCTGATCACACCAGGATTTGTTGATCATAAAACATACACCACCTCCTCTAGTTTTACCTGAGAGGTCTTTCGCTCTGTCCGCTCGGTGCATGGAGAACCCCGCGGGTTCAATGGCTGAGTCTGGAATCTCCGCAGACATCCAAGTTTCTGTTAGGCAGATAATGCAGCAGTCCCTCGTCTCTCGTTGGAAAGAGATCCGCGCTTTCAGCTCGCAGAGCTTGTTATCCAGAGACTGAACATTTGCCAGTAGAATAGTGGGTAGCGGGGGTCGATTTGCGCGGCGTCTTACTCTGATGAGAACGCTGGCTCTCTTTCCCCTTTTCCTCTTGCGTTTCCGCGGCCGTGCTGCCCAGACAAAGGGCTCCACTGGCGTGTTTGTAAACAGCGGGTCGGCATTGAGGAATGTGAAGTCCGGTTTTCGGTGTGAGATCGCTGAACCAATGTCCAAAAGTGTTTGTCTGTCGTAGACAATGAGGCAGACAACATCCAAGACAAAAAAACATAAGAATTGTAAACAAAACAAACAAAACATTGCTATGTTGTGTCGGAGCTCGCAACGCAGCAGCCATACTCGGCGCCATCTTGAGTCCACTCTTCACTGTACTGATCAGTATTCACTGGTAATCATCACTACTGCTGTAGCTAGTGTCTAGTTTGTACCCTGAAAATGGAGTGTCATTGATGCCAAAATGGATCTCGTGTGTATAGTAAATGTAGAATACAACATTTTTTTATTATTTTATTCTGGACACAAATGTGGGCTAGACGTGAGCTTAGGGGAGGGCAAGATTATCAGTGAATAATAACTAATATTAGTCTTTTTCTCACACAAACCTATCATATGGCTTCAGAAGTCTTGGAATGTAGTGCAAGTAGTCATATGGCTAATGATGATGCCGCTTTGTTGGTGATTTTTTTTATTTATTTTTCATTCCTTTTTGGAGCTTGACAGCCATGAGTACTATAAACATTTGTTGTATCGTAAAAGCTTTGTAAAGATTCTTGAAAATGTTTTCCTCTTTTGTTCAAGTGAAGAAAAAAAAAAAAGTATGCTGGTTTGGAATGACATGTTGGTGTGTAACAACACATTATATAATAACTACATTTTGTAAAACCTTTCTAAAATGTTTTAAAATGTGGTGTTATTACATAGTGCATTGTTACAGGGTGAGTAAATAATGACAGAATTTTAATTTTTGGGTGAACTATACTTTTAAAGATTAAATGAAGAGGGAGAGTGAAAGGTTTGTGTGTTGTGTTGCTGTGTGTGTCTAAAATTAACTGTCACCTCTCCTGCAGACGGGCTCGTATGACCTCGCCACTGATGGCCTGAAGACCTTTACGGGAGAATACCCGTCACGCTACTCTTATTTGGTGGGTCATGAAAACCCCTACTTCCTGCCAGGAGATGACAAGACAACCACATGAGGAGAGTGGCAGAGGGGAGGGATAGGGTACGAGTCTATAAGAGCAAAATTGCAAGAGGACACAAAGGAAAAAAGTGCTATAACATTATAAAAAATGCCTTGGATCAAAAATAAGAAGTCTCCCTGTTAAGGAAGGGTAAACTTCCAAACCCTAAAACTGATCACAGATGCAAAGTAAAAGTGGCATTTGAGAGATCCATCATTTTAAACCTTTTAAAAAAAAATTTAAATGTTTTCCAATTTTAATTTCCTCTCACTCATGATATAATGCTCACTTCCTAGAAGTGCATTGATGATTGGGTTACTTACACACCATGTACTCACTCAGCTGTTGACACTGTACAACAAATCTGACTGAATGAGTGCACTGGACATTGATCAACTATTCATCTGTTGATATTTGCATTCATTGTCTTCATTTGTTACCATGTTTCATCTGCAACATTTGCATGTTCATGCAAAAATTAGGGTCATTATCTTTCAGAGCTCATGCATACAGTATGCTACTATATTGTGTCTTCAGCACAAAATACTTTATTATGAAGAATGTAATATTGAACAACATTTCAACATGCTTTATTTACCTTACTTGTGGAAGCAATAAGAAACGGAGTACATGATGTAATCCAGAAGACCAATGTTCTAATTGCATCTAATCCTCATTTATTTTAACTGCACTTTTCAGTAGAAAGCATGCCATATCATATGTGTATGTGTGTGTGTCCATTTATAACCAAGCTATGGTTATGTCTGTAAGTAAGGTCTGATACTCTCAGTTATGAATTATTGTTTTATATACCTTCTCCAAAGAATGATTTTATTTTCTATCAGGACAATGCATGCCACCTGAAATTTATCTCTGTGCCTGACTGTGATGCTGTTGTTTGAATAGGAGAATTATGCAATAAAAGGGAGCCTTTAACATGCCTCTTCTAGTTGTGCCAATGATCATATTTATTAAAATCAGAACATAAAGTTGTTTACTCAACTGTCTGTTTGGTTTATAGATAATTATTTATGTTTCTCTGGACTACTTTCTGTACATAAGGCTTTTGTATAAAAAATGCTCTTTTTGGACAAAGTGATTCATCTTATTCTGTATTTTGGAAAATGAAATAAATTATTATAAAGATGTAGTCATCTTACATTTGTCCAGTTGTTCTTCTTGCGCAAGCCTGTACACACCTAGAGTATATACACTTTCTTACTTTCTTTCTTTCTTTCTTTTTCTTTTTGCATTGAACAAAGTGGCACAATAGTCAAACAGTTATGCAGACTTATTACACAGCTCTCTGGAATACTTGATTCTGATTGGTCAATGGCGCCATCCAGCGGTCAGATATTGCTCTGTAACTACTGCACATCCGGGGATTTAGACGAATGAGTCCGCTCATCCGGGTTCTGCTAGTCGTCTCTCCTGCTTCTTGGCTATGCGATCTCTACAAGTAAGCTAATAAAATAATCTAAACTCAAATCAGTGTTTCATGTGCATTTATTTATTTATTTGGCAAGTAGTCTTGTAATAGGCTGATTATTGAGGAGTCAGATGGTCATTTTCACAAAATGAACACCAACAGAACTCCGACACAAACCGGAGGTTGATTCCAGCTGTTCAGTGATTTCTTCTCGGATTACATCAATTCAATACAAATCAATATTTTATGTCCATGTATTCATTTATTTGGTCAGTAACCGTGTAATAAGCAGGATAGTCAGCCAGTTGTATTCGCAAAATAAACCACTTCAGGGTGATACAAGACCCCTCCACTTTGCGTTGGGGTCCTGATCACCCTGTCTGGGTTTATTGTGCGATAACAACAGGCTGAATGTACTTTATCCCTTATATATTTCATCCATAAATCCAACAGGATATTAAATTACAGTCTAATTGCTCTTAATATTTACAGTAAAGAGTGTGATTTTATGTTTGGATTAGGTTCAGTATTAAAATTTGGGTCTGGTCACTGGCTGTATTTGCAGGCTGTGTGTGGGTCTGTCCTGACCTCTGAAACAAGACAACTGTTGAAACCATTTGTGCAAATTATTAATATGTGGGATCAATGTCGCCAGAAGGTTTGTGTCAGGTTTTATTATTTTTAAGACTTTAAAAATAATAATAATAATAATGTAGTCCTTACAAAAATTGCATAACCAACCCATAAAGACACACACACACACACACACACGAAAGTGTATATTTTATTTTATATTCTGTTTACAACCATTTCAATCACATTTAAACCTCTAAAAATGTAGGACAGAAAAAACAACTCACTAGCATTTTCACATAGTAAAGGGGTGCTGTAGACTCACACCATCAACTCTTGGGGAAAATACTTTCTATGCTCCCACACATAATCTATTTTGATCGACTCTTCTCAGTAGCTTCAATACAAACAGGAAGTTAGATGACAAAATTCGGAAGAGAGGAGCGCGGAAAAGGGGCGGGACATAATAAGGTGAATAACGTTAAATTCATTAACTAGATTAAGTTATCTATATCTGTTTTCTATCCACAATATTCTCCACTGTATTTCGCTAGGTAGGCGGAATTTCTGGTTGGCTAGCGGAAGTGCGATTGGTTTGTGTATTGTGTGTAGCCGGTCTCTGCTTGCTTGCGGGTCATGCGGTTCGATTCTTACTTTTTAAATGTTGTAAAATGTCTCAAAAATTTCCCGGAAAATGAGTGCAGTTAATGATAATCCTAATCCTAATAATTAAGCAAAACTAAAGTTTAGTCTAAAACAGCAATGTTATAATCAGAAACCACTCGCAAAGTGCTCCATTCCCAGATGCTGCTTCTTCCATCGGCTGCCTACAGAAGATTTGATTTAGGAACATCTGTTTGAAAAAGCTTGGAAAAATGTGTTTGTGTGCTCTTTTCACTTTATTGGCAAGAAGTCAACAGCGGGGATTACTTATATTATCCATTGTTACAGTCTGGCTATGATAGACATCCAGAAACAGAGTGCAATGAATTACATAAATGATAGCATTATTGTGCTAATAGGTGTGTGTTCATGTGCTGAAAGTTCATTAGAAATTTTGAGAGTTTGTTCATTTCTATTTAGCATCTTTGTTTGTGAATGCTTCACATGTTTTGAAATGGCATTATTACTGAGTATAAAAAGGAACGTACCTGAACTGCGTATGACGATGTTTTCAACTGTTTTCATGCTGTGATGTTAAATGGATAAATTCTAATTCCAAATTCTAAGACCATAATTATTATATGAGACAGTAGATGTACAGTAGTGAGATGTTTTATCACGTTTGAAATTAACTATTCTGATTTCCCTCTGCCCTGTATTATTTCTGCCTGCAATTCACTTTCTTTTGAGTATCTTTGCAGAATGTGCTTGTCATCCTTTAAGGGGAAAATGTGATTTGGAAAACAGTGTGGACATAAATTCAGTATCAATTAAATGTATTTGTACAGCTAGTGCTTTTAATAATACATACTGTTTTAAAGTTGCTTTACAGAGAACATTGAACTTTTGTGTACAATAATTATAGTGTATGTCCAAATAAATATGTTCCCTATCTCTCACTAACTCGACGGTTGTGTCGATGTAGTGACTCTAGGGGTCACTTTTGGGAGCCCCAAACACCTCTGCTTTTTTTTAAAAAGGCCAATGGGAATTGGCAAGTGGAATTTGCATGCCACTCCCCTGGACATACGGGTATAAAAGGAGCTCCAATGTGCTCCAAAATTCCCTCCAAAAACGCACCTCAAAACCGCCCACGGCCACACCCCGCCCCCGTTCCTTTCTTCCCGGAAGTGCATGAGGAGCTGACAAGATCGTGGGAGGCACCTTTTACTGCCCAGTCCCGGTCTTTCAGCTCCCCCGCTCTCACTACCCTCGATGGTGGAGCGGCCAGGGGGTATTCGGTGATCCCCAGGTGGATAAGGCACTCACGGTGCACTTGTGTCCGCAGAGCGCTGCCACCTGGCACGGGCGCCCGAAGCTCTCATCCAGGGCCTGTAGGTTTATGTCTTCCCTGACGACTGCGGCCTGTGGTGCCGCTGGCCTTCGGCCTGTCCTTGTCCCCTCGCGTCTTCACGAAGGTCGCAGAGGCAACACTTGCCCCGCTAAGGGAAGTGGGCGTCTGCATCCTCAACTATTTTGACGATTGTCTAATCCTAGCTCACTCACGAGAGATGCTGTGCGCACACAGGGACCTCGTGCTCCAGCACCTCAGCAGATTGGGGCTTCGGGTCAACTGGGAAAAGAGCAAGCTCTCCCCGGTTCAGAGCATCTCTTTTCTCGGCTTGGAGTTGGACTTAGTCTTGATGACAGCGCGCCTCATGAATGAGAGCACGCAGTCGGTGCTGAACTGTCTGAAGGCGTTCAGACAGAGGACAGTGTTTCCACTGAAACATTTTCAGAGGCTCCTGGGGCATATGGCATCCTCAGCGGCGGCCACACCGCTTGGGTTGATGCATATGAGACCACTTCAGCACTGGCTTCAGACTTGAGTCTCGAGATGGGCATGGCGCCGCGGGACACATCCTGTGACCATCACGCTGATCTTTCACCGCCTCTTCAGCCCTTGGACCGACCTTGCATTTCTACGGGCAGGGGTTCCCCTAGAGCAGGTGCATCGTGGTTACAATAGATGCCTCCAAGATGGGCTGGGGCGCCGGATGCAATGGGCACACAGCCACCGGTTCCTGGACTGGCCCGTGGCTGCGTTGACACATCAGCTGCCTTGAGTTGTTGGCAGAACTGCCTGCCCTGCGGAGGTTCCGGCCATTGATCCAGGGCAAGCACGTGTTGCTCCAGACGGACAACACAGCGACGGTAGCATACATCAACCATCAAGGCGGTCTACGCTCCCGTTGCATGTCACAACTCGCCTGCCGTCTCCTCCTCTAGAGTCAGCAGCGCCTCAAGTCGCTACGAGCCACTCACATCCCAGGCGACCTCAACACCGCAGTGGACACGCTGTCACGTCAGGTTACCCTCAGTGGAGAGTGGAGACTCCACCCTCAGGTGGTACAGCTGATTTGGAGTCGATTCGGTCGAGCACAGGTAGACCTGTTTGCTTCCCGGGAATCCTCCCACTGCCCGCTTTGGTATGCCCTGACCGAAGCACCCCTCGGTATAGATGTGGACCCTCTTGGACTACGCAAATATGCGTTTCCCCCAGTGAGCCTACTTGCACAGACCCTGTGCAAGGTCAGGGAGGACGAGGAGCAGATCATCCTAGTAGCAACCTACTGGCCCACCCAGACGTGGTTCTCGGATCTCACGCTCCTCACGACCTGTACTGAGGTAGGTGCTCCACATGTGCTGGTTCGAGTGGGATTCAGTTGCTAGTGCGCCTCTTGAGGCCAGGGGAGTGAGGTTTATACATACCGCACAGCTATCACGTACCAGCCGGCTCCCGTCACACTCACCCCCCTAAACCTCACTCCCATCCAGATCACAGCACCATTGTAACCGGCCCTGCTTGACCCGCTCCGAGTGGATTCGAACCAGCGTCAGCCGGCTTCTTTGACCACTTGCACACCCAAATGTTTTTTTTATGCTTTACAATAGTAGGGATCTAAAAATGCATCCATGTGATGATGAAAAGTCGACAAGTTGATTATGAAATGTAATGACTGATTATAATGACTATAATAATACTCAGTGTGTTAGACTGCATCTCTCATAACAGATGCGGAGCGTGTGACTGAGGAAACAAGTGTGCACTTTAAATTTATTAAGTTATTATAACATAACACAAGGCTAAATAATTATTTAGAGTTTTCCCTGGGCACATCCAGAGCCTTGGTTCTAGCAATGCCAGTGGTTTTTACACAGATGTTTTGTCAATGTATGACATTTTAT
The DNA here is from genome assembly GCF_019703515.2 of Myxocyprinus asiaticus. NCBI lineage: Eukaryota > Metazoa > Chordata > Actinopteri > Cypriniformes > Catostomidae > Myxocyprinus > Myxocyprinus asiaticus. Next base: position 22,912,350 of record NC_059356.1, read on the forward strand.
TTTAGTTTATTATTTTTGTTATCAGTTTTTATTTGATAACCATTTCTACCTTAAATGTTTTCTTTAAATCATTTTATAACCCCCTCAGTAGGTCTTTGGTTGTTTCTGGTCTCACATTTACTCATTACACTCTGGGAAAACAAAAACGGTTTGATTATAAACTTTACAGTAAATAAAAGATGGTCCCATTTGCTATTCAGGCCAAATGTACTGGGAAAACAGATCATTTACAGATAAAGATGTGACCTTTTGTGTGTGTGTGTGTGTGTGAGTGTGTTTACAAGTTAAACTATATTTGTGAGTGCAAAATGTTTGAAAATGTCCTCACTAATATAACAAAACTTGTTGAAACCCACTAGTGAGGACATTTTAGGTGGTCCTCACTAGCAAAAAAGGCCCATAAATTGGCCAAATCTTGTTTAGCTTTAAATCTACTGATGTGCACAGGTTTCTGTGAGGGTAAGGTTTAGGGTTAGGGAATAGAAAATATCATTAGCCTGCTATGAAATCAGTGGAAGTCTATGAGATGTCCTCACTTATAGGTGTGTGTGTGTGTGCGTGTGTGTGTGTGTGGGCAGGTTTGGGTGGTTTATGAGGACATTTTTTAGGTTACAAACTGGTAATTACAAGGGTATTATGCTAGTTTTTTGTAAGGGTTAGGGGATAGAATCTATAGTTCATACAGTATAAAAATCATTATGTCTATGGAGAGTCCTCATAAAGATAGCCGCACCAACGTGTGTGTGTATGTAGGCAGGTTTGGGTGGTTTACGAGGACTATTTTTAGGTTACAAACTGGTAATTACAAGGGTATTATGCTATAAATGTGGTTTATCAGGACATTTCTAGTGTCCCCATAATTCAAATCGCTTAAAAAACACACTAAACAATGTTTTTTTTTTAAATGTAAAAATGCAGAAAGTTTTTTGTGAGGGTTAGGGAATAGAATCTATAGTTCGTAGAGTCAGGGCTGTAGCTAGTGGGGTGAAAGGTGGTAATGATTGTAGGGGCCCAATGGTCCAAGGGGGCCCACAACAAATTCAAAACTGTATTTTTTAATAGGTAAAGGGCCCAGAGCAATATACAGTCAGGGGGCCCAGAAATCTTTGCTACGGCCCTGCATAGAGTATAAAAATCATTATGTCTATGGAGAGTCCTCATAAGAATAGCCGTGTGTGTGTGTGTGTTTTTTTTTTTTTTTTTTTTTTTTTGCACTGACAGATGGACTGTTGTAAATCTTTTCCTCAGAGTCAGATCATGGCTAACAGATGTCTCTGAATTAATTAGACAGAAACCCCAAAACAACCTTATCGACTCTTAACAACCCCTGCATCAATTAATTAGGGGCTCTGACTTAAGAACAACCATATCATCTATGCAAGATTAAAGAATCCACTGAGGACCAAAAAAAAAAAAAAAGAAAAAAAAAGAAAAAAAAAGAAGAACACAGGGTTTAAAGCTATAAGCCTGTGATTAGTCTAAGAGAGATCATGCTCCTTGCAATGAAAAGACTAAACATACTTTAGCCTTCCAAACAAGTCTATCCACAAGTGCATTTGAGCTTATTATGGTGAGATTTGTGTTGTTGTCTCTACATGTGTATTTTATAGTCTCATTGTTTCATAATTTATTCATTTCAGTTTGCTCAGTTTAATCACACACCTTAGTTCAAACGTACAGTGGGGCCCAAAATTCTGAGACCACTACTGAAAAAAAAAATGCTTGTTTTTTAAAAAATGTATATAACGTATATTATCAGCATCATGATTTGAGTAAAAAGCTGAATTAGAGACCTAGAAAAAAACAAAAATGCTGAATCTACAATATTTAGGACCTTCAGCATTGCTGCACCCAAACTCTGGGATGTTCTCCCTCATACCATTGTTTACATCTCTCCGGGTCTTTAAAACCCAATTGAAAACTCCCTATTTGCACTGTTTTTCAACTCTCTCTGACTCCTTCCTTAATCATACTGTCTATACGATTTGGATTTAATTTACATGTTTATTTATTTTTCATGTGATTGTTTTTCATTGGCTTTGCTCAGTTAACCATCTTTTTTCTGACGTGTGATTTCTGTCTATGCTATGTGAAGCTTCCTTGGGTCCTTAAAAGGAGGTCATCCCTTTTCTTTGTTTTAAATGTTATAAATTTCCAAAATGAGGGGGCCTGGGTAGCTAGAGTATTGATGCTGACTACCACCCCTGGAGTTGCGAGTTAGAATCCAGGGCTTGCTGAGTGACTCCAGCCAGGTCTCCTAAGCAACCAACTTGGCCCAGTTGCTAGGGAGGAAAAGTCACATGGGGTAACCTCCTCGTGGTCGCTATAATGTGTGGTTCTTGCTCACGGTGGGGCGCATGGTGAGTTGTGTGTGGATGCTGCGGAGAATAGCGTGGGCCTGCACATGCACTACATCTCCACGGTAACGCGCTCAACAAGCCACGTGATAAGATGCGCGGATTGACGGTCTCAGACGCGGAGGCAACTGAGATTCGTCCTCCACCACCTGGATTGAGGCGAGTCACTACGCCACCATGAGGACTTAGAGAGCGCATTGGGAATTGGGCATTCCAAATTAGGGAGAAAAGTGGAGGGAAAAAAAAAAAACCTTTTCCAAATCTTTTTTTTCACTTCCAGGTTTGGGCCACATCCACACTAATAGATTTTCATTTGAAAACGCATTGATTTCACTAAATTTACACCTCTCGTTCCACACTAGTATGGTGTTTTCCTTCACCAAAAATGGAGCGTTTCAAAAACGCTCTTCAATTGTGCATTCTTTGGAAAACGATAATGTAAGAGAAACAAAACAAAACAAAACAGGTTTACAAACAGGTTTTCCTGTTTCCTGTTCCTGTTGCTGCTAGCGCTCGTGTTTGTAGTCTGCTAGCCTGCTTAGCATTGTTTGTCTTTCTATTTTCAGCGTTTAATCTTTAATCTCTTCCATTTTTTCACGCTCATTGTTTTCTCTGCTTTTATACTTTTTAATGCGATACAACTAAGTGCGTTTTACCGCTCACACATGCCTTTCCACTTTTGTTGCGATTAAACTGCGTGCTTTACTGCACACATTTTTTACACAGATCATTGCATCGATCTCAAACCTCTGCTGATTATAAACCACCACCACAACAGCATCAAACAATTGCTGTAAGTCATGGCATCCGCTCATATTATTGCTTCGTGCATTGCATGCCACATGTTTACTATAGCCTCTTCCGTCAGCAGTGATAGATTCACTTGTGATAAATGTAAGGAATTAGTTAGGCTGATGGAGAAGGATAATGAGTTAGAGCAGGGCTATCAACTACTTTCTTGTGTGGGCCAGATTATCCAGATGAAAACGTTTTAATTTTTTTTAATTTTTTTTTTTTACAAATTATGAAAACTGAGGAGGAACATTTAGATCTGCTAAAGCTCTCTCACAATATCAACCCACATGAAAACAATGGCCATATAGAAATGTCATGTTTACTTAAGAATACATTTAAATTACATTTTCTTTAAAAAAAAAAAAAAAAGAAAAGCTAAAATGTTCTTCAATTTTCTCTATAAACTGTCATCCTATTCAGTGAGGGGAAAATTAGTCCTGCAATTAGTCCTTGTCATAGGGATGCTGTATGTGATTGAAATGGCTGACTCACAGCTGTATGTAAAACCAAATATAATCCGGATATTTGCAGATCAGTTCCACATTATCACTTTTTGATGAGACCCTGCTCAGATGAAGAATAGTGAATAAAAGCAAACTTTTCAGCGCATTTTCTTTGAACGTTCGGTTTCATCTATTTTTCTTTTGTTGCATGAGATGTGCATATGTGCTCACAAATTTTCTGTAACAACTGCGGTGACAATTTTTTTCATCTGTAGATTTGATCGCACTCTAAACAACTAAACAATTGATATAAATACATTTGATTGAAAAAGAAGCGATCGAATGCTCACCTAAATGGTGCGATCCATGTTTAGTAAAGCAGTGTAACTAAACTACTGCCATAAAAGCTTAAACACGCGCTCCGGTCTGGACAACTGATGACAGCTGAATGCTGTTGCACGTGCCATTGAGCGCTGTTAAACTCACCGCTGATTGCTGAGTCTCGCGCCTATGAACTGTGCAGAAAGCGCTCTTTTATTTTAGACAGCGAGGCAATTTTATCAAAAATCAGTTGGAGGGCCAGAAAAAGATGATTGGCGGGCTGGATTTAGCCTGCCAATCAGGTAGGCTAAATCAGGTAAAAAAGATTTTATCAGATTTTTGGTCTTAACTGTACCTTATCTGAAGCCTACACACACAGACACAGGCTCATAAATTCAATACATACCTCTGAACTGCAGGCTGTGGTTTCATCCACCTATATGCAGGGTTGGGAGGGTTACTTTTGAAATGTATTCCACTACAGATTACAGAATACATGCTGTCAAATTTAATTTGTAACGTATTCCATTAGATTACTCAAGGTCAGTAATGTATTCTAAATACTTTGGATTACTTCTTCAGCACTGGCAGATTTTTTCACTTGTTTTGACTATAAAAACTCTGCCAGTACAGTAAGACAAAATACACATGTTAAAAATACATTCTCTGAAAATCCTAAATATCTTATGCAGTGTTGTTTCTAAAACAAGATTTATCAAAATTGATCTTGTTTTAAGGATTTTTAGATATTTTTACAGGAAAACAATACAAAAATTATCATCAAGAATAATATTTTTGCCCTAATATCAAAGATCTTACTAGAAAAAATGAAATTATGATCCAACGTTAATTTTCTTGATAAAAAATATGATCGTGCCTGGTAACGTGCATGTAAAATGGCTAGAAATAGCATTTTAGCTTAGCGTAAAACTGGCAATTTACACGAGGTTTATTTCTATTTCTTCTTCTCCAAACTTACTTCAAACTTTCTTCTCTGTCTGCTCGTATGAATGTAACACATCATAAGAAAGTGTTTCACTGCTGTTCAAATGCACTTTGGATTGCATCATTTATATGTATAAATGTTTTCCATCTGAAAGGACTAAATATTAAATGAAATAAATGACAATAAAATGCAAAGTAATCTCTTCAGTAATCAAAATACTTTTTGAATGTAACTGTATTCTAATTACCAATGATTTAAATTGTAACTGTAGTGGAATACAGTTACTTATATTTTGTATTTTAAATACGTAATCCCTATACATGTATTCCGTTACTCCCCAACCCTGCCTATATGTACTGTGAAACAAAGGAGCAGCAACAATCTCATACACACACATACTTATTCAGCCCATGGATGAGAGGTGTGTGGAAGAGAGGGGGATGGGGAGCAGCTTTTTTCTATTTCTCTGCCTACATGTCTTCCATTTGACTGTGAGTGAATGAGTGTTCAGACTTTAAGAGCTGCTCAAGTGAACACAATTATCTATAGATAAAAAAGACAGAGGGTTGGGGGGAGATGCCCAGTGGAGGCAACACGGCCCCTCCGTGTCCTTCATCGTCCACCTGTTTCTGCCTCTGGTGACATAATGACAGCAGAGAGAGGGGGAGAAAGAGGGAGGTATACTTGATGATCAGAGGAGAGAAGGAGAGGAGGTGGGAGGGGAAAGAGGATGAAAAGGGGAGGGGGGTTTGTGTGTGGAAAAGAGAGAAATGACAGGCTGGGGCAGCAGCCGGAGAAAGAGTCACAGTGAAAGGATCAGTAAGGCCACAGTCTGGGAACAACAGATCCAAGGAGACAGAGGAAAACAGAGAGAAAGAGGTAGGCTGCTCCTTTTTCTAACATGCATATGCATCATTGCACTAGATTTAAACATAAAGGAGGCCCCAGCAGCACAGTTTAGTAGGGATTGCATGCTTGTATTTGTGCATGCATGTAAATGTGTGTTTTTTTGGTGATAATCTCTTCTAGAGGGGCTTTATTTTTTTCTCTGAGTCAACCGGTGACATACTGTACGTGCAAATCAGCACTGCAGAGCAACTGCAGATGGAGGAAGAGAGAGAACTGAAGAAAGAGAAAGAGAGTAGCACTGAGTAATGGACAGAGAAGGGAAAGAATGCATTATGCATCTGAGCAGAGAGAAAGGATGCCCAGGGATGGTAATCAGAGAGAGAAATATATGCTTCCATGGCTGTGGAAGGGATACAGAAAAAGATGCAAACCCGTTTTCATTACTGTTAATATAAGAGTCCCTCTATTTGTTTGTTATTCATTGTTACCTGCTTTTGTTTGTCTGAGACGCATGCATGCATGTGTGTTGTTTTGTGCATGTGCATGTTTGTGTGTGTGTGTTGAAACATGGCAATGCAACAATGTACATGAAAAGGAATTAGGTCACTGCGAGTTGAATTCTAATGGTCTGGATCTGTTTAGAAGTCGGTGCAGAATCAGAGAACTCGATGTGTGTGTGCTATGTGTGCCAGCACAGTGTGTTTAAGTTTGTTTTATGGCAGTTGAACTATGAATTAATTTTAACTCTTGCACTGTATGATGCGAATGTGAGCACAATGTTATGATTCCAACACAAGTGCACTGTAAACCCTAAATTAACAGAACTCAAAAAAATTGAGGCAATCAGTTACATATATTTTTTTAAGTTAATAAACCCCAAGTTCTAGTTAATAGAACTTTCAGATTTTGTACTACACATGCATGTTCATTGACATTCTTGAAAAACTGAGTAAACTAACTCATTCATTTTGAAGACACTTAAATTTAACTCATTGTCTGAACTTAAAATTACCATGTAATCTCAATTTAAATAAAGTAGAAAGAAAGAAGTAGAAAAAACCTAATTAGCGAGGCCTAGCAAATACAGCAAATGCTAGCATGCAGAATATATGCTAATTTGAAATTTAATCTACAAAGCAATTGAACAATGAGTAAAACACTACGCTGTAGGATGATACTAATTCAAACCTACCTGTCCTCAACCTAGGCTCAAGCCCCACTATTCACCATAACAGTAACTCCCAAAACTCCAACATAGCATAAACTCTTCTAAATAACACAATAAAACAACAAACACTTAACAAGTCTCCAACCATTACATTCATCTTGCACAAAGACACATTATTTAACACTTCATTTTAACATTTAAGGTGCTTTCACAATTGGTTCGATTGCTTGGACCGAACCCCAGTTCGTTTCCTCCCCCTGCCCCCGTTGGTCTCTGTTCACATCATATGTTTTGGGTCCGAACCCCGCTCCGATTACATCACCAACGTGAGTACAAGCGGCAGCTGTTTACTACTGTAACTAGGCAACAACTCAAGAAGACATCAGCTCTTGGATATACCACCAAAACGTTACATGCATAAAACGACAATTATGTTTGTCTGCCACGGATGCATTGAATGTGCAATGATGTGAAGAATATTAGCGTTTGTTTATCGCAAGCCCGCAGATGCGTTGCAAGAGATGTGAAGAATGTGAGCTGCTCTCTGAAGGTGATTTATTTGGACACAAGCTGGTATGAGAAATGCATTATACCATAATAATTGCGATCAGGAGCCTGCAAAGACACAAATTATACATAATCAATAAGGGTTCACTTCCACGATTTGGTACGATTGCATTCATATTAGCAGCGAACCGCACCGGAGTTCACATGAACCATACCCCGATCAACTTTTCAAGTGGACTCGGGTGCGGTTCGCGGGTGCGCACCCGAGTTCGGAAAACAGCATTCACACAACCCAAACAAACCACACTTTGATGTCATTCAAACCCGGGTGCGCACCAAAAGTGCTAGTGTGAAAGCACCCTTACTCTCCATGTTGAGTGCCATGCAAAGCATGCTGGGAATTATGAATCCCCTGCCCAGTTCCAGTTAAATTTAAGTTCCTGTAAATTTAAAGAGACAAGTTCATTAAACTCAAAACAATAAACCAATTCAGGTTACTTAAAATGTGTCAGTTTTGTAAAGAGAAAGTTCTAAATACTCATCAGGGTTAATTTATTTGAGCTAACTTGCATGATTACATTTTTCCTTAGTACAGTTAATTATTTGGAGTTTTAGGGTTTACAGTGCAGGCAACTTGTATTCCTCTCAGCTGAATGAATATTTTTTTAGAATTGTTAAGGAGAATTATGGAAAGCAATTTCTGTTCAAATAGATCTGGAATTCTATTGCATTCACACAGTTTTTATGGTATGACACACAGCTGTTGATCTGAGGAGAGGTTATGCTGAGAATCACAGCTCCCAGACTTTTTAATCTCTGGCAATAGTCACTTTTGTTGATGGTTGACCCTACACCCATATGGTCAGATTATTCATAAATCCCATTTGGCACTAGTATCAAAGCTCCATCTAGACGTAAACTGGTTACACACTCTGCCACATGCCAGCTTTCCTTTCAAGACATGCCCATTTTGTGTACAACATCATAAATCAAATTATCATCCTTTCATAGAAGTCTCATGCTTTCTGGTGCTCACTCCAGCCTGACATTAAAGCATTGTATACTGTAAGTCACAAACATGCACCTTCAGGACTGCAGGACTGAACACACATCTGAGCCGATCACTTGGTATAGTCAATCCTATATAGTCAAAGTAGTCCATACATGACTATAGCTTTGTGCAGTTTAGAACCTAAACAGTAGGCTATAGAAAAATACTAAATTGACTGAAGATGCAGCTTTAGATTTGAGCAGAATGGATATGTTATGTGCTATTGTGTGCATATGACTTTTTTTAATGCTTTATTAATTTGTGTGCATATGACTTTGCTACTATCATGACAATCAGGTGAACATCATGTTTCTGTCAGCTGTGAATGAGAATCATCAGGCACATTGAAATATTTTTCCCGCAAATCTGATTCTTAATAAATTCGCTGCCTCTGTGCTAGAGCAATATTATAGCATAAAAGTAAAAATACACTGGGCTTCCCAGCCTTCACTGTGTTTTTTGGGCTGAGTTTTATATTGTCTTAAATTTCTTAATAAATTGTTTCAACCAAACCTCAGTATCTCACATGGACTCCACAAATTCTTTACCACTAGATCAAATAACAACCTTGTGGATATTAAAAACCTTGCTCTAACAATCCTGCTCATGCTTTTATCTGTCTCTTAAAAAGCCTGATACATGTTAACAGCTTAAAAGTGAGGTATCAAACCTGTCCTCATAGAGCAGGCTCCATCTTAAATAGAAGTTCTCCACCTGCTATGTGTAAACTTCATAGACCTTATTCACAGTAGCACCATCTTTATTTTTATTTTGATGGCAATGACAACAAGGCCGTGAGGGATAGACTTACAGTCTCTTCAATGAGCTGTACTGTTGTTTAAAGTGTTCTGGATCGTTCTGCTGACGAAATATTGAAAAAAAAAAAAATCTTTCCAAAATACTAGAAGACAAAAATTTGATGTGATGTATGAGCTTTATACAGCTTGTGGATGCCACTGAAGAGAATGTACTGTCAAAAATAAAATATGGTCCTACTGTTAATAAGGTCTATTGTTGTTGTTTGTAATAACCGTCCCATCAATCATCAGGCACCATCAGTAAATGTATTACTTACCAAACACAAACAGGTTTCCCAAACACTCTTACTGCCAGACAAAACAGATCAGACAAACTGGCAGTCACACCCAAAAGTTACACCACTGGCTTAGACAGATGTAGGGTTGCTCAATGTCCCCTATTAAGCCCAAAGTACTGTATACTTTGATTTTGACGCAAACGCTTAGCATCTGCATACAGTCGATTGCGAGCCTGTTAAAGCATACTAAAGTATGCGCGTTACTACTGCTATAAGACACTATTCCTCTTCAGGAGTTTAGACCCATAAAGATGTCTTTATATTCCTTCAGACTCGAGTTATACAAATGCAGGTATCTCCTGACCTCCTCACACACACATTCTTGACGCATGTGCATTCTGCGTTCAATGACACACAGTTAGAAAAATTGGGCTGCACGCGTTCAGTCCTCAAGCACTTTGCTGATAACGACGTTTGCATAACGTGTCCTGACTGACCGAAGTATACTTTAGCTAGGATGTCCCGTATTTTGGCCAAAATGATGCTTTTTGTTCCGCATTTTATCATCAAATCACTGGAGACGGACCAACCCATACAGATGGCGAAACATTAGAGGAGGTCCCCACCCTGGTCGGACAGTGAAACATCCCGTATTGAAGCACTCAAAATACAACATACGAATAGCTTACTTATATCTGCACATAAATCAGAGAAACAATAACATATTTTAACATTGAAAAAAAAAATCACATTTAAAGCTAGCTGAATATAATCAAAAGTTTTTAAATTTAATGATAAATTTGATTAGAATTTAAAACAAAATTTACGACAGAACCCAGAGTTGGTGGTCAGTAAAAACATCTGTTTCTCTTGATCAAATACAAATACAAAAGTGTTCTGATTCTAATTTCACTTAATCTTCTCGGTTAATGAAAATTCTCTCAGACAGCAGGCAGAAAGCCCAACATACTGTTTTCTGATATGTTGCACGCTTCCATGAGAATTAGGAAGACCAAACAGATGTATTATCTGCTAATGACTTAGTGACCTAAACAGGCCTGCAAAGCCAATAAGGTTTCAGGAAAAAGGTCTTTGTAAGTGTGTGCATGTTAGTTTCTTAGATCTAAGCCAAAAAAACTAAAAAGGCTCTAAGCTCTTCAGGACCAGATAATAGCACACATGATGATATGTTCAAGTTTTCATGCCAAAGCTCATATATTTCTTTAGGCTTATGAACAAGCCAGGCAGCTATATTCCGACTAGCTACACATTAACATTACACAACGCTTCTTATTTGTAATGAGGACCTGAGATTTTTCTTGATTAATTACAGTAGGTATTGTATTACAGCCATGCAGCACGTACACACAAACACACTGTTTATAATCAAACTAAACATGACAGCTTTAGCAATAGGGGCATTTTAGGGAGAAAACATCCAGTATGTTTTTCTATCTTTGTAGGGACTTTCTATTGACTTTGTTTTAGTACTGTGCTAATTATATTTTGTAGGCTATCATCTAATCCCAACCTTACCCCTAAACTTAGCTCTCACTGAAACCTTTCTGCATTTTAAAATTGTTATTATTGTAAAGCCATTTTCCTTGAGGGTCAGAGTGGGAACACAATCCCTCAAAAACACTATTCAGACCCCTGTGTATTGCTTCCTTTTTGCAAATTGCATCATTACCAGAGCAGCAGAGAGCAAGAGTAAGTTATAGTGGGTTCCTGACTGTGGTAGTCAAAATGGAATTATTAGTTTAGCTCTCACATTCTCTCACCTGCAATTGCTGAGAATTGAACACAAAGGTTTATGAGATTATAGCTGCCTGTAGCCATCTATGAGCCCATGTACACAGTTTATTTTTTTACAGTGATTATATCCATCTCTGCTCTGAGTTTGATTCACATCACACACAACTTTGTGTTACTGTAATATAATGTTGGTTGCACATGTATTTTTATTTTTTTAACCATTATTTTAAGCATACAACCAATCAAGAATGAAATGGCTTATGTTTGTCCACCACTGAAAAAGATCTCCCATTTATTTTTATAGCTTTTTCTAACAGTGTTTTGAGTGATGATGTTGGTAAAGAGAGGCTGGTTTTTCAACATTATGAAAAGAGGCAAGCTTTTTTTTTGAAAAACCTTACCTAAAGACCACATGAAATGGTTTGACGAATATAATTTTGTTTCCTAATGATGCATTTTCTATTGAAACAGGAAGCTGGGTTGAGGTATATCAAAGGACTTTTGTAAATAGCCAATAGCCTTCAGTTTAAATAAAGCTTGGCAAAACCATCGGTGTGATTGGTTTTAACTGCACCTTGCCTTGAATCAGCGAGATTTGCCAGTTGCAGTCTCGGGGAGAAGTTGAAAAGACAGCCATCAAGCCAGACACTTTTTGCTTCCTGTCATGTGCTGAACCTACATCAGTCATGGCTGATTGAGTGATGTTTGCTTTCTTTATTGCAGACGAAGTGGGTGCAATAGAAATTCAGATAGACAGACATTTAAATTTGATCAGAAACACTTTTCATTTCAAAAGGTTATGTGTTGCTTCATACAGTACCTGTGTGTACAAAGAAAGTGTGGTATAAAATTTCATTTTAATACCAATAAAGGAGTCTGTATTTTTGAATCATTTTGAATTGTTTTATGAATAAACATGATATTTAAGATTAAGATTACATAAAAAAAAAAACCTAAAAAAAAAAACTGATTTATGAGAGTTTAGCCAAACTGAAGGTCTCAGAATATACGGCATACTACCATACTATTCTTACTGATGTGCTAAGAGTAGTATGGGTAGTATGCTATTCCAAACTCGAATAAGCTGTGTCTTCATCAGAGCTTGTGCAGCCGCTTTGGAGCAACTGCACTGGCTGAGACATGCAGCTGGTCTCAACTCGCTCTCGCAGTACTTTGATGGTATACATCATGGTGATATAGCAGAGGCATCAAAAAATCTAGGACATATCTAACCGGCATGCAATGCTTCAAGCCAAGCACCGATCGATTTGCACAGCACTGCATGTCAAAATTAAGTCAAACACACCTTATTCTTTGCTATTTGCTAATCGGTGGCAGGTGTGTTTATGGGTAAGGAACGTTCTCATTCTAAAGAGAATTTTATTGGACAAAACTATGTATATGCCCCTGCAAACAAAATGAGTCATCAATATTTTTGGTCTATTTTCCAGAAAGACTCCACATTTTAAATGCATATATCTGCTAGAAGTTTGTTCACTTTTAGCCTCAAAGCTAAAAGACATGGACTAAAAGCCACACAACCGATTTTGATTTAAATTGGTCTTTTAATGTGGGTGTTTGGATAAGAATGGAATATGGGAGAGAAAACTCTGATTTCTGCAGCAGTAGATCTATTTTATCTGTCTCTCTTGACATTTTTCTTGGTGGATCAGTGCTTGTGATAATTCTATTTCTGTTTCACTGGGTCCTCAGAAAGTATGGCATCAGTTATTTGCTTTGGGAGCCTGACTGTGTGGGAGAGAGAGAGTGAAAAAAAGAGGAAGTTGTGGTGGCTCTCTAAACTCTGTCTTCCTGCTGTGGCTTCCTGGCTCCCACAGAAACAGCATCCATCATCTCTTCCAGTCACTCTCTTCCATCTTTCCTAGCACTTTATCATGCCTTAATACTAGTTAATCATATCAAGGCAATGCATTCTGAATAAACCAAGATGAAATATAAGTCATATTTTTAAAGTGAAGGGATATTGATTTGCCAATCCACTGCAGGCATTTAAACTGATTGCTAATGCCTTGAGGAAATCAGGGAGGGATAGATGGCAGATGAAAAAAATACCTTGGAAAGGCACAAATGATTTGTAGATAAGAAGGTAGACAGATAAAAAATGAACAGATGATCTGATTACAGATTAAACGGAAAGAGTCCTAAATGGAGAAGGGAAAATATACTTGTGAGAGTTGTGAGAGTGATATTCCTCTCTGTCTTTCTTTTTGTGCATATGCATGTCTGTCTCTCTCTAAGGCAGTGGTTCTCAAATGGTTTTGCTTTAGGAACCCATACTTTACATTAGACATCAAGTTGCATCCCAACACAGCACAAAATGGTCAAAAATGTCCTTAAAATCATTCTTTTAAAATAATTAATTTTTCCATCAACTGTACAGGTCCAGAAATTTTGAAAATTGACATTAACATGACCAGTGTTGGGTAAGTTCCTATAAAAAAGTAATTAATTACTAACTACTAATTACAAATATTACCATACTAATTACATCTTCTACAGTGTAATTAGATTACTGTACTAATTACTCTGTCTGAATAGTAATTGCATTACTTATTACTAATTACCTTCTAAACCCCTTATCAGCCTCGACCAGTTGAAAAATACAAGGATAGACATTAAACTGTTCTTTTAATTCTTTCAATAAATCATATAATATCAAATAAATTATTCATGAACTGGCCAAAGTATTTAAGGGGCTGCATTAAATTAGAAAACATACATTTTAACATCAGACATTAAATTTTGGTTTTAAATTCACTATTGTTTTATATAGAATTGTTCTATAGTCTATACAGTATTTAACACAATTACATCAGAAGTAACTGTAATTAAATTACTGAAAAATGTATTAATTACTTTAATTTTTTCAATGAAAAAGTAATTTAATTATAGTAATTAATTACTTAGTAATGCATTACACCCAACACTGACCATGACATAGCAACAGCAGAAGCAAAATCCATAGTCTATGCAAATCAGCAAAAAATTGTGGATGTGGCTTCATTTTAGTCAGTGTGACAAAGTTTTAAAATATGTATTATTATGCATTTCTTTATTTGCATTTAGTGTTGTTTTTCTGTCACAACCCAACAGTTGTGAACCACTAATCTAAGGACAATGAGTTCCTGTTATTGTAACAATGACCTCTTTTTTTAGGTCAGCTCCATCCTGATCCATGAAAGAAGCCATGCCAGTCTTCTCTGCAGGAGCAGGTACATATCACACATGCATACAGCCAAACACACTTGCATATGTATAGACACATGGACGCTCACTGATCTCCTGTACTGCATGCAGGGTTGCATGAAACGCTTGCTCTGCTGACCTCTCAGCTGCGTCCAGATGCCAATCACAAAGAGGAGATGGTCTTCCTTAAGGACGTCTTTAGTGAGAGAAGTCTCAGTTACCTTATGAAGGTATGTATCTGTGTCATGGATTATAAAGTTTTAATGTTCCTATCTAGCATCATGCATTAAAAATTATTTACATCATGTATTATTTATATTAGCTTATTTTTAAACATAAGAGCATCAATTTATTGAGTAAGCAATATGCTCCAGCTTTGCATTAATGTGCATTGTGTGTGTTAATGCTAGATTCATGAGAAGCTGCGTCAGTATGAAAGGCAGAGCCCCACCCCAGTTCTTCACAGTGCCTCCACTCTCGCAGAGGATGTAAGTGCTGTACTCACTGCCATATCACATCACCACAGAAATGATTAATGGCCTTTTACAATAATATATGTAACCAGGCTGTAATGATATCTATCTGGGGTGATTGAGAACACAGCAACCCTTGTATAAGAGAAGTAAACCTTAATTGTATCACTGTTTGCTGAGAAAGCTAATTCCTTATAAATTGTAAAAGAATGTGTTTTTCTATCCTATCTTTGAAATCTGAATCTTTTGAAGATGTAATCAAAGTGAAATGGCTCATAAATAATCTAAATAGCCTTTCTTTTTATTCTCAAATTAATATTTTTATTTTATTTGCTACAAACTGAAGTAATTACAAATTGTTTTAATTGTTTAAAATTTCCTCTTGACTTGGCAAATGCTTTCAGATGTTTTGATTTTAGTCTACACTCCCTGATTGGTAGGTGGCAGAGGAGTTGCAGAGTGGACCAATGAGTGTTGAGGAA
Organism: Myxocyprinus asiaticus; assembly: GCF_019703515.2. Taxonomy (NCBI): domain Eukaryota; kingdom Metazoa; phylum Chordata; class Actinopteri; order Cypriniformes; family Catostomidae; genus Myxocyprinus; species Myxocyprinus asiaticus. The sequence goes on from NC_059356.1 coordinate 22,927,740, forward strand.
AAGGAGCTCCTACATCTGCTAACATCACCACATCTCAAGGTACTAACAACTTACCTTCATGTTAGAGTAACTGTCAGTTGAAAAATGAAATCTCACTTTTAGTGTTGACAGTTTTTCCATATCCCTTCTGTTTATTAGGCTGTTTTGTCAGTTCATGACACAGTGGCACAGAAAAACTTTGACCCAGTGCTGCCTCCACTACCTGATGACTTTGATGATGATCTAGATGAGGAGTCTGTCAAGATCGTCCGTCTGGTCAAAAACAAAGAACCACTGGTGAGAGAACAAGAAACAGTGGTGGCTGCCACAAAAACATAAAGAATTTTTAATTTCTAAAAAGATTTTCCAAAACTATGACAAAAATAATAATTGTCGATTATTTCCCTTGATATTGTACTTGCTATTAATTTTGATTAATTATATTATATATATATTTATAAATTAGAAATTAGAATTTAAATTAAAATACTTATTTTGTGTGGGGCATCTGCATGCCATATTCATAGGCTACATTCAAATGAAGATAAGAACTGTGTTCCTGAATAACTATTGATGTATAAAACAGCAATAAAGTCAGTGCCTAAATAGTCACACTGGTTCTTTTAGCAGCATGAAACGCAAAGCTGTTATTCAAATTTATAATAAGTTATATACTGGAAGCGAACAACATACATGCTTGTGATTGGTTACAATGCTTAACTACTGCAAACTTTTTGACTTAAAAAGAGTAGCCTTCACTTGATTGGAATGTTGTAATTGACACATTTCATTAATGTTTAATTGTAGCAGCTGTAATTGTTATCTCAATTATTTATTTGATTAAGTGGATTAAAGGAAACTCAGAAAAATCTGAACTACCATTATGTAAACTGTATATCAATGTTGTTGTTCTGGGTTTCTTTGCGGTTTAGCCTTCTCTTTCTCTGTTTCTCAGGGTGCCACTATTCGGCGAGACGAGTCCACAGGTGCCGTGATTGTGGCTCGTATCATGAAGGGAGGGGCCGCAGACAGGAGTGGTGAGTGACACTTCAAAGAATGTCTTTAATCTTCACATCTCATTTCAGTCCATGCTGAAATCTACAGTATAATAAACATAAAGGAAAGCTATTTACCTAAAATACTCCTAAAACACAGGACAAAAGAGTTTCATTGAGTATATTCATGGAAAACCACTTGAATCTTAAAAAAAATATTTGTCTGTAAACCCACTGAAGTGTCTGAATATCCCAGAATCCCAGCACCTCTACTGAGTGTGCTGGTTTTGCTTATTTTCATGTCCATGCTGGCCACAGGGCTGCATGTCTTCTGTAATGACACACAGCCCATCTGCATGGTCAAAGAGAGTCCTCAGAGACCAAATCAAGAAAATCAAACAGACTTACTAACCACCTGACCACAGTAGCTGCCATGGGAATATGATCCATACTCAGACTTGTGGTGGTAGGAATAATCTTCTTGCTCATGATAATTCATTGAAATACTCATATGAAGTGTACTGTGGATCGCAAAACAGGTACAGCTAAAATGTTTAATAGACAATCTGTAATTCTGGGAGCCCTCCTCTCTACAGGTCTGGTGCATGTAGGCGATGAGCTAAGGGAAGTCCATGGCATCTCTGTAATGCACAAGAGACCAGACGAGATCAGCCAACTGCTGGTAGCACTTTCCTCCCTTTTCTCCTCATCATCATATTACCCTGCTAAAAAGACCAGAATTGCTGGTTCACATATCTTGGGTTTTGCATACTGGCTTCACCAAATAATTTTTCAGACTGATCATACTGTGAATTTGGTGACAGTAGGTCAAAACTTCTGCTGCTGAAATCGGTCTGTGTTGATCGAAATTCAAATCGCTGCCCCCAGTGGCCAAATCTGGAAGTGTTGCTGAACGTACAGGCAAGTGTGAGTTCCAGTTTCCAGGTGAAATGTCAAAAGCAAGTTATATTTGTAGTTGTAAGTGATGTAATACTGTCAACAGGAATGCATATTTTATTAACTCTGCTGCCTATACTAAACCCCAACCCAAAACCTAATCGTCAGTGAAGTCAAAATGTAATTTTAGAGTGAAAATGCAACCCTTCAAAATGCGATCATCATTGTTAATATGAATACGATTACTTCCTGGTTTCCCATGGGACTAGAATCCGTGTCTCTGGGGTTGCTCGAGCAATGCACTAACAGTAGTGCTAGAGGGAAAGGTGATCACATGTGAATTGATGCAAAAATATCTGACGGGTGATGGTGCTTCTGAGTAATTCGGCAGAATGGGTTTAATTTCAGGGTACATGGACTTTTGGAAGCATCATATCGATTTCCCATGTGATCATGTTGAATTTTTGCTGGTGAACAGCATGATTATGCTGGTCCACCAGCTTGATCAGCATCAGACTGGCACTAACCAGCATAAACTTGACTGAACCAGCATGGACTCCCTGCTGGTTTAGGCTGGTCTTTTCAGCAGGATATTACCATAATTATTCCCATTTAATGTCTTATAACACAATCCACAGAGCTGTCTCTTTCTCTCATAGTCTCAATCACAAGGCTCTATCACACTGAAGATCATCCCAGCAATCAAAGAGGAGGACACGTTGAAAGAAAGCAAGGTGTGTGACAATAAAAAACTGCAGAGGTCATTATCTGTAAAACCTACACTTTTAGGAAATCTAACAAATGATAACCACCCCAAGATCGCAGCAACTTTGCTATGACCACGGTTTGTATCTGCTTTGTGTGGCTTCTTCAGGTCTACATGCGGGCGCTTTTTGACTACATTCCATTAGAGGACAAGGCCACGCCCTGTCAGGAGGCGGGGCTTCCATTTAAACGTGGAGACATCCTGCAGGTGGTCAGTCAGGATGATCAGATCTGGTGGCAGGCCAAGAAAGTGGGAGATAGCAACCTGCGTGCAGGACTCATCCCATCCAAACAGTTTCAGGAGAGGTGGGACAAATCATTCCTAAAACATAAAACACAAGTGCCTCAAAACTATTTAGTCTGCATTAAAGGGGTCATGACATGCTTTTAAAAATTTTTTTAATATGTTCCTTAAGGTTCACTTATAATATTAGTAATGTTTTTTGCACAAAAAACAGTCCACCCTCTGTCAGAAATGCTTGGCTTTGGTGCTGCTTCTCCTTTAAAACTTGACAGAAAATGCCCACTGTTAATAATGGGCTCTCTGCTCTAAACTGACCTGCTCTTTCCTCTTGTCATCTCACTGCTCACCACTACTGGGTGGGCTTTTGAGGTGACAAGGTAAAGTAGGCATTGATGTGTTGTTGTGAAGGCGGTCAGATACAAATGTCTACCACAGTGTAACATCACAATGTGGAGGAAGTAGAGGACGAGTTGTTTTGGCAGCTCTGTTTCAACAAATTATCTTTTTGGAGTGAGGATGAAGCTTTGAGTTCTGAAACTTACTGTATGTTTTTATAATACAATGACCTTTTATATGTCAAAAGATCAAGGAAATGTGATTCCTCATGCTATGACCCCTTGAAGTTTGAGTGAATATTCGAATGGTCTATGTGGTGCATGTAGACCTTGTGGGTACTTGGACATTGCAAGATAGCTCACAGTTACAAATTAATGCTACGGTCTCTCAAAGCTGTGCTTCCCTTTGGCTAAATCAATAGGATCAATTCTGTATTCTGCATCACAGAACAATCACCCGCAGGTCATACTTGAGAGAGATGGTCCAGACTTTCTTATTTCCTTTTTCATCTCAGTGGGGTGCATCATGGCTGGATATACTCTCATGCTAAGAATGAACATTTATTTCTCACCATGAGCTTTTTGATCTTGCTTGATAGCTCCAGAGATGGGAATGTCAATTCACTAACTCAATTTTGACCAAATCTGGAGAGGATGTCATTGTCTAGAGGTTTTTTTGTTTTTTTTGTCTGAAGCTGTAATTACAGTTGAAGTCAGAAGTGTACATAAACATAGGTTGAAGTTGATCAGTTATGTGTAAATCTGATGTTTATTGTAAATTGGTATATGTCTTGTCACTGTCATGACTGCTATGTTGCTCGGAACTGCACCGAAGACTTTCACCCCCTGTTGCACTTGTGTGTATGGTTGAGTGAAAATAAAGTGATTTATTTGATTTGATTTAAAGTTAAAGCTTGGTCACAAATGGGTCTTCCAAACGGACAATGACCCCAAGCATACGTCCAAAGTTGTGGCAAAATGGCTGAAGGACAACAAAGTCAAGGTACTGGAGAGGCCATCACAAAGCCCTGACCTCAATCTGATAGAAAATTTGAAACTGAAAAAGCGTGTGCGAGCAACGAGACCTACAAACTAGACTCAGTTACACCAGAAGCTTGTGGAAGGCTACCCAAAACATTTGCCCAAGTTAAACAATTTAAAGGCAATGCTACCAAATACAAACAAATTGTATGTAAACTTCTGACCCACTGGGAATGTGATGAAAGAAATAAAAGATGACATTTCACATTAAATGTCAGGAATTGTGAAAAGCTGAGGTTAAATGTATTTGGCTAAGCTTTATGTAAACTTCTGACTTCAACTGTATATGGTTTTCTCCCGCAGGAGATTAGCCTACAGAATCAAAATGGGCAGTCTTCCAAATCCCAAATCTCCAAAAAAAGCTGTCTGTGAGTATTACGTGCTACTTGCTCACTGAAAACCCCTTCAATCATTATTTAGTGCTGACTAATGGAGGTATAATTTGCCTTTTGTGTGGTTGTGTGAAGCTGTCAGGTGATTACTGAACTCCAACCAGGCACTTCATGTTCACTAATCTAAAGCTGATTAAAGAACAGACACATCTGCAGTTCAGGAACACGTCACCTCTCTCTCTCTCTCTCCCTCCCTCCCTCTCTCTCTCTCTCTCGTCGAGTCGTCCCATCTCTATGTGTCACTATTCTGTACTCCTCTTTAAATGCATCATACTGTTCTCTTCATATTCCTCCACTTCTCTTTGTTTTTACTCCCTTACTGTGTTGGTCTTCACTGCTGGATGCACTTTGACCTGCTTGACATGGGAAGGATGTAATTTATGACATAATCCATGCTGCATGGTCAGTGAGGCATCTAAAATGATAAATGAGAAAATAAAATTAATTTCGGCTTTAATTTTTCTGGCTTCTTTTGTCATTCTCTCTTTTCCTTCTCTCATTACTGCCAACACCAGATGACCAGGGATGTGATAAAGGTGGGTGTTTTAGATCAGATTTCACACTCTCACACACACACACACACACACACGTTGGTGCAGCTATCATTATAAGGACTCTCCATAGACATAATGATTTTTATACAAAAACTTTCTGCATTTTTACATTTTCAATAAAACATCATTTAGTATGTTTTTTAAGCGATTTGAATTATGGGGACACTAGAAATGTCCTCATAAACCACATTTATAGCATAATACCCTTGTAATTACCAGTTTGTAACCTAAAAAAAAGTCCTCGTAAACCACTTAAACCTGCCCACACACACACACACACACACACACACACACACACACACACACACACACACATACATACATACATACAGAGTGGGTCCGTGGTGATTAGGAAATTAGGCCATTTTGACACTTAATCCAATCTAATACCGCTTCTGTCAGTGGATCTGGACAGATCCTATGCCTTCCGTTCTACTGTACTCACACATGAACTCAAATACAACAAAAGAGATACTCCCATTCAATGCATACAATAAAATTCTAATATGTCACTAAAATTCTAAAATGGACCTGCAGTAGTAGACTGACATTCAAGCAATATCACATGAGCAAGAATGCTGCCTGTGGCCTTGTGCCTATGGTCAAATCACAGTCATGTTAAATTTAGTTCAATAATAGGATTGTGATTGCGATATTGCTTTTACACAACATTTCTATAAACAAGAAATTTTATGAACCTACATTTTAGACACCATATGACCAGTTATTTTGTTGATTTTTGCTCCACAAATGAAAATAGTTCCAAATAAAGCCAAAGCAAGATTAACCGCTCTGTGTCACTGAGTAAAGCAGAGACTGGCAGTATGTCTGGAACTTAGACTAGCGGCGTGATACAAACAGTGAAGCGTCCCAGTACTGTTATACTAAATATCAGCACTCTTGGAACATCACTTGTCTAATCAGACTAAAGGACCAGAACTAAGTGTTGTATTACATACAATATTGCTGTAGACGTTAAGGGACACACAAAGAAAGATCAGAAAAAAGAAAAGAAAAGGAAAAAAAAACAGTTAGATTTCTTATCCTTCATTCATTCCCATCTTCCTTGTCATCTCTTCCTTTCCAGTGTCTCTCCCTTCTGTATTATTAACTGAATCTTCTGAGATTTTTAAATTTACCTTCATCTCTCTCTCTCTTACACTCTGGGGCAAATTCAATAAACAGCTGTGCCACATTTGCATGTAATAAATCCTAAATTTCTTTCATTAACCACCCGCAATCTAGTTTAAGCAGACACAAACAGCCCTGAAATAGCGCTGTGTCTTGAGTATTTAAAACTTGAGTATTAAAAGTAATTCCTTTCAGCACAAATTGCACAAATTCAGCTTTTTGGCTATTACTGCCAGATGAAAGCATGCTGTAAGCTGATTTTTATTCAAAAGAGATGTTTGTGTAAATTTTCTATTAATCATGTCAGCAATAATTCATCAAATAATGATCAAATGATGGGGAAGAGCATTATTACCTGCCATAAATCCAGATGTGCAGTGTGGTCAAGCACACTTTCAGCAAGTTTAAAACATGATTGATTACGGTGTCTTGATCACAGTTGTGGAGTTAAGATTGCGGTGGTCTGCTGCATCTGCCGCTATATACTCAGAACCAGCCTGGGAGATCAGAATTGTGCCTTGCAAATTGCATTCAGCACAGATTTTGTGGGCACGTTTGTGCCATTGCCTGATCAGCATAATACCTTTAGTGAATTAGGCGCTAAACCAGCGCAGACAGCATATGCAAATAACCAGCGATTTACTGGACGCAATTCATTCTTAGTGAATTCACCCCACTATTTCTACCCTTTTTAAAAATATTCAACATTTTCTTTACTACAGTATAATGTCTTCAGCTGTCAAAAGTTGTCGTTGCTGATGTTATTTCAAGTACTTCCAATTCATGTAACAGTTAATCCATTATTTCCAAAATGTATCTTAATCAGTTTTATTCCAAGGCCTTCATTTTTGTTTCTCAATGTTTCTACTAGGCAAACGTTCAAGTCTTATGAATCTGACAAGAGAATCCTAACATTTACACTGCACCACAACATCATTTTCTTCCTGGCAAATAACACCTTGGTTTATTTTTCCATTCCTTCATGGCTAACACAGACAGCTGAAATACCTGCTGCCCACCTCCCTGCACCTACTCTTTAAACCTTTTAAACCTGCTTGTCTAACTATAGTCCTGCAGCCCTATTTTGCCCTTCATCCTCTCTCCTGGTTTCCTCTGCTCACTCCCTCTCTGCCTGCTTGCCTCCCTACAGAAGAGTGTGACTGTGAGGGCTATTTCAATGGACAGTACATCGGTGAGAACCTGCATGCCCACTCCTTTACCCAATGCATGCTAATTCTGATATATACTAACCTTCTGCCTTCTATCACTGCCTGCCTCTGGACCTTTGAAAAAATATATATATATATATTTTATTAAGATAAAATGAACTGGATTGACTCAAGTCAAAAATATTATTTAGCATGTTTGAATCAACCTCATTACATTATGTTGCACTAACAAATTATTATTATTATTATTATTATTATTATTATTATTATTATTAAGGATTGAGTCAGGTAGCAATAGCCACTTAAGGTAACATTTTCAGGTTTATCACTTTGTACAGTGTAGAGCTATGGGAAGAGTGGAACACTTGAAGAGTGGAGGTTATTGGGGTACGTTTGAGGAGAGGAGGCTATTGGGGAAATATTTGGCGGTGTGAAGGGAATTTTAGGTCAGTCAAAACTAGGGATGTGCAGAATGACTAATTTCACTGACGATTAAACAAAAATTTAGAGTCAACTAGTCTAAAAAGAAAGAAACCCTCAGAAAACAGTCAAAAAACATTGTTTTTTGAGACCCATTTAAAATACTTAATCTATTCCAACAGCCAATTCCGACACTAAACTCCGCTGAAAAGGGGCATTTCTCTGCGATATGTTTGCCTTGCATTACCATTATTATAGGCTGCATTAAATATAGATAGAACATGACATGCATTTAATGAATCAACCTTAGCGAAATACAGGCATATTTATTGAAAACAACTGAATGGCCTGTTCTAAATGGAAATGTTACTTTACATATTAAAACAGTCAGGACATTGATGAAAATAATTTACAGGTAAGCCATATATACGAGACAAAAAAGACTGGGAAGCATATGCGGCCTGAGGTCAAATTACAGTTTGTATACATCTGCTCCAGATATCCTCTTTTTTTTAAGTAATATTTGTATTATTAATTATATTTAAAATGTGTAACATTAACATGACTAATTTAAGCGCAGCCTTTGTAATAATATAAAGCCAAATGTAAATGTGTAATAATGCTGAACAATTTAATGGGGAAAAATATTGACCGACTAGTAATTCCACTGTCGACTAGCAGCATCAGAACCGTTTAGTCAACTTGTCTACTAGTCTCGCACATCCCTAGTCAAATCCTTTCACAGTGAAGAGACTAATTTGAAAGGGTGCATTAATGCTTTTCTGGAGGACAGACAAGAAGCCTGGCTTCTATTTCTTCAGGCTTTAGATATAGCACAAGAATAAGGAAGCGCAAGAGGGACAGAGAGAGAGAGAGTTTGAGTAATTTCTTTGAGTTGAATGTGTGAGCAACATGTCTGACATGTTTCAAGTCATTAGCTAATGAGTGTTAATTTTAAGATCTTTTAAGAGAGAGAAGTGAGATTGAAATTGTGATATTCAGTTCATATGGTGTTTGATCTTTCTTTCACAGCGTATCACTATGCTATTTTCAAACAGTTTATTGTACTAGCTGCATAAATGATGTAGCTCCGAATAGGACTGAATGGGGAGGACCAACAGGCAGATAGGTAGACTCATGTACATAGCTTTTCACCTCCACGGCAGTCTACACATTTTCTCTGACACCAGAAACCGCTTTCTTAGTGATTTGTAAAAAAAAGCTTGACAAATTTGGAATACATTCTGTGGGTGGCAAGAATATGCGTAGTTATGATATTTGAATTACCAGTGTTTCCTCTGGTTCAAATGTGACCAAAAAGCTTCAGGTTGAAACTATATTAGAAAATGTTCCCCTATCTTCCTCCACTCTGGCAGGTAGTGCTTCTGTGTGAATCTTTTCCTCTGCTGCCCTTCCCTTTATTTAAAGTCTTCCACCCTTAATCCCCACCCTCCAAAGCCAATGTCAGGCTGCAGCCCTGCTATTGGACACTTTGCACATTACACCCTGCACGATTGGCTGTTCGCTCACTTGCTGAGTCAAGTGTGTGATGGCAAATCTCAGCCCTAAGCCACTGACCCAGAGTCATAATTTCCATATTATAGTCCTAATACTGGGAAGTGCCGAAGATCAAAGCAAGGAAGTTTAAATTAAGTCAGTCTTCTTGAAAAGCCAGTAAGTAACTTGCAGTACAAGACTTATTTGGGGAGTCAATGGTGAAATTAGTATGGATGATTTATATGACATTAAATGTCAAATCAGTTTAAGTTTGCTCAGAGTAAACTAATCTTGGGTCAGTTGTGAAAGGCATTGTGGCTAATGCACAAGTGTGAGGTGGTCTAATGCGCATTGTAGTCTATTCTAAATGTAATGCAGTGGTGCCCTCCTGTGGCCAGGTGTTTTCCTGGGACTTTTACTCAGGTATAGTCCTTGTTCTTCCTAACGAAGCTGCTAATGTACTACTAACCTCCATGTCCTGAAGAATATCACAAATCACATCTTCTCATAACGTCAGTGATGCCGCTAGAGGGTAGGCCAATGTATAAAGTTATGTCAAAGTCTTCCTAGCGAGTCAGTCCACTGTCGACCATCTTTGGAACGCTCTCGGGAAGCTATTTCCAGTCATGCCAGTGCAGCTCATATCTACTTGAATGGGAAAAGACTGAAATCATCAAAACGGATGGTTAAGATTAAGATCAAAGGACATATTTCAAATCAGCAGTAAAATCATCTCCGGTTACACATGTAACCTCGGTTCCCTGAGATGAAGGGAACAAGACATTGCTGTAAGCACTATGGGGAGTGTCCTTCACACGACCTTGCTGAAACCCTTATACAATCACGGCAATCTTCTGATTGGCAATGGTGTCTGAGCCCTGCCCCTTTACGCACGCAGTCAGCCTATATAAGCGGCCGCTCAGTCACAAATTCTTCAGAATTTTCTGACTGAGGGACATGAGTGAGTCACTCGTACTATGAAGCTCTGAGGTAGTAGTGCAGCCAGCTTTCGCAATGTCTTGTTCCCTTCATCTCAGGGAATCGAGGTTACATGTGTAACTGGAGACGTTCCCTTTCAATTCAGTTCACTCTACATTGCTGTAAGCACTATGGAGAACTATATCCCATCATGCCGCACTATGTGACATTACACTCCCAGAGTTATAACACTAAATAGAGATATTCATGAGTTGTCACAGGCCACAGGCCGATGACTTACAAATCATATTAAGTGTATATGAATAGTCCCACGTGATGGACGCCAGATGGAAATTAGTGTAGTCTGAGATCTATATGAACCATATAGATATACACATTATTAACCCTCTCACAACAAGGTTGGTAAAGTAAGTTTTATTTCTTATGGGAGTGCTTATGACTTTTATAGAGGCAGTTCAACAGCATATAATTAGATGGCTGTGTTGATTATAGTCAGTAGCCCACCCATAATAAGGGCTTAGGCTCACCCGTTTGAATGTTAGAAGCGCTTTATACAGAGAGGTCTTATGAGGAGATGGACGCCACGTCCAGGCTATAAAACCTTGGGAACGTGTTTTGTGAGGACCATCCTGCTGCCAAACATATGTCCTGTAAGGACACACCATTTGTCCACGGCCATGAAGAGGCCATGCCTCTGGTTGAATGCACTTTGACACCAATAGGGCAATTCTTGTCCTGTGAATCGTAAGCAAGAGTGATTGCATCAAAGATCCAGTGGGAGACCTTTGTTTGGAGATGGACATTCCTTTTGTGCATCCTCCATAACAAATAAAAAACTGATCCGACAGCCTAAACTGACGGGTGCGCTCAACATATGTATGCAAAGCCCTCATCGGGTATAACATATGCATAGATTGCTCTTCATCTGAATTAAATTGTGGGGGAAAGAAGGCTTGCAAACGAACCACTTGAGCCCTGAAGGGCATTGATAAAACCTTAGGCATATAGCCTTTTCTAGGTTTAATGGTGGCTTTTGACAGATCTGGACCAAACCTCAGGCATGAGCTGTCAGTCGATAGTGCCTGCATGTCACCCATTCATTTAAATGAGGCCAAAGCCAATAGGAGTGTGGTCTTTATGGAAAGCACCCACAGCTCAACAGATTCCAATGGCTCGAACGGGGAATTTGTGAGTGCCTTCTGCATCAGTTTTAAGTCCCAAGTTGGCACCATAGCAGGACGAGGGGGGTTCAAATGCCTTGCTCCACTAAGGAACTTTATGACTAGATTATGTTTGCCTACCAAAGAGCCAGCCTCCAGGGCATGGTATGCTGAGATAGTCGCTACATAAACCTTAAGTGTTGACGGGGTAAGCCGCTCTTGAAGGAATGCCAAAATCTTAGCTATGGGGAAATTCACTGGGTCTTTACCACGTGAAGAGCACCTATTTGCAAACACGTGGCATTTAAGTGCATAAAGGCATCTTGTGGATGGTGCTCTATCCTGTAAAATGGTGTTCATCATCGTCTGAGCCAATTTTGGCTTGTCCGATGTGTGCTGTTCAGGGTCCACACATGTAGGTTCCACAGCTCTGGCTAGGGATGCCAAATCGTGCCTTGTGCTTGAGAGAGAAGGTCTCTCCTCAGTGGTATTTCCAATGGAGGGCCGTCTAGTATTTCTATCATCTCCGGAAACCAGGACTGATTGGGCCATTTTGACGAAATTAACAGAACTGTTTCCATGTCCTCTCAGACTTTGCTGATGACAGAATGAAGGAAGCGCACTGGGGGAAATGCATACTTGTGTTTTGCCGGCCATTTGTGAGCCAGCGCGTCCATGCCCAATGGGGCTCTCCGCAGAGGCGAATAGGTCGACTTCCGCTTTGCAAATTATTTCCCAAATCCTCATCACTGTCTGAGGATGAAGTCTCCATTCCCCTGGTAATGCTCCCTGGCATGACAACAGATATGCTCCGAAATTCAGATGGCCAAGGACATGTGTCGCACGCAATGAGAGGAGATGACACCCGCTCCATTGGAGGAGGTGTTGTGTTATGCTCATTACTTGTGGCGATCGGAGTCCACTTTGGTGATTTATGTACCCCACTATTATTGTGTTGTCCGAACGAATCAGAATGTGGTGATTCACAATGTTGCGATGAAAAGCTCTCAAAGCTAGAAAGACAGCCAGTAGTTCTAGGCGGTTGATGTGCCACACCCGTTTTGCACCTGTCCAGGTGACGAAAGTCGGGCGTCCATCACACACCGTGCCCCAACCTGGGTTGGATGCATCTGTGGTCAGCACTATTCTTCAGATTATTTGACCCAGCAAAACACCCTGTTGGTAGAAGGTCGGCGCTGCCCGTGGTGCTAGAGCAGCCACCGCGATGCGCATGCAACCGAGGCTCCAGGCCTGAGGCTCCTGGTGCGATGTGTTGCTTGAGCCAGTACTGGAAAGGTCTCATGTGTAACAGACCTAATGGTATGACGGCGGATGCTGCCGCAATAAAACCCAGCATTCTCTGAAATGACTTCAGTGGCAATGTTTTCCCCAGTTTGAACTGAGACAGACACCGAAGAATGGTCTGTACGCGTTCGTTTGTGAGGTGCACACGCATGCTCACAGAGTCAAGACACACCCCTAAAAAGGAGATTTACTGGCTTGGGAAAAGTGTGCTTTTCGGCCAGTTGACATTCATACCCAGATTTTTCAGATGTCAAAGCAGCAAGTCTCTGTGTTCACTCAGTAGTGCTTCTGATTGTGCTAGTAATAACCAGTCGTCGAGGTAATTCAAAACATGCACACCATTCATTTTCAATGGGGCGTGTGCCACATCAATACATTTCGTGAATGTGTGGGGAGCCAGAGAAAGACCGAAAGGAAGGACTTTAAATTAATACGCAGTTCCCTCGAACACGAATCTCAAAAACTGTCTGTGACGTGGTGCAACTGGTACATGAAAGTATGCATCCTTCAGATCTATTGACACAAACCATTCCCGAGGACGGATGTGCGATAAGATCTATTTCTAAGTTAACATTTTGAATGGGCGCTTCGCGAGCACGTGGTTCAAGCGTCTCAGATCTAGAATGGGCCGAAGCCTGTCATCTTTCTTCGGAATGAGAAATAATGGCTGTAAACCCCGCTGTGTGTGTCGCAGCCTGGGACAGTCTCTATCAGGTTTTTTGCAAGGAGACTGTGAATCTCTGAAGTGAGGTGGCCGGCATACAAACTGAATCATTATATCCCTGCTTGATTGTTTTTAACATCCAGTCTGACAAGCCCGTGAGGGATCACCACGCATTTGTGCAGCGGGACAGTGGGCTTATTAATTTGCTTACTATAGGAGATAGAGCGCCGCACACCATAGGGAAGTGGTTGAGCATAATGTGTGGGGTGTATGATACGTAAAGAGGAAATGGCCCTTTTTCTGAGAATGTGTGAGTGTCCTGTGTTTGTACAATGGGCACTTTTTCTCTTTTGTGAGAATAATCTTTGTTTGAGTAATACACACAGAAACAACATTTTGAACAATGTCCTGTTCCCGATTAACAGTATTGGGGAAGAGGGGAGAAACACTGTGTGCCTCAAATCGAGCCTTCTTTGGCTCTGGGCCGTGAATAACGGTGAGCTCTGAGCTCCTCTTCACGGGGCTGGGCATGTCATGAACATTTCTGCTGCCTGGCCGGAGTTTTTCCATCTGAGCATTTTTTGCACTGAGACAGCAGGTGCTTACAATTGGGCCACGATTTGCGTGGCTTCACAGACAGTTCAGTAGAAGATTTCGGCTGCGCTGGGGCAGGGAGAGATGGATTCTTTGCCAGACACTGACTGGAATTATATCGGGAGCATGTCGGGAAAGGGGAAGTGCTACTTCTCTTTGGCAGAAAATGTTTCATCGCTTGAGACCGCTTTTGCACCGTGATGAAGCACTGTGAAAAGCCTTCCACGGCATTGCCAAAGAGACCTGTTCTACCGGGGGAAGCTTTGAGTAAATTTTTTCTCTACGCGGTCCACTTTAGTGAGGATTGCAGCACCTCCAACCTGAATGCTTGAAGAGTAAGGCACACGTCAGGTCTTTGTGAGATCCATATGGACCTCAGGGAAGAATGGTGAGCTTCTCCGGACCACAGTCTGTTGACGGCCACAGGTTTACAAAAAAACATTCATCCAGGTGAGACTTTTCTGTTTCTTCTGGAGGGGACCATTCAAAACCCTCAGTGGGGGAAGGGGCACAACATCCTCCGTGGACCACTTGCCTGAAGCTGTGAGTGACACAGCATAATCCCCGTCACCAGAGCCGGTGAACATAATGAGACCGTGCTCATCTCGCACATATTGCACAGGCAAGGACGTTAGATTGGATCGAAGGATTGCAAGGCTTGTGCCGGCATGAGATCCTCCTCTAATTCTTCCAGCTCAACCTCACTGCCCCGCCGTGCCTCCTCATGTGGTCCCTCGGAAGAAGAGGCGGGTGGGAGGGCACAAGAGGCTGGATCTTCCCTCAGAACATGGTCGATCCTAAAGTGCAATTTCCGGAGATTCATGCCCTCACAGTGAGGGCACTCTGTCTCTATGAGAGCTGCTTGTGCGTCGCGTGGCCCAGGCGGCGGGGTGTGCCATTTGCATAGGGAACACTTGCAGAACGACATCTTTAAAAAGATACATATCCCCCAAGTGACTCTTTAGTTAATATTCTATACATTTATATGTAAAGGACACAGTAACTCCAGCCGGAGCGCTGTGGGAAGCAGGAAGGAGTTTCGTATATATATATAAAGGACACAGTAACTCAAGCCAGAGTGCTAGGAGTTTCGCTGAAGCGCCATGTTGATCAACAATGAGTGTCTGAAGCGAAGAATCCGTTTACTGAGAGCGTCTTCGACGCCGATGTGGAGAACTCTTCACTGGAACACACAGGGGAGCGGAAGCGTCTTGGTGCAGGTGCTGAGCACAGGCGACGAGTCGTCTTGTTCGCGTCTTGCTGAGAAGTTCCGTCCGCTGTAAGTGTATATTGATGGCAAAGCAGAAAGGGTTCCAAGACGAAGATGAAGTTCACAGTCTTGAAGGAATAAAATTATAAAGAAATGGTGACTGAGTGCCCGCTTATATAGGCAGACCACATGCCTAAATTGGCAGGGTTCAGACACCACTGCCAATCAGAAGATTGGCATTATTGTATAAGGGTTTCAACAAGGTCGTGTGAAGTACTTAATCGAAAGGGAACTGACAACACTAGTATCATAAATTGTGCTTCTTTACCTCAGATTACGCTAAAAAACGCAATTTTCTCAGCTTGTATACCTAATGCGCATGCGCATTGTCAAGTTGATTGACAGGCGATGTCTGTATCTAATTGGCTCTTTTACCTGTAAGGGGGGGATTCCTTTCAACATCCGTTGACCGTTGGCTACCGTTGGGTGTTCCAATTTCTCCCATTCATTTTAATAGAAGCGGCCCATCTCTGCTAAATAATCTCTGGTAATGTTTAAGAAGTATCATTGGAGTTAGTGTTACTGTTAAGAACTAGATTTGTTCATATTAATGATTAGCTATAGGATCAGTTAGTCATTAGGCTACAGCTTATTAACTGGTGCGGTTTCAATGACTGTTGTATCCTCTTGCATTGGCTATTAAAAGAGGGATTTTGTTATCATTTCCACACTAAAATAATATCAATTATAACAGCTTTAACTGCATCATATGAGGTTGAATTCTGTTTTATAAGATATATATAAACATATAGTATAGTATTAGTCTTAATTCTTGATTAAAATAGTAATTATAATGCAGCTGGATTTGTGGCCTGTCCTTTTGAATCTCCATTTCAGCTGGCTTGCGGAGAAGTTTTCGTCTAAGTCGGAAGGATCGTCGTGGTTCTACAGGAGAGGTCAGTGTTTTTGACCTGAATGAGACGGAGTTCTTGACCTATGAAGAGGTTACACGCTACCAGCAGAGGCCCAATGAGAGACCCCGATTAGTAGTTCTCATTGGTAAGATAATATAAAACATAATTAGAAGAACTGACCTTAAAGTTCAATGTTAATTGAATGTTAGCCTACCTAAACTTAAAACTTAAATGACCTACACTTAAATATACACAAAATGTCAATATATTAAAATGATTAAGAGCTTTAAATATACAAATGAGTAGCTTTGGCACAGCAACATAGCCCACAAAGCATAGCCCTAGCATGTCCAAAACAGATCACACATTTGATTGGTCTGAATCCTTGATTGGTTTCATGTAAATTGGAGGCACAGTGGTTGTCCAAGTCTTAAGCACTTTCAAAGCTAATAGCCTAATCATGTCCTTGTGTCCTATTAAACATCATTAAAATACGATCTGACACATCTGGCACTCAGAACAAGGAAGATAGCTTGTTTACCAAGGGTAGTTCATCTTCTTGACTTGATACTAAATCCTGGAAATATGCTTGTGAACAAAATGATTGTAAAACGAGTTCTTACCAGTGCTAGAAAAAAAAAAAAAAATAGAGCAATATTATTAAGCACTTGGAATATATAATTAAAAACTGGCTAAGAATGCACAATACCTTCCCTTATGAACATAAGCTTCAGTGCTCATTTTATTGCGTCACACATTCTAATGGTAACAGTGACCTCTAGTGGCAACCTTCGAATTTACTTGTAATCTGACTAATTTTGCGAGGTACTTTTTCTTGTCACTCTTGAGGTACTTTCTCTGTCAAGAAATATTCTGGGATCAGTACAAGTTAAGCTCAATCGACATCAAAAAATCATATTATCTTTTTGTGTATCCTGGCGCAGGTTCTCTGGGAGCACGCATCAATGAGCTGAAGCAAAAAGTGATTGCAGAAAATCCCCACCGTTATGCTGTGGCTGTGCCCCGTAAATCGTAAAACTCTTCTGTAATTATTCAAGGTGAAAAATGTTCTGATAAATACACTCTTACAAAAAAAAAAAAAAAAAAAAAAAAAAAAACACCACAAACACATGCATGCATTTAAACTCATTTTTAATTATTATTATTTTTTTTTTTTCAGACTTTAAAAATAATCTATGAACCTTAACAACCAGTTTCTCAATGTTACTCTCTCTCTATTTCTGTCCCTCTGTCCCCCATCACAGACACCACGCGGCCCAAAAAGAGTCATGAAAAGGAGGGAGTGGAGTACCGCTTTGTGTCCAAGCAGGCCTTTGATGCTGATGCACAGAATAACAAGTGAGTGATAGACTGTGGTAATTGTGAAGGCCTATATTTGCCTGCATTGTATACAAACCTTCAGCTACACCAGATTTATTCATTTTTAAATACATACCATCCTATCATTCATTGTTTTTAACAAGTGAATGTAAATGGATCCAGACTATGATGTTATAATGATCAAACCCTGAATATGCACACCACTGAAATATGTATGACCTACTTTAATTTTGTCAATAGATTTATAGAGTATGGAGAGTATAAGGAGAATCTGTATGGAACCAGTATAGAAGCCATTCGTTCTGTTCAAGCCAAGAACAAGATGTGTCTGGTGGATGTACAACCTGAGGTACATTAGAACATTTCTTGCCCAAGGCTTTGCTGACTCTGTACCCTACAGTCAGCACACTCTACACATTATCATTTATATTCACGAGAAAACAGCAAAACTCTGCTCTGGTTAGAAACAAAGAATAACTTATGCACAAATGTCCTACTATTTAACAGATAAAAGCATGATGCGTGACTCAGTTTGGTTATATTTTCACTGTTTTCTGCAACATTCACCATACATAACCAAGCAGTAATTCTCCGTTGTCTTAATCACACATTGATGTGTGCTGACTGGTTTAACCTTTAGGTGGAGCTATTGCCTAATGCAGTAAGCACATCAGTTTTGCAGGACCACATGCAGCAATTTTAACTCCCTCTTATCGACATGGGGGCCAATTGATTTTAAACTTACTCTCTTGCATTTTTAATGGGAGATCTTACTGCAACCATTAAAGATAAAGCTAAAGTTAGATGAGCATGCAGTTACAACCTGAAGTGATTTATATAGCTCAATCTACTGAATACATGATTTTGTAGATGCCCTTAAGAGGTTCATTGCAGCTGGGTTAAAAGTAGATATACTAAATGAGATTATTTCCCAGTGAAACTCAGTTGTTTTTTTTTTGGGGGGGGGGGGGGGGGGGTTAAGCCTCATACCTCATAAAAAGAGAAAGGTAGAGAAAAAGTAAAAGAGAAGGCCTACATTTAGTTTTCTCTAGAGGTGCGTCCCAAACTGCACACTTCTGCACTATTCTATGTCATTTTGTAGTGTAAGTAGTGCAAGTAGTATATTAACACTGAAAATGCAACAAAAAGGAGTGTACTATGAGTACCCAGATGATCAACGTGATCTCATGAGAATTCGTATATATTCTTATGTGAAGTTTGGTTCTAGCAAACGTACATTCTCTTATGTTCGCATAGACACTGAAACATACAATATTGATGTATTGACAGCATCTAAACATCATCATTTCGCGTATTAACACCTATAGAAGCGTATAAATGTTTACGTGTACTGTTTGAATTGATTAATATTGAATAATTAATAGAAATAATCAGTTACATTAATTTATAATCAATGAGATCAGTTAAATGCCATCACATTTATTTAGTGCAGTTGACATAATAATTTGACATGTTAATGGTTTCATTCAGTTTTGTGTGATTTCTGCAGCCCTATACAACGTTTTAAAGGATTATATCACTTCAACCAAGATTAAACTTTAAAATGTTAAAACGTATATAAACTCATAATCATTTAATCATTTATTAAGCATTTAATTTAATTTTTGTATTTTTATTTTTATTTTTTCAGAATATGCCAAAAAAAAAAAAAGTTAATAGCGTAAAACTTTTAACTTTAAAGGCACTTTGACTTTGAAATACAGCAGGGACTCTTATTTTTAAATGTTTGCGCTTCACTGCTTCCAGCTGCTCATTCAGAAATTGTCATATTTCATCAACACTACATCATCATCATCATCAACAGTTGATCATTAGTAATCGCTTGTCATAAATTTCCAATATGGCCTAATGATTGCGAAGCTCTGCAACAGCTGGAAACACTCACAAGCCCCGCGTGCTTGGAGAAAATATAACAGTGCCGCGTTTTCTCTTTGAAGGATGCAGCACATGCATTTATTCAATTAAATCATATTCTTTTGAAGTTTGATAATCACATTAGGTCATATCATGATTCCTGTCTTTCCGCTCCCAAATTTAAGACCTCTTTAAATAAAAATTAAGATTTTGTAGTATCATTTAAGATATTTAAACTTTTTAAGACCTTAAATTTTGGAAAACTGAATTTAAGATTTTTTAAGGATCCGCGGGAACCCTGAATAATAAAATGAACCCATACATTTGTTAGCTTTAATCCAAACCTTTAGACTGCTTTCTGTGAAGAACAGACCCAAATTCAAACCTTTTATTCAACAATCTCTGTCTCCATCCACCGCAGCGCCGTCGCGGCCGCTGGAACCGTCAACCCAATTTGGTTTCGTTTTCAAAATTCAAAAATTGCTGCCTCACGGATTATGACCAGCGGTTTTATTGCAGTGATGTCGAATGCTCATTGGCTCTCAAGTGTCTCGTGACCATTTGCAACATGCCGTATTCCGAGATGTATATGTTTGAATGAGAAATGCCAATGCCGTTATGGAGTGCATCAGGAGAAGATTTACAGCGATTAATCATTTAAATTCTACTCTCTTCCTTACACAATGCTATTGTATGCCGTCAGCATACACAATGCTATAAAAACTCCGCCATGAACACCGCTGCCTCTCTACCGGATGAGCTAAATAATTTTTATGCTCGTTTCGAGGGAAATAACACCGCCCTCGCGGAGAGAGCTCTCACGGCCGAAGCTACAGAGGTTAGTTCACTCTCCGTCTCTGTAGCGGATGTAACCCGATCCTTCCGAAGGGTGAATATCCGCAAAGCCGCGGGTCCAGACGGCATTCCGGGCCGCGTCATCAGAGCGTGCGCGAACCAGCTGGCTGGTGTTTTTACGGACATTTTCAACCTTTCCCTCTCTTTGTCTGTAGTCCCCACGTGCTTTAAAACATCCACCATTGTGCCTGTTCCAAAACAATCAAAAATAACTTGTTTAAATGACTGGCGTCCTGTTGCTCTGACCCCCATCATCAGCAAATGCTTTGAGAGACTAATCAGAGATTACATCTGCTCTGTCTTGCCACTCAATCTTGACCCGCTGCAGTTTGCTTACCGCAACAACCACTCCACTGATGATGCCATTGCATCTACACTACACACTGCTCTCTCCCACCTGGAAAAAAAGAACACTTATGTGAGAATTTTGTTTGTAGACTACAGCTCAGCATTCAACACCATAGTGCCCTCCAAGCTAGATGAGAAACTCCGGGCTCTGGGCTTAAACAGCTCGCTGTGCAGCTGGATCCTGGACTTCCTGTCAAGCAGACGCCAGGTGGTTAGAATAGTCAGCAACATCTCCTCATCACTAACCCTCAACACTGGAGCCCTGCAGGGCTGTGTTCTCAGCCCACTACTGTATTCCCTGTACACACATGACTGTGTGGCAACACATTGCTCCAATGCCATCATTAAGTTTGCTGATGACATGACGGTGGTAGGTCTGATCACTGACAATGATGAAACAGCCTACAGAGAGGAGGTGCACACTCTGACACACTGGTGTTAGGAGCACAACCTCTCCCTCAACGTCAGTAAGACAAAGGAGCTTGTGGTGGACTTCAGAAGAAAAGACAGAGAACACAGTCCCATCACCATCAATGGAGCACCAGTGGAGAGAGTCAGCAGCTTCAAGTTCCTGGGTGTCCACATCACTGAGGAACTCACATGGTCCGTCCACACTGAAGTCGTTGTGAAGAAGGCTCATCAGCGCCTCTTCTTCCTGAGAAGGCTGAGGAAGTTTGGAATGAACCGCCACATCCTCACACGGTTCTACACCTGCACTGTGGAGAGCATCCTGACTGGCTGTATCTCCGCCTGGTAAGGCAATAGCACCGCCCACAACCGCAAAGCACTGCAAAGGGTGGTGCGAACTGCCAAACACATCATCGGAGGTGAGCTTCCCTCCCTCCAGGAAATATATACAAGGCGGTGTGTGAAAAAAGCTCGGAGGATCATCAGAGACTCCAGCCACCCGAGCCATGGGCTGTTCTCACTGCTACCATCAGGTAGGCAGTATCGCAGCATCAGGACCCGCACCAGCCGACTCCATGATAGCTTCTTCCCCCAAGCAATCAGACTTCTGAACTCTTGATCTCCCACGATCAAAATACATCAGCACTGCACTTTATTACTCTTATATCTCACACCGGACTGTCATAAATTATATTACCATTATTATATAATGTCTCTCTTAACAACTGACTATCAACCGACAGCCTGAATGTCAATACAGTACAATACTGTACATTCTATTTATATATATATATATATATATATATATATATATATATATATATATATATATATATATATATATATATATACTTTTTATATATATATTTTAATTTTTAATTTTTATTGAATAATGTGTATCTATATAGTAAAAAAAAACAAAAAAAAAACAAAAACAAAAACAGCATATTGTATACTGTACAGTGTATGTTATTATTTGTATATTGTTGAGTGTAATTATGTGTATAACAGATGTTTAAATTGTGTTGTGTTAATTTGATGTTTTAAGTTGAGTGTAATTATGTGTATAAGATGCTTAATTTGTGTTGTGTTAATTTGATGTTTAAGTTGAGTATAATTATGTATAACAGATGTTTAAATTGTGTTGTGTTAATTTGATGTTATTGTAAATTGGTATATGTCTCATCACTGTCACGACTGCTATGTTGATTGGAACTGCACCCAAGAATTTCACACACCATTGCACTTGTGTATATGGCTGTGTGACAATAAAGTGATTTGATTTGATTGAGCACATCGGATGCCCTTTGGACTACTTTTGTACTGAATTTAGCCATTTTTCGTAATAAATGATTGTGATTAAATGTATCTGCCTGTTATGTGTTTTATATGCTTAATAAATGGTTATGGTTAGGTTCAGGAGTAGGTGTGGGATTAGTGGCTGTAAAATATATATAAATTAATATATTGTAACACAAATTATTGCTACTGCACATTAATCTACTTGTTACATATATTTATATTGTTGAAATGTGGTTATGTTTAGAGGTTGGGGTAGGGTTAATGGATCTAAAATATCTATAAAACAGTAAAAATGTACAAATATATTTATAATCGATTTGTGTATTCAAATATAGTTGTAATGGATTCGTCAATATTTTACCTGTCTAAAGCTGTAAATACATTAAAAAAAAAAATGTTTTAGATGCTTTCATATGTCAATATTGTACGTTTTAGTGTCTATCCAAATATATAAACATGTACATTTAAATGTTACAAATATTAACATACAAATAGCTGCATATATTAATGAGATCAGGCTGGGATGATGCACTTCTTCAACCGTCAAAATGGAGTGTGGAATGTTGGACACTTTAATGCACTCAGTGCTCATGGCTTGCTGTTGCCGTATGTAGCGGAAGGGCCAGAGTTACCTGGCTGCATTGCTGGTCTGACAAAACAATTGTAAATAATGGAGAATTTAGCAACTAGTGAAACTTTAGTGAAGACAGCACCTTACAAATGTGAATTGAATGGGTGGTGAACAATCGGACCAGATGACATTTCAGGAGCCAGTTTATGGCAGAGCCCCTTCCTAACTGTCAAGGCAAAGAAGAGTGGCTCAGTTTTGATTGGATCATGGCAGGACCAACACAAACAAATGCCAAGCACAGCCATCAGATAAGCTGCTTGGACAACTACCAGATACTTCAGAAAGTAAGGCCCCGGACCTTCCAACACATTGGAAAAGACTTCTCATTGGTCCAGGAGTGGTTTCTTAGCAACCTCTCAAACCCCCCATCCTAAGGTTTGCCCTAAGACCAGAGGTGAGAAGGACCATAAAAATTCTTCAAGACCTCTTGAAGCAGCATTAACTTACCATGTGGCAAAAACTGAAGAAAAAAAAAAGAAGCCACAAAGACAAATCTTTACACACAAAGTTTTACTCCTTACATGGACACCAACTGCAACACATCCACTCCATGTTTGTTCACAGAACTGTTTATGTAAATTGCAGTTGTTCAATTAGCACAATAGTTCACACAAACTGAACTATGGTGGTATAAATTAATGCATGCGTAATATTTAATCTTTCAATATCATGTTTGGTCTCTATATCTTCAGAATTTTTTTTGAAGAGGTTTGGAAAAGGAAAAATGCATAGATGAAACTTTAAAGATATTGTTCTAACTATGTACTTTAAAATATGCAAATGTTCCACACAGAGAAGGGAGAGTGAGCCACAATGTATGGGCCCCCTCTGATGTCACCAGCCAATCATAACCTTGAAACAAGAAGCACCAAACCAAAATCTCCTCCTCATCAGGAAGGTATAAAGCATCCTTACAACAGCCACATCTTTGTCCTGAGTGCCTGTCCAGAGGGTCGTTAGCAGGATACACTTCTATAACACTTCTCCATTCTGAGTTCCCGGCTGTTCGAGTTCGGGAGCAATAACAGAATAATAATCAACATTTTGAATCTCTGGCCTGAGGGGTAGGAGATGTAACAGAATACAAACCATCCAACATGCTAAGTCTCCGCTTCACAGAGTGAGATAGGATAAAAGATCACCCAATGTTCTTAGTGTCCATCCGAGAGACAGTAGAAGATCGACCAAGTACCAAGTCTCACTACAAGACACTATTGCAATGCAAGTTCAGAATCCCTATACCAGGGAGATAACTACAGCAACAAGGTTTAGCTCTGGTGAGCAAACCCTCTTCAAGTTTCGTGCATCTGCGTGTTCCAGATGATGAATCTTGCACCAACATAAGGGCTGTATTTCTGCATGTTCCAGATTGCAAGAACCCTCTCGGTGCTTCCAGGAGATCAGCATTCCTCAGCTCCTTCGTGTCCAAGGCTGTTGAAATAGAATCCAGCTCCTTCCCCACTGTAACGTGGCCCTGAGCCCCAGTGGACGATGTCTCTATCACCGAACTCATCAACCGATCAAGGAGAACGTAAATATCACTACTAAACCTATTTCCAGAGACCTTGGCATTATTGTAAACTATTAGTTTATGATTTTCTAATGTTCTTTAGATTACATAACATGTGTATCAAATGTTTTGCAAATAATCTTTGCGTTATTTGTTTCATTAGGAAGATTTTAGAAGGTTTTCACCTTATTATTTAACAGAGAAATAGCAACTTATCTTTCATAAGATAAAAGTCATATTTTGCCATTGCTACATCTGAATCTAACGCGCTAAAGCTAGCTGCAACAAATCAAGTTTCTGAAACATCACTTCCATCAGCTGTTAAATAGTGAATGTTTCTGTGTAGTAAAAAAACTTCAAGTGTTCCATTTGGAACACTACATACTACACTTTGAAAATTCATTCACTACATAGTTGATTGCATATATTGAGTGAATTTCAAACAGTGTTTTTGCACCCTTGAAGGGCACTGCAGGAAGGGGACAACACACGAAGGGGCAGTCCAAATGAAAGTGAGCAACTCAACCCCTCCATGAAGGGCCCTTCCACAAGGCCGTTAGCGAAGGTTTATAAGTGCATATAGTGTAAATTGTGTCATTTGGGACACAGCTCAAGGTCTATCTACAGTATTGTACAGATAGCCTAAGTTTCATCATTTATTATCTGTGGTTGCCAAGGGGTGCACAACACAACCAAATTAGCAAAGCAAGGAAAAGCTGAAAACACGAGAAATAACATAACAAAATGAAGTTACAAAACAACGGAAATAAGCCAAAGTACAATGGAAATAAGCCACAACACAACAGAAATAAGCCACAACACAGCAGAAATAAACCACAACAAAATTAAGCCACAACACAATAGAAAAGCCACAAAACAACACGAGAAAATAAATAAGACACAACAATGTTATCAAAAGCAAAATAAATATAAAAATTTACTTATTTATCCTTAAGTGCTCTGGCCAATACCTGGTTGGGTTTCTACCAGAACTCTTAATGCACATTACTTCATCAATATTTGCTCGAATCCGTAAGAGGCAAAGATGCGAAAATTATGTCACAGTACTTGCAAATATTTTTGCTTACTGGCAGCTCTTATAAGGTGTCCTGCTCCTGCGAAAATGGGCTGTATGCTAGCCGTATCCTCTGATTGGACAGCGAAGCATTTAGGGAAATAATATCAGACAGAAAGATAGACAAACAGACAGACAGACTGTGCCTGTATTATAACAGTATCAAATATAAAATCTTTGGGGGCCTGGGTAGCTCAGTGGTAAAATACGCTGGCTACCACCCCTGGAGTTCGCTAGTTCGCTAGTTCGAATCCCAGGGTGTGCTGAGTGACTCCAGCCAGGTCTCCTAAGCAACCAAATTGTCCCGGTTGCCCTAGGGAAGGGTAGAGTCACATGGGGTAACCTCCTCGTGGTCACTATAATGTGGTTTGTTCTCGGTGGGGTGCATGGTGAATTGAGCACGGATGCCACAGTGGATGGTGTGAAGCCTCCATACGCGCTATGTCTCTGTGGCAATGCGCTCAACAAGCCATGTGATAAGATGCGTGGGTTGACTGTCTCAGACGCAGAGGCAACTGGGATTTGTCCTCCGCCACCCAGACTGAGGCGAATCACTATGCAACCACAAGGACTTAGAGCACATTGGGAATTGGGCATTCCAAATTGGTAGAAAAGGGAAAAATCCCCCCCAAAAATAAAAAAAAATAAAATCTTTTCTCAGCACTGAGCATACAGTAAGGCTCTACATGTTCTATTCTGTGCTTGTGTGAGTTATCACCCCACATAAGTGGTTATGTTGTTTACCCTGCCACAGGCACTGAAGACCCTGCGGACAGCAGAGTTTAAGCCTTATGTAATTTACATAAAACCACGAATCCCAGAGAGCCACAGACGTCGCAGTGCTGGCACATCACCAGGAGGGGGTGAACATGGGCGATTCACAGTGAGTCTGGGTTTACATCATTCAGTTCTAAGGAAACCCTGTGGTACTCATCAAAGATAATTCTTTCAACCTCTCAGAAATCAGCCTTAAAATTGTATCATCTAATAATAATTGGAATAAAATTACAGTGACTGTCTGGTTTCAAAATCAGCAAGGTTATTCTTCCATGAAAAATTTATGATGAAATAATAGGATCCATAGATTTTTTTTATTATTTTTTATTACACATATCCACTGTCATTTCTCTTTCATTTTGTTCTCCTCATTGATATTCTTGTGCTACACTCTCTCTTCATCTCTCAGGAGGAGGACCTGCAGGAAATGCGTCTGTCGGCACAGCAGATAGATCAGCAGTATGGTCACCTGGTGGATCGAATACTGATAAAGGAAGACACTGCCAGTGCCTGCACAGAACTACGTAGCGTCCTGGAGAGATTGGAACAAGAGATTTTCTGGGTTCCTGTGAGCTGGGTCAAGGCCTAGGACCCCCCTGTACTCCAGTCCAGACTATTGACCAACACCCCAACTGAAAGCCTTGCAGTGCTGGGCTTCTTTTTCTTCCATTCTGTGCAGACTGACTGCACTGGGTCTCTCCTGGGCCTGGCTTCTTTGAGCTCTGCCATTTCTTCATTGGTCTCAAAGGAGAGGGAGCTTTAGACTAGCATAAAGAGAGCATGAATGTCTTAATAGAGAAAGAGTCGAGACGTTAACATTTGGTTTTAAATGGCTGTGGAATGTGGTTGTCATGGCAATGACAATGTTCTTCTGAACTCCTCAAGTGGCCAGAGACTGTAAATGTTTCAACATTGCATATCAAGCTGCTCCTTTGTGATGTACACCCAAAAAGAGACTTAAGCAACTACTGTACTTCAGTTTGAAATAATTTAATGTTTAAATTTCATAAAGCTTTACCTATCAGGCTTTACTTTATTTTGTAATAGAAATCAGGTTCTCTTTGAGGTGCATGAGTGATCAATCTTTAATCCTTACAAGAAAATATTACAATTTGGCTGTGCCAACAACTGTCTCAATGACCTAGCTTTTCTTATGGACTGCAAATTTTCTTTATTTGGAGTGTTACAAAATACAATGCCAAATCACTTAAGCTTATAAGTAAATGTGTTAAAGGGTTTTTAGGTTTAGATTAACAGAGACAATGTTAAGACAGTAACATCCAGGCCCCTTATTTTAAAACTAGACATAGAATTGTGATTAAATGGTTTGAAGTTAAATTCTGGTTTTATGGAAGTAGTTAAGTGTGTATGTTACAACTGTATTATGAGCTCATGTGTATCTTTTTCTAACAAACTTTCACATTTACTATGTATCCAGAACTTTTTACCATTTCCCAAAATATCGTTCTATTCTTATTGATCCTAGTTCACCCTTATTTTGAACTGAAATCTGTTGCCTTTGTCATAAGGTTCCACTGTAGGGTGTAAAAATGATCAAATGTATGTCATGTACTGCTAATAAAAAACAAAACCCACCGAGAAAACGTTCCTGTCTTACATATGCACAAATGTGACATATAACACATAGAATTAGTTAAATGCATTTAAGTATGCATCTACACCACTACCGAAGCTGAGACGTCAAAGTTGATGGATTGGATGTGGCAATTTTTGTGCCCAAAAGCCATGACCAATAATTTGACGGATGACCCAAAAACACATTTATACACTTATGTCTGCATTTGCATTACCTCAAACAAATGTAAGAATCATGGGTTGCCTTGATTTAGTGGATTTTGTAGGCAAGTTACTGCCAATTTCACACTGCTTTTTACTCTGAATCTGAAAATAGTTTTGTCTATGACTCATTTGACCCATCTGTCACAGGACAGATCAATGTTTTTTACGAAACCCAATTTCAATTATTACTCATATTCCAGTACCAATTCCAGTCATAACAATTTGGGACAAATGTGTATTTACTGTGCTTTGCCTTTTATTGGAGGTATATTTATCTTTCATTTTATTTTAGGACATTCATGTATTTAGAGTGAAATAATAGTTAAGAGGGACTGCAGGTTTCCCAAATGATTATATTGTACTAACATTATAAATTCATGCTTTGTGTCATCAAATGAAATCAATGTTATCCCACTTCTAAAATATGCATGCTTTTGTTTTGTTTTTATTCTATTTAATGTTTTTCCTATTTCATGCTAGATTAGTTTTTTGACATTTTGACAGTTGCTTTCCTAAAACAGAACAAACAATCCCAGATTTGTTACCCATAAATCTGGGTGGAATATTTGAGATGCCCATGACACTTGGATGAATCATTTCGAATATGCGATTATAAAAGCATAGACATCAATCAGACAGCGTACTAACTCTGCCAAATTAAATTTGGAACTTATTAAAAACTGAAGAACAAGATAACACATATTCTCAGTGGATTCATCCTTTAATCCTGCAAAATAGAATCAAGGTAAAGCAAAGCTTACAAACAAACAACCAACAGGCAAAGCATTCAGAGTGTAATAATTGCTTATTTCATTAGTAAAACTTTATTTGGAAGAAGGACGGAAGGGCCAGAAACCTCCGCTATCTTTCTCTAGCTGTAATTCACAAGCCTCTGAGCAGTGATGTGTGTGATAGAATTCTGTCCTCTTAATTGGGCTGAGAGGGAGGGGGCGTGATGCTTGCCAATTGACATTTGTTTGATTGCATGGGAACAACTGTTATTTGTTTGGTGAGCAGAATGCTCCTTTGAAGTAAATCCCTTCCAGGGCCAGATTAACCATAGTGCCTAGGGGCACCATGTCAAGGGAAGCACCAAGCGATGTCATTTTCTAAATAATCTTAAGTATGTTTTTATTTCAGTGATTGTTAAAGTGTTTCAGGATCATTATTCAGGTGTAAATCAATGATCCTGACAGCTACTGAAGCAGCACCTAGATGGCACTGCCATATGGAACCTGTTACTTTTCTCACTGCTGGCCATTATGAGGCAATTACAGTAGTTTATTATTACTGGATGAGGATTTTAAAAATGCTTTTACAGATACTGCTGAGGCACATTTCCATTCACAGATATGAATCCTTGCAATTATCAGTTTTTATTAAAAGTTATTATCCAGTGTCTCCAATGTGTAGCCAAGTGGAAAAATGTCATGTAATTTGGCTCTGTTCATAAATTGGACGTGGCCCCTTTAAGAACCGGAGTTTTGTGACACTTGCTGTCTGGCACTCTCTCTTGTTAGAGAGGTGAAAATGGTATTGTGCAAGAAAGCTCCCAGTTTTGTTCATCGGTTGAGAATTCTTGGGAAAATATAAGTTTATACTATAAGTCTGACCATGTTTTGGCACACGTGAGGACTGGGTATGTGAATTTGGTATTGATCATGTCTTATTTAATGATTTATAGCCCAGAGTGTTTTCCGGTTTGGTGAATGGGTGTGATGTGTGTTATATGTGAAAATATGAGAATTCTATTGTTTTAAACTGTTATGCATGTCCTTAAAGCCTGGTTAAAAATTCATAAAATGCTTTGAGTGATTTAAGCATGTGTTAAATGCATAAAATGCTTTGAGTGATTTAAGCATGTGTTAAGTGCATAAAGTGATTTGGGTGATTAAATGCATGAAATGCTGTGAAAGATGAAAGCATGTATTTAGTATGTGTTGAGGCATGTGGGTAGGCTGGTGCCGTTTGTTTCATTTGACATTAGCCTCTACCATATTTTATTTTTGCATTTCATTTTTAGTATTTCATTTCATTTTTTTTTTGTATACGACCGCATCAACTGCTGTTTTTTTTTAGAGACAGATGTCAGATTACACCCCCCCCCCCCCCCCAATATATTTTTGGATCCCATGTTGTTTATTCATAACCCACTGGCTACAATTGAGATATAAAACGTACAGAGATTTAAAAGCAGATGAATTGAGATTTCAGTTTTCTGATCCACCAAGCGCCCCCAGCAGGAAGAAGACTTTGTGTCTCCAAAAGTGGCTGACAACTCAATATATGTTCATGTCCAGGGGCACAAAAGAGTCTTAATCTTTCAACACCACTGAATCATACTGTCATAAACACATCATTTTTAGAATAAGCATAAATGAACAAGATTCACCAACACATTTTTTTTGTATTTAAACACACACACACACGCACGTGTTGGTGCAGCTATAATTATGATGACTCTCCACAGACATAATGATTTTTATACTGTACGAACTATAGATTCTATCCCCTAACCCTAAACCTAACCCTCACAAAAAACTTTCTGCATTTTTACATTTTCAATAAAACATAGTTTAGTATGTTTTTTTAAGCGATTTGTATTATGGGGACACTAGAAATCATCATAAACGTCCTGGTTACTTTCATAACCTCCGTTCCCTGATGGAGGGAAAGAGACATTGTGTCGATTTAGTGACACTAGGGGTCACTCTTGGGAGCCCCAAACACCTCTGCTTTTTTGAAAAAAGGCTAATGAGAATTGGCGAGTGGAATTTGTAAGCCACTTCCCCGGACATACAGGTATAAAAGGAGCTGGTATGCAACCACTCATTCAGGTTTTGTGCTGAGGAGCCGAGACCAGGTCCCGGCCATTTCAGCGTGTAGTTCAGCATTGTGGCAAGAGGGACACAACGTCTCCTTTCCTCCATCAGTGAACGGAGGTTACGAAAGTAACCAGGACGTTCCCTATCTGTCACTCACTCAACGTTGTGTCGATGTAGTGACACTAGGGGTCCCTATACAAAACGCCACAACTAGCAGAACTGTGTTGCATGAACTGGCGATGTGTGATGGGAAGACTGCTGTGTGCCTCGTAGCCAGCGCACCAGGCCATCACGTAACCTCCTCCAATGCTCTTATGAGTGTCGAACGGTCCATCAGGAACAAGTCGACTGCCCAACTATAGGGACAGGCTAGCCTAGCCGAGGCCTCTTTTCCCTCTCTTTTCTCCCCAAAAAGAGTGGAATTTGTTAACTGACTGGGAGCCATAAGTGTCTGCGTATGGGGGTGTCCCTACCAAGGGGAAGACACCGCGGAGACCACACCCCACCCAAAAAGGGACATTGTCTGTCGCGTGGAGCATTTGATCAGAGAACCACATCTGGGTGGGCCAGTAGGGTGCTACTAGGATGACCTGCTCCTCGTCCTCCCTGACCTTGCACAGGGTCTGTGCAAGTAGGCTCACTGGGGGAAATGCGTATTTGTATAGTCCAGGGGGCCAGCTGTGTGCCAGCACATCTATACTGAGGGGTGCCTCGGACAGGGCGTACCAGAGCGGGCAGTGGGAGGATTCCCGGCGGCTGTGTGCCCATTGCATATGGCGCCCCAGCCCATCTTGGAGGCGTCTGTTGTAACCACGACATGCCTGGAGACCTGCTCTAGGGGAACCCCTGCCCGTAGAAATGCAAGGTCGGTCCATGGGCTAAAGAGGTGGCGACAGATCAGTGTGATGGCCACGTGATGTGTCCCGTGGTGCCGTGCCTATCTCGGGACTCGAGTCTGAAGCCAGTGCTGAAGCGGTCTCATATGCATCAACCCGAGCGGTGTGGCCGCCGCTGAGGATGCCATGTGTGGTTTCAGTGGAACCACTGCTCTCTGTCTGAACACCTTCAGACAGTTCAGCACCGACTGTGCGCACTCGTTCGTGAGGCGCGCTGTCATCGAGACCGAGTCCAACTCCAGACCGAGAAAAGAGATGCTCTGAACCGGGGTGAGCTTGCTCTATTCCCAGTTGACCTGAAGCCCCAGTCGGCTAAGGTGCCGGAGCACGAGGTCCCTGTGTGTGCACAGCAAATCTCGAGAGTGAGCTAGGATTAGCCAGTCGTTGAGATAGTTGAGGATGCGGATGCCCACTTCCCTTAGTGGGGTAAAGGCAGCCTCTGCGACCTTCGTGAAGACGTGAGGGGACAGGGACAGGCCGAAGGGGAGGACCGTGTACTGGTATGCCTGGCCTTCGAAAGCAAACCGGATGAAGGGTCTGCGTTGAGATAAGACCAAGACGTGAAAGTACATGTCCTTCACGTCTACTGCCTCAAACCAATCTTAATACCGGATGCTCGCTAGAATGTGTTTTTGTGTCAGCATCTTGAACGGGAGTCTGTACAAAGCCCGGTTCAGTACTCGCAGGTCCAGGATTGGTCGCAACCCACCACCTTTATTTGGTACGATGAAGTAAGGGCTGTAGAACCCTTTTTTCATCTCGGCTGGAGGGACAGGCTCTATCACGCCCTTGCGCAGAAGGGTAGCGATCTCCGCAAGCAAGGTAGCGGCATTCTCGCCCTTCAACGAGGTGAAGCGGACGCCGCTGAACCTGGGCGGGCGGCTGGCAGACTGAATCGTGTAGCCGAGTCGGATGGTCCAGGTCAGCCACCGCGATGGGTTGGAAAGCACGAGCCACGCGTCCAAACTCTGGGTGAGGGGGACCAAGGGAATGATCACGTCGGACGTACCGGCGGGTGGGGCCTCGCGGTGGGGCAGGTCTCGAGGTGCCACGTCGAGGGGATTTGAGCCCTGTGGCCGTGCTGAGTCCAGAGAAATCGAAGCACTTACCTGGCTCCTGCCGCCCACCATAAGATTGGCCGAGGAGGGGGAGGAGGAGTCTCATCCCCTTAGTCCACCCGACCCAATCCCGTGTGGGCGTGTTTGTGCCACAGCTGGGCACACAGGGGCGGGGGGACCGCCACTGGGGCGCCATACCTACAAAGATGGGACAGTGGATGGTGGTCGTGATGACAACCATGCACACTGAACATGTGATCCAGGGAACAAGAAAACCGCTCTTCTGTTGAATTTTTGGGTACCGCAGCCTCTTGGACATGCGGCAAAATTAAATGAAAATGAAACAAAAGATGGGGGATGGAGTGGCCTGCTCACCAGCTCTGGAGAAGTGGGTCTCCTTGCCCCTGGGTCACCCATCTCAGGGGCGCTTCGAAGCCTTCCTCGGGTTCTTGGCGGCCGGCCGTGAGACGGGTGGCGTCTGCTTCCTGCGCTGGGCTCCACGCCGGGGCCGGGCCATGGGGACGGGCTGCGGCAGAGACGTGTTGTAGTTGCAGGAGGACACCCTTGGTGACGAGCAGATGAGGTGCGGGGTCTTGAGCCGCACTGGGCAGGATGTGCTGTATGGCCTCCGTCTGCTGCTTCACCACCGAGAACTGCTGGGCAAAGTCCTTGACGGTGTCGCCGAATAGGCTAACCTGGGAGATGGGGGAGTCAAGGAACCGTGCCTTGTCAGCCTCGTGCATCTCAACCAAGTTGAGCCAAAGGTGGCGCTCCTGGACCACCAGGGTGGACATCACCTGCCCGAGAGACCGTGCCGTGACCTTCGTCGCTCGGAGAGCGAGGTCAGTTGCCGAGTGCAGTTTCTGCATCAACCCGGATCAGACCTACCCTTGTGCAGTTCTTTTAGTGCCTTGGCTTGGTGTACTTGCAGGAGAGCCATGGTGTGCAGGGCGGAGGCGGCTTGTCCAGCGGCATCATAGGCTCTAGCCATCAGGGATGACGTAAACCTACAGGCTCTGGACGGGAGTTTCGGGTGCCCACGCCAGGTGGCGGCACTCTGCGGACACAGGTGCACCGCGAGCGCCTTATCCACCTGGGGGATCACTGAATACCCCCTGGCCACTCCGCCATTGAGGGTATCGAGAGCGGGGGAGCTGAAAGACCGGGACCGGGCAGTAAAAGGTGCCTCCCATGATCTTGTCAGCTCCTCATGCACTTCCGGGAAGAAAGGAATGGGGGCAGGGCGTGGCCGTGGGCAGTGCCCCGAGCCCAGGAACCAATCATCGGCCGCCCAGAAATCGTGTCCGTCATGTCCGCATCGGCCTGGGACTGGGCCATTCCCGAAGGAGGAAGCCCAGTCGAAGCCTCTGCATCTGACTGGATGAGCCCACTCTCCGATGCTGCGCTCGATAACTCGTCTTCTTCCCGGGCTCTAAACGAGATGTCAAACTCACCCTGAGACGAGCCGGCGACCTCGTCCGAGCGCCCGACCGGAGCAAGCGAGCGTGCTGAGGAATGGGAGGTCCGTGGGTGGATACCTGGCAGAGGTGGTCCCATTGAGGTCCCCAAATCGCCCCCAGTGCTAACTGGCATGGCCTCTTACCCGTAGGTAGAAGGACCGAGGTAGGGAGCCGCTGGGGTGTCTTGCTTTCTTACAATGCAAGCCGCGACCGCAACGTTGCCATGGTCATGTTCTCGCAGTGAGGACAAGACCCATCCACAAACGATATCTCCGCGTGGGCAGCGCCCAGACACGAAAGACAGCGATCGTGGCCATCAGAAGCGGAGAGATATCGACCGCAACCAGGAATAACACACAGACGGAAAGACATCTTTAAAAAGAAGTTCTGTGTGTGCCGCACTTTTAGAAAGAAAATATACTCTTTTTTGGGGGGGGGATATACTCTTTTAAATGTTTCTGCCGAAGCACCCAGGGGCGTTCTCTGCAAACCACAGATGCAGAGGGGGAGAAGCCACTGAAATGCGCTGTAAAATCCAGCAGAGAGGTGAATGAACTCGGTGGATGAATTCAGCTCAATGAATAGAACCGCTTGGCTCCAAAGAGAAAATCTGAATGAGTGGTTGCATACCAGCTCCTTTTATACCCGTATGTCTGGGGGAGTGGCATGCAAATTCCACTCGCCAATTCTCATTGGCCTTTTTAAAAAAAAGCAGAGGTGTTTGGGGCTCCCAAGAGTGACCCCTAGTGTCACTACATCGACACAACGTCGAGTGAGTGACAGATAGGGAACCACATTTATAGCATAATACCCTTGTAATTACCAGTTTGTAACCTAAAAAAAGTCCTCGTAAACCACTTAAACCCCCCCCCCCCCACACACACACACACATACACACACACACTCAATTCTGCAAAACATTTCTGTCCTGAAAGTGGAAAACAGACATTCATCTTGAGATTCAATCTCATTAGCCAGTTTATTAATTTATCTATTGAGCCTTTTGTGTAGCATGAGTCTTTCAGCATGCTGATTTGCACTGCATTGTTTTGTGTATCATTGTGAGGCAACATTGCAGAAGGCCAACATTAATAACATTTAGAAAAGATTGGCTGTTCAATTTGATCATAGTCTACCTTTATTTATGTTCACCAAATGCCACAAGAGCAATTAATATTGCAAATTTGGATTTTCTGGTCGTACCATCCGTGCAGTCTGTCTTATTTACCTTTCAAAGTTTTGCTGTGCTATGCAGGCTTCAAACTCTAGATTCACACAAGTATTTCTGTTCCGTAGTCATGTTTTAAATGATTCAAATGTATGCAGTAACCTGGGGCTTGACTATCAGTCTAATGGACGTCAGTTAAATGTAGCTTATAGCTCAGACCCGCCATTTTAATGTTTTTATTATTATTATTATTTTTATTTTATTTTTTATGAAAACATCATTGCCAGCAATTATAATTTGTTAAAACGTGATGGGCATAAAACTTTGTCAGCTGATAGTTGAAGATTACTTTATTATCTACTTTATAGCTGAAAATTATTTAAAATTTACAAAATCTTTTAAGTTTCTTTATAATAGTAGTCATAAATAATAACAATAACAATAATAATAATAAAAACCCTCAAAGCAATGTGACCAATAAGAATCTTATCAACAAGAGAAATCATAACACGTTGGTGGAATGACCTTCCCAACTCCATCCGTGAAGCTGACTCACACTCTGTCTTCAAAAAAACAACTAAAAACACATCTTTTCCATGAGCACTTAACCAGTCACTAAAAAATAAAAAAATAAAAAAATAAAAATAAATTCTTGTTGCACTTTAATCTGTTTTGAATACTATTCTGATGCTAGTGAAACTTTGTAATATGGTACTTTTCATACCACTGTCTTTGTAAGATGATTCGCTTATGTTTTCCTCTTTTGTAAGTCGCTTTGGATAAAAGCGTCTGCCAAATTAATAAATGTAAATGTAAATGTAAGCTTTCTCTTTGCCATGAATCCTACTTGGTTTAGGAAAAAGGGGAGGGGGGGGTGGATGCGGATAGTGGTGGTGCATTGACATTTTTTTTTATCTTAAATAATAATCAGATAAAGCTATTTCAGAAATTAACTGTTTAGCTTCACTTTAGTAGCCTTCATACAGTCAGTGCAACAAAGGTATTATGTCCACATTTAATACATTTGAGAACCACGAGAGGAAGCAGGATGAGTAATTATATTGTCAGTGTTCTTTATACTGAAATAGCAATAACTAAAATCAAACAATAAGGAGCAAACAACTCCTGAAACAAACTGTATACCTGTAACCGGTCCTGCTTAACCCAATCCGAGCGGAATTCAAACCGGCGTCTCCGGCATGGGAGGCGGGTGCGCTAACGAGGAAGCTAAAGGCTACAGCCCCTAGTGTCAGTCACTAGTGCGCCTCTTGAGGCCAGGGGAGTGAGGTTTAGACACACTGCACAGACCAGCTGGCTACCATTACATACACACCTACAAACATAATTCTATTTGTTTACCTGAGGTGTAACTGACTGACTGTCTGACTGACTGACCACTAAGATCTAAGAGTCACAGTTATAAAAAGAAAGCTTTTTTTTGTTGTTTTTTTTTTTTGTAAATTACTTATATATCACATATCACACTGTTTAAATGTGTGCTGAATAAATACTGCGCAAACTGATTTGTGAATACTCTAAGCCTAAATTTATATTCTGTACATGTTATGTGCAGGAATAAAAACTGTTTCTCATCTGTGAAGGATTTAGATAAATTAACTCCTGCTGATCATTTTCTCTCTGCATATCCCTATTGTATTTAGCCTCAGGGGGCCTATGTACAGACACCATTTTTTTTTCTCAACATATTGGCATCATGTCATCCCTTTTTTTTAATTTTATTTTTTTTATTTTTTTTTTACAGATAAATTGAAATGAATACAAATTACAGATTCATGTCTATAAACCATATAGACAGGTCTCCAACACAAAGGCTGCGTGTCACTACACGGTTTTTCAATCAAATTATCAGTCATAGGCTTCATTTATATAGTCATTTAAGGTTTGAGTTAGGGTTTTGGTTAATCATATATGCATTCCTGTTCACTGTATTACATAATTTACAATATATATATATATATATATATATATATATATATATATATATATATATATATATATATATATATATATATATATATATATTGTACTACACAGTTGTGCTCAAAAGTTTGCATACCCTGGTAGAAATTGTGAAATTTTGGCAATGATTTTGAAAATATGACTGATCATGCAAAAAAATTCTTCTTTTATTTAAGGATAGTGATCATATGAAGCCATTTATTATCACATAGTTGTTTGGCTCCTTTTTAAATCATA
This sequence comes from Myxocyprinus asiaticus, assembly GCF_019703515.2. Classification (NCBI taxonomy): domain Eukaryota; kingdom Metazoa; phylum Chordata; class Actinopteri; order Cypriniformes; family Catostomidae; genus Myxocyprinus; species Myxocyprinus asiaticus. The sequence goes on from NC_059356.1 coordinate 22,965,491, forward strand.
ATGATAACATTAATCACCCAAATGGCCCTGATCAAAAGTTTACATACCCTTGAATGTTTGGCCTTGTTACAGACACACAAGGTGACACACACAGGTTTAAATGGCAATTAAAGGTTAATTTCCCACACATGTGGCTATTTAAATTGCAGTTAGTGTCTGTGTATAAATAGTCAATGAGTTTGTTAGCTCTCATGTGGATGCACTGAGCAGGCCTGATATTGAGCCATGGGGAACAGAAAAGAACTGTCAAAAGACCTGTGTAACAAGGTAATGGAACTTTATAAAGATGGAAAAGGATATAAAAAGATATCCAAAGCCTTGAAAATGCCAGTCAGTACTGTTCAATCACTTATTAAGAAGTGGAAAATTCGGGGATCTCTTGATACCAAGCCAAGGTCAGGTAGACCAAGAAAGATTTCAGCCACAACTGCCAGAAGAATTGTTCGGGATACAAAGAAAAACCCACAGGTAACCTCAGGAGTTGTTTCAAGGAGCACAATACGATGATACTTGAACAAAAATGAGCTGCATGGTCGAGTTGCCAGAAAGAAGCCTTTACTGCACCAATGCCACAAAAAAGCCTAGTTACAATATGCCCGACAACACCTTGACACGCCTCACAACTTCTGGCACACTGTAATTTGGAGTGACGAGACCAAAATAGAGCTTTATGGTCACAACCATAAGCGCTATGTTTGGAGAGGGGTCAACAAGGCCTATAGTGAAAAGAATACCATCCCCACTGTGAAGCATCGTGGTGGCTCACTGATGTTTTGGGGGTGTGTGAGCTCTAAAGGCACGGGGAATCTTGTGAAAATTGATGGCAAGATGAATGAAGCATGTTATCAGAAAATACTGGCAGACAGTTTGCATTCTTCTGCATGAAAGCTGCGCATGGGACGCTCTTGGACTTTCCAGCACGACAATGACCCTAAGCACAAGGCCAAGTTGACCCTCCAGTGGTTACAGCTGAAAAAGGTGAAGGTTCTGGAGTGGCCATCACAGTCTCCTGACCTTAATATCATCGAGCCACTCTGGGGAGATCTCAAACGTGCGGTTCATGCAAGACGACCAAAGACTTTGCATGACCTGGAGACATTTTGCCAAGACGAATGGGCAGCTATACCACCTGCAAGAATTTGGGGCCTCATAGACAACTATTACAAAAGACTGCATGCTGTCATTTATGCTAAAGGGGGCAATACACAGTATTAAGAACTAAGGGTATGCAGACTTTTGAACAGGGGTCATTTCATTTTTTTCTTTGTTGCCATGTTTTGTTTTATGATTGTGCCATTCTGTTATAACCTACAGTTGAATATGAATCCCATAAGAAATAAAAGAAATGTGTTTTGCCTGCTCACTCATGTTTTCTTTAAAAATGGTACATATATTACCAATTCTCCAAGGGTATGCAAGCTTTTGAGCACAACTGTATATAGCTCATTTTTGGCGCGTCTCTATGGACATTTCACCATTTAACTGGAGCTCTCATGTGCCCAAACATTCAACACCGCTTACAGCTTCGGCCAAGGGGGAAAGTAATTAGAATTTCAATAAGCTTAGACAAATATCAGCAAAAAAATGTTTTACCTATTTTTGGCGCATTCACAACATGGTCAGTCTGTACAAACAGTGATGTTTTCTGTGCTGATTGTGTAGTAGAGCATTTTTCAGTGGTTTTCCTACACTAAAATGAAAAATATAATGACTAAATAAAATGAGAAAGCTGAGGTGTTTATTGAATGTAAAAATGTTTTCTTCTTGCCCCAGGTGGGGTGTCATCTTGCCCCAGTAGTGGGGTAAGATGGCCCCCTTTCATAATTTTTGCTAAATTTGTGCTATGACAACAAAATTAGCAAATGTTTCTATTTATTCCCTTGATAATATGTTGGATGATGCATCATCATCTTTGTACATGCTAAAAGTTTCTCTATATAGTATTGCCTTATTCACAGTAGCACCATATTTAATTTTTTAAGGGAGTGACAATGAGGCTGCGAGGGACTGACATGCAGTCTTCAATGGGATGTACTGTTATTTTAAAGTGTTTTGGATTGTTCCGCTGACAAAACATTGAAAAAAAAAGAACATCTTTCCAATTTAAAAGTAATTTGAACATTGTTCTTAAAGGCATCTTACCACATCTTACCCTATGTATAGGAAGGAGGTATATAGGTAGAGGATGTCAGAAGAATTTCTCTAAGCATTCAAGGGAACTATTATGCAAGTCTTTTAGGTGGAACATTTTCAGAGAAACCTTTGCGTATGAGTTGCCGTAAATGCTCATGCTGAGACGGTTGTTTGTTTTTCGGTGGGGAGAAAAAAGGTGGATCTAAATGGTTGACACTGATACCATGCTCTTCATTAGAGCTGTTGCTCCTTCATGAAGAAAGTTGTTTGACATGCTATTGATTTCCCCAAGCCTCGTTATGCTTACTGTGCAGGCACCCTTATCATCAGAGTCTACGCCATTCAATTAGCCTGCGGCCTCTCAGAGGCAATAAACAACAAACAAGTGATTACATACAGTATGACTTGCCCTCAATAAAACTGCTGCCTATGATTCACAAAGCACTGCAAGCCTTCCTTGTAATTCAGTTAGGATTAGGTGTTTAACAAACACATTATCTATGACAATGAATAAAACGCACAGTTGTTGTAGAGCCTCTAGTGTTCATTTCACCAGGAAACTGCAGCGAAATATAGAAAGCGCACGTAAAGGTCAGTTTGCAAAAAATGTATTTAGAGTAATGTTCATTCTATGAAACCAGGTTGCTACATTTCTATGTACCAGATAAGTAGTCTGAAGCTACAAATGACATAAATAAATATGTAGTTAACTTGACATAAAATATGAAAGGGATTATTTGGTTTGCATAATTATACTACTGTCGATTAACCTAAGATTACCATTATGAAGCATCATGAGAATATCCTGTCACCCTTAGACCCCAAACCTTCAGAGTCTGCATTGATGAGCACAGTTTTCTTTGGTGTGTTGACATATTTCCTACTAAAACAGAATGTTGGGTCGTGCTGGATGGCTTTTGCCTTTTTTAAATATCCAATTAACTTTAGTTTACATTGCAGCCCAGCAAAGCCAAAAAATACCCCATTTGAACTGTGTTGCTTCTCATGCCAGAGCCGATGTTCAGCCGGGGAAAATGAGAACCTATCTCAGTACCAAAGTATTTGTAAATAGTATTTTATTTTAGACAAACAGTAAAAATGAAGAGACTGGAGTTTATGCATCTTGTGAATTTGAGAACATTATTTTTATGGTATTAAAGTATGCCATACCGGTAGTGATGTGCAGTTTGTGTCACAGTAACACCAGTTATCATTTGGGTAACAGCAAACAGTATACAGGCACTGTTTCTTGCTCCCTCCAAACGATCAGGGGTAAGTTGTGCAAGTTTAATGCAGATAAACAAGAAACAAGCAGTAAAAGATCACATTATATCAATGCTTTGAATCACAATATACTAAATATGAAGAACACTTACTCATGCAGTACATCCAAAGCAACCTCAGAAAAATGCCTGCATTCAAATTATAAATAAATGCTAGCCACTTAATTCACATCTAACTGCTGCATTCCATTCAGAAGTGATCATCCCTATGTATGCCCTATTCCCTCCAAAGACAATTACCCTCCACTGTGAGAGCTTCGGAGGGCTGAAAGGTAATAATGGTCATTCACAACTCAATGTTTGGAACAACCCTACAGCATGGATTGTGCTCCCTGATGTACAGTACAGTAGGGGAGGGTACTTTCGCATTCTAAAAATTCATTTGATTTGACAATTTCTCAGCAGTTTGTGACGTTATTAATTTTCCTGGGTCTTTTTATTCACAAGAGAGAAACGTTTCGGTTATGTACGTAACCTTGGTTCCCTGAGTGGGAACCCTACGCTGCGTAATGACGCAATGGGGATCACGTCAGTGATCAAGTGGTCCGAAGGCCTTATACAATTACGCCAATTTATTGGCTGATGGTGCTTAAGTGACGCCCCCAAAGAGCTACGTCTCGGGCTCCTTAAAAGTGCTTTAGATCCCAGATATTCAACATTTAAATGTGCATGTCCAATGAAAGCCCCCTCAACTGAGCTCAATGTATAATCTCTGGCCTCAAAGACAGCTCTTTTGTTCTTGGTGATGTTTGTTTATGTGCATTTCTGTGTATAAGGGAGGCAAAGATTAATTTGTTTTTGTTTAAGGCAATTGAGTTTCTCGCAGCTCCTGTTCTCTCTTTCTTCTTTACCGCATAGTGGCACAAATAATCACATGCTGTCAAACGTGTATTCCTCTGTTTGTTTCTGACAACACAGAAAGACACGCATACACCCACACAATAAAAGACCATGTAATCGAGTAACAAGAAATGATAAATGGAAAAGCATCAAAGTATCAAAGGAAAACATTTCAATCACTAAAAGCACAGATGGATATCCATGCAAAAGTAGTCCTGGAATAACCCTATGATGAAAACAAATAAAAACACACTGATAATTTCTACACAACACATTTCTTTCCTGGAGCGGTGTAAGAGGAGAGACATTTTGAGCAGGAAGGAAAAATAACAACAAACCATAGCACAGGAGTAAATCACCAACAGAAAATACATCATCTGGAGTGGCGCAGTCAAATTCTTGACCTACAGAGTTGGTTTTGCTTTGGCATGACCTCAAAAGAGCGATTCACACCAAACAACCCAATAATGCTGCTAAACTGAAACAGCTTTTTTTTCTTTTTAAAGATAAAGGTGCAAAATTCCTCTTGGCCTTTGTGAAGGTCTGATCCACAATTATAGGACATATTTGGTGAAGGTTATTGCTGCCAAAAGAAATTAAATCCAAGGGGTCGGATGGATGGATGGATGGATAGGGTTGCAGTGATGCAAAGAGAGAAACAAATTAAGGCAGACACAGATGCTGAAATCCATTTAGCCTTTATTGTTTTCATTTCTAAGGTCTGAGGTCCTGGCGTAATTACCCTTAGGGTTACAAACCATGTTGTGGGCAGATGCAAGTTGTGGGCTGATGCTGTGGTTTTCTGCATTTTTGTTTGTGTGAATGTACTAGAAACCCTCTTAACTTACAGACTTGGACTTACAGATTTAGAAGAAATCACAATTTAGGACGAATAAGGATAAGACATGTTATCCTCCACAGCTCATTACATTTGATCAAACTGAGCAAATTGAATTCAGAAAAAAGGTAAATTTTGATAAATCTACATTATGATAAAGATCGCACACTTTGTGAATCTGGATATCTGCATGTATTTCCCCACACTATTTTCACTGAAGATAACAACACACATTAGGCAACATGTGTTGGTATTAACACAATAACACGACTCTCTCACATGCCACAAACAATCCATTGCAGACATTCTTTATTCTGTTCCATGTAGTAAAATTAGTGTTCCCTCTCTTTGTGTTATTTTCTCATATATAAGTTTTACATAAAATACTGTAAAGGCTTTAAGAATAATGTTGCCCTAAGGGAGCATGAAAACAATAACTACTATTAATCCACAAACAAAGAGAGCTTAGAATGGATATTTATAACAAATATTTGCATACTCTTAGTAGACTGACTCGTCATGTGTTTTCGTTGCTGTGAGCACTTTGTGTCCCAGAACAATGTGCTGAAAGTCACCAATTACAATTTAAATACACACGTTTCTTTTTTCTTTTAATTTTGTGGCTTAATTTTGTACCCATTAATATTCTTATATTAAGTATGGGAATAAAAGGTGTAAATTTGAGAAATGCAATCAGGCAACAAGCTTTATCTCCTTGCACAGGACCTTCTTTTCACTATTTTCTGCCAAAGAACATTCTGAAAGATTATTTTTTTTCCATCACAGTCAATAAATTGCTGTGCAGAATGAATGGGTCAGTTAAGCCTTGATTTATACTGAAACTTGTTCCAGGAACCTTACATTTAGTTAGAGACTAGAAAAAAAACACAAGCGCACCTTGGTACTGCCTATTATCCATTATCAAAGAATGTTTTGGCAACATATTACAGTTAACATATGGCAATTACAGTGTTACAAACTGCAGCACAGATGAAGAGCTCTAGACTGATGAGATGAGACAAAGACAACTGTAGCAACTTAACTCAAATAATAAAAACTTTGAACACCTCTAAACTCTTTACAAGTTTGCAAAATCCCTGTGAAAATGTTCAAGAAAAGTGGCATCAAGATTGTTGTCAGCTAAAGATCTAAAGTGTTTTACTAATCATTAAAAAGTGCTTATGTATCTCTCAACAAGAGCCTTAATCAAGTGTATGAATGTTCACAACAGTTTTCTAATATCAGCTTTCCGTAAGTGAAAATACCTCCTCTCACATTTGACAAAATGAAAACTACTGGCTGTATTACTTTACTCTTATACATAATATACTACATAATATGTTTTTCTTTACTCACTCTGTTCTTCACTCTTCTTGAAATTGGTTCCGAGGAGGCTAAAGCAGGTGCAAAATCATACACAGCCACAATGGGCTCATAATGGCTACCACAGTACTGTGACCCATTCTGCTTTTCAGGTTCCACTAAATATGAAAAAAATAAATAAATAAAAATAAATAAATAAAGTTAGGAAGGGAAAGACTCTTGGTTTTATGATGCATCCCTGATACATCACAAGTCAATTCAGATGCAGGAACAAGTAGCAAACGTACAGCACAAGAAGGCAAAACATTCTCCGCATGTGAGAGAATGACATGTTTGAAAAAACTGTATTGTAAAGCGTGAAATTGACACATGCACAGTTAGAACAGTTTCACAACATTTTCTCTGCTTAATAATTTAGTGTTTTGGCAGTAGACTTCAAAATGGAGGCTGGGTAGAGAGAGAATGCGAGAGCATGCTGAGGCCATGAGCATTTGGAGATCCTCACATGCTCGTGTTTATCTGTTTGTTTACAAGTAGCTGTCCTGACAGGTCCACAAGCTTCTGCTTTCCTTCATGAGTCCAAAACAAGCAGATGGTGTGTGCGAGAAACTTTGAGGTCCTTAAGTTCCTCAAGAAGCTCCTTTGCTTCTGGTTCTCATGTTTATGCCAAATGATGACGTGACAGTTTCAAAATTTAAGCGAGAAAAAGAGATTAAATCCCTTTTCCTCTCTTTCCTCAGCCTGTCACCCTTTGGGTACCAATTCCGTCTGTAGGAAGTGAGAGGCAGATGGTCTGGCTCCCCCTGATGGTGTTAAGAGGAAATGCACTCAGCAGGCAATCTCCTCTAGGGTACCCAGGGTGGTCTGCAGAGAAACACTGACTGTGTGGCTAATCGATTCTGAGTGGTTCACCACAGGATCACAGGTGCTCTGAATAAAAAAATAATAAATAAAGTAATAATAAAAAAAAATATGTTATCAATATTATTGGAATAGTTAATTTAAAATGAAAATTATCTCATTACCATCAAGCCATCCTCACACAAACTAATCCTTTGGCTTCAGAAGACTTGGAGTATTGCGTATGAGTTGTGTGGAATGCTTTTATGAATCTATTATGGAGATTTTTTTTTTCCTCTTTTTGAGCTTGACAGCCACTGTCCTTATGAATTAATTTTTTGATCGGAATTACAATGAGGCTATGAGGGATAGAAGTACAATCTCTGGTATGGCAAGCACTGTATAAAGCTGTATATAGGTCTTAGATCACATCTAATTTTCACAGCTGAATTATATGAATTATATATGAATTATTATTAAAAAATGTTTTATATATATATATATATATATATTTTTTTTTTTTTTTTTTGGCAGATGCTAATTTCACCCTGATGCAAATAATGGCATATGCTATTTACACTCCAGTGCAAATAGTGGCAAATATTAATGGCACCACATTTATATATTTAAATACTAACATACAGTATATGGGCATCAATACTGTGTGCTTATTATGTTCAAGTAGACTCCCACAGACACACTACATTAACCCCTACCCCTAGACTGAACCCTAGCGTTACCTTAGAAACAATTACCTTGGTTTTACTGCACTGTTTACAGTAACCACAGTTTCACCATGTTATTTTGTTGTAAACTTACATTAACCACAAAATTAACCACAGTTACTACATTACCACCATATATTACTCTAGTAACACTATGATTAATTGCATTAAAACTTTGGATTCTTCTAAAAAAACATGGTTACTACAATATATTAATACTGTGATGCAATCTACACAAACAATGCCAAACGTGTGCACCTCCGGATCAAATGTGGTTCATGTGGTTTCACCAAACTTTTGGGATGCAAATAGCTACACAGTGTGACAGATGCTATCTACACCAGGGTTTTGTTTTTCCTTATTTTGATTACTGAATATTTTTTGGAAAGATTATTTAATTAAATGTTTTTTTTTTATGTTTCATCAGCTGAACAATCAACACCAATTTAAACAACAGCGCAACCAATTCCCGTCAAAGGTAGGCTAAATATGGTGCTACTCTAAATAAGGTCCATCCAGGTTTAGAATGACATGAGTGTGAGCAATTTAAGATAGAATTAAAATTTTAGGGTGAACAATTCCTTTAAAACAAAACTTTCCATGCACTAGTCAATGTTCCTGATATCTAAATAAATCATTTGAAACTCAGTAGGAGATTCTCTTACCACATCCTCTCCATGACTCTCCTCCTCCTCTTCCCGGTTCAGCAGGTCCAACAGTCTCTCCTTCACCACCTGCCAGTAACACATCACAAACCACCATCTCATTCACTGCCAAATCAGGTCTCAAACTGCTGCCCTGAGATCACTTTGTAACTATGCCAGGGCTGCGTTAATCAACTCGACAACATGGGTTGCAAGCCAGGGCACTGGCCATTAGGGGGGTCTCAGGAACAGGAGATTTAAAATTATTCATTTTGGTCTAATTGTATATCCACTCATCAGTTGTATATCCATCCAAGTGAGCTCTTAGCTCTGAAGTGTGTTTCCCAATGTTGACACTGTATTTCAAATAAACACAAATCTAAATTGCCTCTGGAGACCACTTTTGAAGTTGTGGCTACTAGCAAAAATAGAGAACCAATAGAGGCCTCTTGTGCCAGCTTGATTTTATAAATGTGATTGAAGACTTTGCTTATAACAGCAGAAAGGCCTTCTGATAGTGGTGCATGGCATTTAATTAATTTTAGATCTCTACTTGACTTTCTGTGGTTGTACAATGATTTTAATGTAAATCTAGTCAAATTGAGCACAACAGTCGGGTTCCGAAAGTAAAATCCCCATTTGTTTTTTCCATAGACAAATTGATTTTTTCGGATAACTTTCAAACCTTTAAAGACAGGCCTACTGTGAGCTTTGTGGTTGTTCATTAACGATATATGCTTCCTTTGTAGCATCAGTCTGGGTTATTTCAAACTCATTGTTTAAAAATCGTGTTTCAGAGCTGGGTTTCTGGTGAACAACTACACTACACGTGGTCGAGCAGAAAAAGATCAATCAGAGAACTGTGGCCAAGAAAGCCCACCAAACAATCCCGGGAGCGACAGCACACTCCTATGACACACTGTGAATGATGCAAACGAGTCGGTCTGCCTGCAACCTAAAAGTGCATATATATTTGTATATATCTGAATATTTCACCATAAATGTAATCTATATTTTTCTATACTTATAATCAACAACCTAAAAGCAATAGTTCTCTGTCTGTCACTCACTCGACATTGTGTTGATGTAGTGATACTAGGGGTTCGATCTTGAGAGCCCCAATCACCTTTGCTTAAAATAGATAAGGCCAATGAGAATTGATGAGTGGAATTTGCGTGGCGTGCACCAGATTTTTTCTTCTGAGCCGAATGCATGCTTGTTTTCGTCCTCTCACCTTTCGCTTACGCTGATGGATTTTACGGTGCATCTCAGCGGTCACCCTCGAATGGTCGAGTGTTGTGCTTCCCCTGGGCACTCCGGTGGCTGAGTCCGTGGGTGCTAAAAGAGTATATCCAAAAGATTATTTTTCCTTCTAAAAGAGCTTGCGCAAACGCTTGCTGTCTTTTTAAAGATGTTCTTCCATGTTTGCACTACTGGATGTGGCCTTTCTCTCTCCCCTCCGGACAGCCATGAAATCTGTCTCGAGTGCTTGGTGCGCCAGCACGCTGAGGCAGCTTTCATGGAAGGGTTATGTTCTCATTGCGAGAACATGCCCATCAGAATGTTGCAGTCACGGCTCACTTCCTTCTTCATGAAGCAAGGAGCCATCGTGGCTGTTCCCCAACCCGCTCCATCCTGGGCTGATGCTCAGCCGGCCGGGTTGGCAAGCACCACGGGTGATCTGGATGTGGATATGGGAGTGTTTTCGCTGGCTCAACCCCCGCGGACCTCCCATCCCCCAGCACGCTCGTTCTATATGGAAGAGCTGTCGAGCGATACAGGCGGTTCGCCTCAGAGCAGATTTAATGTGTCGTTAGCGGCTCGCGACGAGTAAGAGCTTTCGGTCGCAGCATCGGAGGATGGGCTTCTGCTGTCGGAAGCGGATGAATCTTCTGAGCTCCCGCCCACGGGTGGTAGAGCACAGGATGAGGCGGACGCTGAGATGGCATTCGTGCTTGCCCAGGCAGCTACGAACATCGGGTTGAAGTGGAACCGTCTACCCTGCCCTGAGCATTCATGGTTGGATGATTGGTTCCTGGGCTCGGAGCGTGACTCACTACCATGCCCCGCCCCGGTGCCTTTCTTCCCGGAAGTGCACGAGGAGCTAACGAAGTCATGGAAGGCACCTTTATCTGCCCATACATGCCTCGTGGGCTCGTCCATCCTAACTACCCTCGACGGCGGAGCGGCAAAGGGATATGTCAAGCTCCCCCAGGTAGAGCGCGCCATAGCAGTGCATTTATGCCCGTAGGGTGCAGCCACCTGGTGCGACCAACCAAGGCTCCCTTCCAAGGCCTGTAAATTCTCTTCCTCATTAATGACGAAGGCTTAAAAGGCCGCGGGTCCAGCCGCTTCCGCCCTGCATGCCATGGCCATCCTGCAGGTCCACCAGGCCAAGGTGCTCAAAAAGATCTGCACAAGGGTAGAACCGACCCAGGGCTGATGCAGGAACTGCGTACTGCAACTGACCTTGCCTTATGGGTGACGAAAGTCATGGTGCACACCCTGGGCCAGACGATGTCCACTCTTGTGGTCCAAGAGCTGAACCTGTGGCTCAAACTTGCGGAGATACGTGACGCCGAGTAAGTCTGCTTTCTCGATGCGCCCATCTCCCAAGGGGGGCTTTCACCGTCAAGGATTTTGAGCCCATCAGTTGTTGACGGTGAGGAAGCAGACCGAGGCGATTAAGCACATCTTTCCGCTGCCTGACTCGGCCACCTTCAGGCCTCCGAAGTCCCGCGGCCCATCTGCTTCTCGCCAGAGCCGTTCCCCTGCAGTGCCGGCCCCGGCTCCCGTAACATCGGAGCCCATATGCTGGCCTCAGAGAAGAAAATCCTCCCGCGGGAAGTCGGCTCCATCTGCCCGTCAGCTTGGCCCCCAAGAACCCCGGACAGGCTTCAAGGCAGCCCTGGCATGGGCAACCTGGGGATGAGGCGACTGACTCCGACCGGTCTGGCCCGGGTGAACTCTCCAGACCCACCATCACCCCTGGGCCAGCGCATGTTAAGTATTATATCACCATGTGGTCGGTAAAACAGCAGTTTCCTCATTCCCTGTGTCAGCGCACTCATGACGGCCAGGCGCTGGAAGTCTTTCTGGTCAATCAGGCGAATGCGAGTACCTCCCGTTCCCTCGTTCTCTGTTGAGAGACAGCCGGCGAACAGGTAAGTGTGCTGGTCTCTGGGGTCGCTCGCCCACCCCAGTCACCTGCCACCGTTGCAGGCTTGCAGAGCAGCATGTCCCCCTGGGCTGTCTTCCAGGTGGGGCACCTGCTCTGCCTTGCCATGAACCACCCTGTCTGGGCACGGTAAGTCCCCTAGGTGCCACTGGCGCAAAATCTGGAGGCCTGGTTAGCGCTCTCCAGCCCCTCGCTGTGGCTCATCAAGATGTTTCACCTCAGCTACGCGATCCAGTTCGCCAGACGCCTGCCCAGGTTCAGTGGCATCCTCTCCACTACGGTGCGGGGCAAGGGTGTCTCCGTCCTCTGGGTGGAGGTTGCCACCCTTCTGGCGAAGGGAGCAATAGAGCCCGTCAACGTAGCAGAGTTGTGCAAGGACTTTTACAGCCCTATTTTATCGTGCCCAAGAGAGGGGGATCGTCGCGCCCAATCTTGGATCTGTGTGCTTTCAACAAAGCCTTACACAGGCTTCCGTTCAAGATGTTAACACAGAAGCACATCCTGGCATCAGTAAGACATCAGGATTGGTTCGCGGCTATCGACCTGAAGGACGCGTACTTTCACATATCAATCCTTCCTCGACACAGACCCTTTCTTCGGTTTGCCTTCGAGGGATGAACATACCAGTACAAGGTCCTCCCCTTCGGTCTGTACCTGTCCCCTCGCATCTTTACCAAGGTCGCAGAGGCTGTCCTGGCCCCGCTGAGGGAGAAGGGCATTCGCATTCTCAATTATCTTGACAACTGGCTAATCCTAGCTCACTCACGAGATCTATTGTGTGCGCACAGGGACCATGTGCTTCAGCACCTTGACCGACTCGGGCTTCAGGTCAACTGGGAGAAGAGCAAGCTCTCCCCTGTGCAGAGCATCTCTTTTCTCAGTATGGAGTTGGACTCGGTCACTTTCAAGGCACGTCTTATGACCAAACGTGCTCAGTCAGTAGCGGTGCCAGTGAAACAATTTCAGAGGCTCCTGGGACATATGTCATCCTCAGCGGCGGTTCTCCCCCTCGGTTTGATGCATATGAGACCGCTTCAGCACTGGCTACAGACTCGAGTCCCGAGGTGGGCATGGCGCCATGGCACCAGGCGTGTGACCATCACACCACAGTGCCGTCAGACTTTCAGCCCTTGGTCGGACTTGGCATTTCTACGGGCAGGTGTTCCCCTAGAGCAGGTCTCAAGGCATGTCATGGTCATGGCAGATGCCTTGAACTCGGGCTGGGGCGTGTGTGCAAAGGGCAGGCAGACTCCTTTGGCAGAGCATCAACTGCTTAGAGATGCTGGCGGTATTGCTGGCCCTGCAGAGGCTTCGGCCGTTGATTCAGGGCAAGCATGTGTTGGTCCAGACCGACAACACAGCGACCGTAGCATACATAAACTGCCAAGGCGGCGTACGCTCACGTAGCATATCGCAACTTGCCCGCCGCTGCCTCCTCTGGAGTCAGCAGACGTTGAAGTCGCTGTGAGCCACTCACCTTCCAGGTGTCCTCGACCGTACAGCGGACGCGCTCTCATGGCAGGTAACGCCCCGTGGGGAGTGGGGACTCCACCCCCATGTAGTCCAGCTGAATTTGGAGAGATTCGGGGAGGCGCCGGTAGGGTAGACCTGTTCGCCTCCCAAAAGTTCTCTCACTGCCCCCTTTGGTACTCCCTGTCTGAGGCTCCCCTCGGCACGGTTGCCTTGGCGCACAGCTGGCCTTGGGGGCCGCACAAGTATACATCTCCTCCAGTGAGCCTCATTGCACAGACTCTGTGCAAAGTCCGGGAGGAAAAGCAACAAGTCCTGTTCATTGCGCCATACTGGCCCAGCCAGACTTGGTTCTCGGATCTGATGCTCCTGGTAGTAGCAACTCCCTGGTGCATTCCTGAGGTAGGATCTTCTCACTTAGGGGCAGGGCATGCTCCAGCACCTGCGGCCAGACCTCTGGAATCTCCATGTCTGGCTCCTGGATGGGACATGGAAGACCTAGTGGGTCCATGAAGTGGCATCTCTTTGCGAACTGGTGTTCTTCCCATGGGGAAGACCCACAGAGAAGCGCCGTCGGATCTGTGCTATCTTTCCTTCAGGAAGGGCTGGAGAGACGGCTGTCTCCCTCTACCCTGAAAGTGTACATGGCTGCCATTGCAGCTTACCACGACACACTGGACGGGAGGCCCTCACGACACCGCGACCTGATCAACAGGTTCCTCAAGGGCGTGAGGAGGTTGAATCCTCCTAGACTGTGACTGATTCCCTCTTGGGATCTCTCTGTGGTCCTACCTGCCCTACAGAGAGCCCACTTTGAGCCCCTGGAGCAGGCCAAGCTCAGTACTTTGTCTCTGAAGACGGCCCTCCTGGTGGCACTCACTTCCATCAAGAGGGTGGGGGAGCTGCAGGTGCTCTGTTACCAGCGAATGCCTGGAGTTCGGGCCAGCACACTCTCATGTGATCTTGAGACCCTGGCCCGGTTATAGGCCCAAAGTTCCCACCAGTCCTTTTCGGGACCAGGTGGTAAACCTGCATGCGCTCCCTTCAGAAGAGAAAGACCCGGCCTTGTTGTTGCTGTGTCTAGTTCACGCCCTGCGAATCTATCTGGACCGCACGCAGAGCTTTAGATGCTCGGAGCAGCTCTTTGTCTGTTTTGGAGGACAGCAGAAGGGGAAAGCTGTCTCCAAGCAGAGGCTAGCCCATTGGATTGTGGATGCCATTTATCTTGCATACCAATCTCAGGACTTGCCGCGCCCCTTGGGAGTCCAGGCGCACTCCACTAGAGGTGTTGCGTCCTCCTGGGCACTGGCAAGGGGGACCTCTCTAGTAGACATATGCAGATCTGCAGGTTGGGCTACACACCTTTTTCAAAGGTGATAATGTGCACCTTTTTGTCAGTTCCCTGTATCCGGTGAACCCCGGACGCCTCTAATTCTTAAGCACTCTTCGGTGACGAACTCGGCAGAGGAGTAACGACACCAGGCCCCAATACTTGTGGTATGCCCCATTTCAGGTGAGCCCGTGTGCATGGGCTCAGTGCTCCATGCGTGGTGATTCCCCCTTGGTAATCCCGTATGATGAGTTTCCACTGTTCGGTTTCCCCTTAGGTGAACCCTGTGTTTCCCCTCGCCAGAGCTTTCTCTGCCTCATCCACTGTGGCTGCGTATCCTTTCTGTACATAGGGTCCTCCGGTGGTACCATTCCATATGTGAACTTCCCCGTTGGTAAGTCCATGTGAGGTATTCTCCACATGTTAACGCTCTGGGGTCGACGGACGCGCTGGCGCATCCTGCTGGATTTTTTCAGCATAACAGCAGAAACGACTTAAAATACTCGGTCATTTTTGGGCATACAGATAAGTGTAAGACATCATTAGAAACTATGAAGGGTCTACTTTTATTTGAGTACACTCACAATAACAACAAAACCTTGTGCTTTTGTAAAATAAAGAAAATAAACAGGGTGCGCTTTCAGCCGTCTCTGTCTCTGCGAGCATCTTTCTGAAACACGTCACAAAAATGAAGTGAAACTCCACTAATACTTATCACACAAACATTAAACATATGTCTAAAGAAAGCTTAATATGTCTACTTTTAAATAAAATAATTCAAATTTAAAACAAATATTCTCATGCAATGTAATCTGTATGAAACAAAGCGATGTACATTTTCTCCTGGCTCAGCTCATTATCGCTAATGTGATCCCACCCACCAACAGAGCGCACTATTCATACGGTAATGTGCTGAGGCGGTCTATGCAAATATGCAAATGGTAAACGCCCCCACAACAATGCCTTAAAAAACATCAACTTTCATCATCAGATTAATTCACTTTCCTGCGCGTTTGGAAGATGGCAGGCTACACAGGTGAGGAAGCTCTACAGATGGTCCTGGATAGTGACGAAGAGTTCACATTTTCCTCAGAAGAAGAGCGGGACTCCGACGATGAACGTTTACATTTTGAAGAGCGACTTGATCCAGCCGGGGATACGATTCCGGATGAGTAAGTCATTTAGTTTTACTTACATTAGTTGACATGCTATTTTATATAAACATGTACATATTTTACTAGCTGGACTATTTCCAGACTTGCCAGCCAGGATTCAGAGTATTGACATTTGAAATATGTACTAATAGGCAAGTTTTAGTTACATTTAAATGTTGTTTCGGCTAAAGCAGGTATTTAAATTGTTTGCTGTATGATATAAATATGATATGTAATATGATAAAAATAATATGAATGTTTAGATTATATTTTAACTAGTGTTTATGCTGCCTCATTATCATCAACGAAGCTTGTGCTTGCAAATATCTGTTCAGGTGTAAATGTGTAAAATGTGCTGTAAATACGCCCATATTGGAAAATCAGCATATTAGAATGATTTCTGAAGGATCATGTGACACTGAAGACTGCAGTAATGATGCTGAAAATTCAGCTTTGATCACAGGAATAAATTGCATTTGACAATATATTAAAATAGAAAACAGTTATTTTAAATTGTAAAAATGTTTCACAATATCACTGTTTTTGCTGTATTTTGGATCAAATAAATGCAGCCTTGGTGAGCAGAAGAGACTTCTTTTAAAAACATTTAAAAATATTACAGATCTATAAACTTTTAAACGGTAGTGTAGGTCTAAAGTTTTTAAGTAAAGTCTTTATGTAAAGAAAATGTATAGTCAGATAATACATTCAATCATTAAGTCTCCTCACATTCATTCTCTCTCAGGGGAGAGGTCTTTGTCTCCTCAGGTGTGAATTACATCAATATTCATGATCATCCACACCTCCTCATATATGGCCTAACACTAAAAGTGTCTTACAAAAGTTAAATGACTATATTGTTTTGTATGAATGAGTGATCATGATGGTTTCACATCATTTTTGTAGCAAAAATTCTAGGCTACAAGATCCAGTTCTCAAAAGTCTTGTGAACAAATGTTTAGTATGTGATAAATGGCCTTATTTCAGTGACTTACAATTTTTGTTTTTTCAAAAACCATGCATAAACGTTATTTTCTCAGAAATACAAACATGTACATACATGTTGTTCACATATTATTATAGCCCAGTTTGTGCTGAATACAGTGTTATCAGATTTTAGCCATTAATATGTTTTTAAGCAACTGAAAAAAGCACAAATGTCAAGGCATGTCAAAACTTCTCCAGGGCCCAAAACACCCTCAGACCCCAGAGAGTTAACCTCCATCTGGTAGGATGTGGTCTCCGTTGTGCTCTCCTTCCTGGTGAGGGAGGAGCACTTCCCTGTGCTATTCTATAAAGTGCTCAGTGGGAAATTGCTTAACAGCAAATCAGGAAATGCACCGCCGGTAACCTACTTGGGTAAGTGCCTCCTCCCCCCTTAACGGGACTAGGGAGACGCCTTACCTAACTCGCTGGAAGGTCACGACGTGGTTGAGTGCTCGCTGCGAGGCACGCAGCAGTTTGCCCATGTCCACACTTCCGTACCTTGTGACGTGGTTCAGCGCCTGCGGCATTTCCTATAGGAAACCCTAGTGTCACTACATCGACACAATGTCAAGTGAATGACAGACAGGGAAGGTCTTGGTTACCGATGTAACCTCTGTTCCCTGATGGCGCTGAACCGGCCGCTGACATGGCCGGGACTCTATCGGCTCCTCAGCATAAATCTGAATGAGTGGTGCACGCCATCTCCTTTTATACCCCTATGTCTGGGGGCGGAGAGTGGCATGCAAATTCCACTCGCCAATTCTCATTGGCCTTTTCTATTTTAAGCACAGGTGATTGGGGCTCTCAAGATCGAACCCCTAGTGTCACTACATCGACACAACGTCTCGTTCGCTCCATCAGGGAACAGAGGTTACATCAGTAACCAAGACGTTTTATATATTCACATAGTTTTTTATTAAATTCCATCATTCGTAATGCTTTATGGGATTGTAGTTCGTGCCCACGTGAAAGACGGTAAGTACACAGGCTTGTACCTTTATTTGTTTGACTGATTTGCAAATACTTTTTTTGCTTCAAAACGAAACATGTTATATTGTGATTCACCTCAGAGTTGGTTGGTTTGGTTCATGGCTTAGAACTCTTATGGAGGATTTCATGAGTCTCATGTATTTCATGAGATTTCAAAAGTCTATGGAATAAATGAATGGGAAAAATACTTCTGGAACCCAGACGGCTGAAAAAGTGGGTGGTCACTGTTGTGCTCTATTGGCATAGACAGAGACCAGATACCAAAATTCAATTGACAAAATGGCAAGACAAAAAAACTGCCTCGTACTGTTGTTTTTTTTTTTTTTTTTTTTTTTTGGTGTAACCTACATTCAGGTTGTGTTCATGATGTGAAATAATATTTTTGACTTCCATAAAACCAGTTAATTTTAGATGTTACCAAATGAAGCACATTTTTTTGGTTAAAGTTTTCAGTGTAGTGTCTTTCCACAGATCCGTAAAAGTGCCAGTCAAGGGACTGATGATGGTTTTGCAGCACAGCGATTTACTTTACAAGTGGAATATTGATATAAAGAAAATCAAAACATGGCATTATTTTGTTTAGTCATTAAATTTGTGCTCAAAGTAATGCCAATTTCCTAAATGATGAAGATATTGAGGGAACATTGGTGCTGACTAGATAGTACTTGGATTCTCTGATTTGATCAAAGGAGGTGTTTGGCCTTTAGAGTCAATGGCGTAGGTTATTTTTGTTTATACACTCAGTTGTAACAAACAGTAATTTCTGTTTATAGTGCTATCTGATTAACCAATTCCTGGGCTCAAGTATTCACTATGTGAATGAATTGACATTACTGAATCTTGTGAATTTTTCAAGTGCTCAGGTCTTAAGATCACCAAATTTTAAACAATCTAAAAAATGCTTTAGGCATATACTGTATAAGTCTCATGCATTTCTATGAAGTTAAATGCATTAATGTTTCTTTTATTTTTATGAGCTTTGTCGAAAGCAGCCAAAAAGCTTATAATTAATTGAGGCTTAAGCTTCAGAAAAAGTTGTAAGATGAAATCTGTCCATTTAAAGCCATCCAGCATCAAAAGTTCTTTAAAAAAAATACAGGACAGAATACAAAATGTGTGTGTGTCCAAGGGCTTGAGTGGTGTAACAGCTTGTGCTGGCTGCTGTCCACAGAGCAAAGAGACCAGCAGCAATACAGAATTAATGAAGGCTCATTTGGATGAAACTCTCCATCAGAGTGTCATTCATCCTACACCAGAGACAGACTGATGTCTCAAATAGCCATCACTGTGTCTGGGGGAATCTAAGTGTGTTTATGAGGACTTTTTTTTAGGTTACAAACTGGTAATTACAAGGGTATTATGCTATAAATGTGGTTTATGAGGACATTTCTAGTGTCCCCATAATTCAAATCGCTTAAAAAAACAAAACATACTAAACAGTGTTTAATTGAAAATGTAATAGTTTTTGTGAGGGTTAGGTTTAGGGGTAGGGGATAGAATCTATAGTTCGTATTTAAAAATCATTATGTCTATGGAGAGTCCTCATAATGATAGCTGCACCAACATGTGTGTGTGTGTGTGTGTGTGTGTGTGTGTGTGTGTATATGAGTGTGCGGGCGTGTGTGAGTTTCTCTGAATACATTTGCATTTTTTTCATGTCTGAGTATGTTTCTGACAAAGAATATTGCTGTGTGTATGCTGCTTCTGTGCCTCTGAAAGTCTGGACATGGACCAGTGTGTGTATGCGTGTGTAGATTCATACATACCTCATACGCATAATCAAATATCTCCAGTATGGTCAGAATGCTTGCACCGATAAACAAACCCATCTGACCACCAATATCACCTGCAACAAACATGCATGTATGATTTAAAGGAAGAGAGAATGAAAAGATTAAAAAGTATTGTGCAGTGCTGTGTTACCTAGTAGACCTGCCACCTCATAAGCTTTCTTCTGCTCTATAGTCTCATAGTTCAGTGCCTCGAAAAACACATCCAGAACCAGAATATTGTCCCTGCAAAAACAAAGCAGAAAGATCTACTGTATTTTAGATGTTTTCAGTTATAGATTCAATGCAAATGCTTTGACAAGTAAAGCAAAAATGCTGTTTAACGCAAGACAATCACAATCAATTTAAACATATTTCATATTTAATACAGTGAATCTCAAATTGTACAAAATTGGGTCACCATTATGTTCTGATAAGGCTGTAGGACAATGCCAAATGAAATGATAAATACAACTAATCAAATAATTGTGCACAGTTAGGACAGCCAAAAAAAAAAAAATAATACTTCTGTCACTTGAAAATATACCTTACACTAATACAATATTTAGCCCACAGTGTACGTTCAGCTGTGTCAGACTGTTAAATCACACTTCTGCCTCTGTTTATGCATTACTCAGCCTACTGTAAATGCCATGTTAATAATTTAGCATATTATGCACTTTGTTTACTTTTGTAAAGTAAAATACAACTTTGTTTTTTTAAAACTTGGGTATTTTGTGGTTGGGTCGCAACTTGATGTCCAATGTAAAGTCTTGTAAAAAGCAAAACTACTTAAGAACCTCTGGTTTCATCCTGCTTTTATTCAACTCAGTAAATCAGCATTTTCAACCTTCTACTACAGTAAAAGTGTAATAAAACGCCACATCAAGTAAGACCTTCAACTCGATTTTGCCAAGTTGCAGGTGCCTGAGGTCACACAAACATGCTGGCACCCAGGAAGATTTACAGAGTTAGTAATAAACATTCACTTTATTCAAAATATGTATCAATGACTGAAATTGTATACATTAAAAGATACTAAAACAAGTTTAGCTAATTTCTGCAGAGACAGGTGCTTACAATACAGTAAAATATACTGTCTTTCGATAATCATACACCTGTAGAGCAAATACTAGAATTGCACAGAAATGTTTATCGTCCACAATTTGATTACAATGAGACGTCTCCATTGACAATCAAACACCTGCTAAGCAAACCGGAGCATTGCGGTTTTGTTTGCCTATATATCATTTTCCGATTGGAGATATCAAGCCGGAATATGCCACATCTGACTTGGAATTGAATATATGATATGTGGAGCAGGATTTTGGACCAATGTGATTTTTTTGAGGGCAGCTACCTTGTGCAATGTGACAGACATTGAAATAGAAAGCAAGCAACCAACAAAATGTACTGTTGCACATTGCCATAGCTGGTTGGGGTGGGGGCAGTGGTGGCTCAGCGGTTAAGGCTCTGGGTTACTGATCAGAAGGTCAGGGGCACCACATCATGGCTGAACCTGCACTCTGACCCCAGCTTAGCTGGGATATGAGAAAAAAAAAAAAAAAAGAATTTCAGTGTATATGTGCAAAATGTATAATGTGTGATAAATAAATAAATATAATATATATAATAGGAGAGAAACTCAAATGAACATGGACAAGATTTTTTTTTATACTTTTAACATGTATTGTGCCATACCTGGTTAGGACACAGTGTTGTTCTATGTCTCACATACACACACACACACATGCTCTCCACACCAGTCTCAAGACCTGGGTCAAAGGCAAGTTGGCTGTTATTAGATGTTATTGGCTAAACTGCAACAGGGTTTACCCAAAAACCCTACAATAAAGAACACAATCACTGAGAAAAAAAAAAACACATCTCTACCATTCATAATGCTATAAGAGATACATTATTCTTGTGTGACCAATAATTCGAGTGCATGTGTATGCATGCGTCCAGGAGTTAAAAGTAAGTTTACTTGTTTTTTTTACCATCATAAAATGAAGCAGTCTAGAGAAGCTTGTCTCTCTAGTGGGACACCAGAATGATGATATGCTGTCTACTTTATGCTGATTTAATTGACAATGTGCTTGAGCAACAGCTGTGTGTGTGTGTGTGTGTGTGTGTGTGTGTGTGTGTTATATAGAGTGAGTGAGAGAGTCAGTATTCCCAAAAGCTCCACATCTCAGACACATCAATCAAAAGCTCATCTCTTTGATGATGAACTAATGAAAGAAGACATGATATCTGTCTCTATTTTGAAGAACAGTTTCCTGAATCTTCCTGACAATGCAAAAGTGTTCTCAACTAGTCAGCTAAATGTCTGCAGGAGTAATAAAAATATCTCAGAGCCATATCAAATTTCTTTGCATCCTAATGCTGCTCTTATTGTAGACAAGAATGTCTAACTATTGAGATTATATTTCAAACTTCAAACACACAGGGTAAGGTTCTTTGACACAAGTAAAGCTTTAGTCCTAGAATCCAAAGTCCATTTCCTGTTTAGTCATGGACAAGGTGTAGTTTTTGAGAAATGGACCTATGATTTAGAGTGATACTAGTCTTGGCCTCTGACGGCATGACCAGAGACTGCCCATAGTCTGTTACAGCCTGATCTCACGACAACTGTGTGACTGTGACGACATTTTTGCAAAATGACATTACATGGTTTCTTATACGTATTCCCAAGTGAAATATCCACTGTGTGCCACTAAAAGCGAGTAAAATTTAATCCCAAACAGATGAAATTTAAAAGAATAATGGTTTAAAGGTTTAAATCAACAAAACCGACATCGCTACCCTAACCTTAATTCTAACCGATAGTTTCAGAAAAAGCAAATGTGATATGAAAAACAGATGAGGGTTTCAAGGCTAATGCTCTTTCGAGTGTTAAATCAACAAGACCTACCTACCTCCCTACCTTTAACAGTAAAACCTAAACCTAACTGATAGTGTCAGAAAAAGCAAATGTGAGATGGAAAACAGATGAGGTTTTTTAAGGTTAATGCAATATCGAGTTCTAAATAAAAAAATAAAAAAATGACCTCCTTACCTTAAATCTTACAACTAACCAATAGTGTAAAAAAAAAGCAAATGTGAGATGAAAATTGATGAGGTAAATCAACAAAATGTCTTCGGTTACACATGTAACCTCGGTTCCCTGAAATGAAGGGGACGTGACATTGCGTAAACGCTATAGGAAATTCCTTCTCCGACGACCTAGTTGAAGCCCTTGTACAATATTGCAAATCCTGTGATTAGCAATGGTGTTTGAGCCCCACCCCTGGCCTATATAAGCGGGTCCAAAATCACCATTTCTTTAGAATTTTCTGACTGAGGGACAAGAGCGCATACCTCGTACCTCAAAACTCTTAAGTAGTAGTGTGGCCAGCTTATGCACAGTGTTGGGGAGTAACAAAATATATGTAATGGGAATACGTATTTAAAATACAAAATATAAGTAACTGTATTCCACTACAGTTGCAATTTAAATCATTGGTAATTAGAATACAGTTACATTCTGATTACTGAAGAGATTACTGCATTTTATTGTCATTTGTTTCATTTAATATTTAGTCCTTTCAGATGGAAAACATTTATACATATAAATGATGCGATCCAAAGTGCATTTGAACAGCGGTGAACACTTTCTTATGATGTGTTACATTCATACGAGCAGACAGAGAAGTTTGAAGTAAGTTTGGAGCAGAAGAAACAGAAATAAACCTTGTGTAAATTGTCTGCTTTACGATAAGCTAAAATGCTATTCTAGCCATTTTACATGCACGTTACCAGGCACCGTAACATTTTTCCCCGGAGATAAATGGTTTAGTCTGACAAATCATGGAGCCAAACAGCAAAAGTCTGTATTCCACACATTTAATGGCAGATGCACAGGCTGCACGCTCTTCTCATACATGAGAAAATTAACAAACCATTAGCGTCACAAAACATAAAAGTATAATAAAGGTCAGGGAGAGCAGATCGGTCATCATCCTCCTACACCTGCACACAGACTGTGTAGTAACTTTCTAATTACACAGCACACGCATATGCAAATGAGATGGTCAGCGCTTTAAAGGTACCTGCATACTAATAGAATGCATGTAAATACATTGTCTTAATCATTACAGAACATATTTATTTATCAAGAAAATTCATGTTGGATCTCTGAATTTCTTTTTTTTCTAGTAAGACCTATGATATTAGGGCAAAAAAATCATATTCTTGATAATAATTTTTTGTATTGTTTTCCTGTAAAAATATCTAAAAATCCTTAAAACAAGATCAGTTTGATTTATCTTGTTTTAGAAACAACACTGCATAAGATATTTAGGTTTTTCAGAGAATGTATTTTTAACATGTGTATTTTGTCTTACTGTACTGGCAGAGTTTTTATAGTCAAAACAAGTGAAAAAATCTACCAGTACTGAAGAAGTAATCCAAAGTATTTAGAATATGTTACTGACCTTGAGTAATCTAACAGAATACGTTACAAATTACATTTGACAGCATGTACTCTGCAATCTGTAGTGGAATACATTTCAAAAGTAACCCTCCCAACCCTGCTTATGCATTGTCTTGTTCCCTTCGTCTCAGGTAACTGAGATTACATGTGTAAACAGAGGCGTTCCCTTTTGATTACGGCTCACTCAACTTTGCGTAAAAGCTACGGGGAATAGAGTCCCATCACGCCACACTTCATGACGTCATTGCCCCAGAGGTACAAACACTTGAAAAATAATATGTATAGGGAGTCACAGGCCAACAGGGCGGTGACTTATTAAAGACATGTTTTCAAGTGTATAGATTAATGAATAACTACACATGGTAAAAACCAGATGGGAAGTTAATCGAGCCTGGGAATCTGTATGAACCATATAAATACACACAGTACAAATTTAACTACATCACAACCAGAGGTTGGGAAAGTAGGTTTTATTTCTATTGGAAGTGCTTGTGACTTCTAAGGGGGGTAAGTTCAACAACAGCCTACATACAGGGGGCTGTATCAAAATAAATGAGGTAGCCCGTCCGTAATAAAGAGCTTGGGCTCACCCGCTGAATGTTGGAATAATAAGCCCTCTAGACAGAAAGAACCTGTGAAGAGATAGATGCCTAGTCTAGGTTGTAAAACCTCGCAAATGTGTTTTGTGAAGACCAACCTGCTACAAAACATATGTCCTGCAAGGACACACCATTTGTCCATGCCCATGAAGAGGCCTTACCTTTAGTTGAATGTGAGAGAGAGAGAGAGCCTTTTGTGCATCCTTCATAACAAACAAAGAGCTGATCTGACAGCCTAAACTGGTAGGTGCCCTTTACATATGTGTGTACTGCCCACACAGGGCAAAAAAAAAAAAAAAAAAAAAAAAAAAATTATAGACTGCTCATCATATGAATTAAATGGTGGGGGAAAGAATGCTTGTAGGTAGACCATCTGAGCCCTGAAGGCCATGGATAGAACCTTAGGCACATGGCCTTTTCTGGGTTTGATGGTGGCTTTTGAAAGACCCGGCCAAAATTCCATGCATGAACAGTCGACTGACAGCGCCTGCATATCACCCACCCATTTAACTGAGGTCAGAGCCAACAGGAATGGGGTCTTTAGAGAAAGCACACACAACTCAACAGATTCCAGTGGTTCGAGTGGGGGGGACTCATGAGTGCTTTCAGCACCAGGTTTAAATCCCAAGTTTTCCCAAGACTGTAGCATGGTGAGGGGGGTTTAAGCGCCTTGCTCCCCTAAGGAACATTATGACTAGGTCATGTCTGCCTATAGAGGAGCCAGCCTCTGGGGTGTGATATGCCAAGATAGTCGCTACATAGACCTTAAGTATTGATGGGTTAAGACCTGCGTCCAGCAGCTCTTGAAGGAATGTAAGAATCATCTGAGAATTCACTGGGTCCTTGCAACATGAAGAGCATCAATTTGCGCACCCACGCCATTTCAGTGTTTAGAGGCGTCTCGTGGAGAATGCTCTAGCCTACAAGATGGTGTTCATTACCGACTGAGCCAATTCTGGCTTCTACGATGGGCACCGTTCAGGGGCCACATGTACAGGTTCCACAGCTCCTGCTAGGGATGCCAGATCGTGCCCTGTGCTTGAGAGAGGAGGTCCCTCCTCAGCAAGGGCTGTCCAGTCATCTCCGGAAACCAGGGCTGATTGGGCCACTTAGGTGCAACCAACAAAACCATTTCCTTGTCCTCTCGGACTTTGCAGATGACAGAATGGAGTAGGCGTTCTGGGGAAATACATACTTGTGTTTCGCAGGCCATTTGCAGGCCATGGCATCCACCCCAAGCGGGACTTGGGACATGGAGTACCAGAGAGGACAGTGGGCGTTCTCCGGGGAGGCAAATAGGTCAACTTTGACTTTGCCGAATACTTCCCAAATCCTCTTGACTGTCTGAGGTCCCTGGCATGACAGCAGATCCGCTCCGCAATTCAGGCCACATGACGTGCACAGGGAGAGGAGAAGGTGCTGGCTCCACAGGAGGAGGTGCTGCGCCAGGCTCATCATTGGCAGCGATCAAGTTCCACCCTGGCGATTTATGTACGCCACCAATGTCATATTGTCCGAATGAATCAGAACGTGGTGATTCACTATGTCAGAATGAAAAGCCTTCAAGGCTAGGAAGACAGCTAGCAGTTCTAGGCGGTTGATGTGCCACACCCATTTTGCACCTGTCCAGGTACCGAAAGCCGGGCGTCCATCGGCCAACGCACCCCAGCCTGTGTTGGACGCATACTTTGTCACCACTTTTCGCCTGAAAACCTGACCCAGCAGAACACCCTGCTGGTAAAAGTCTGGAGCTGTCCATGGTGCTAGAGCAGCCAAACAGCAGCGGATTACACCAATGTGCATGCGCCCCTGGCTCCAGGTGTGTCATGGTACACAAAGATTGACCCAGCAATGAAGAGGTCTCATGTGCAAAATACCTAACGTTATGATGGTGAATGCTGCCGCCATAAAAACCAGCATTTTTTTTAAATGTCTTTAGTGGAAATGTTTTTCCAAGTTTGAACTGAGATGAACACAGAAGAATGGTCTGAATGCGCTTGCTCGTGCGGTGCGCACACATGCTCACATGGTCGAGTCAAACCCCCAAAAAGGAGATCTGTTGGCTGGGAGAAAGCGTGCTTTTTGTCCAGTTGAACAGAGACCTAGGCTGTTCAAATGGCAAAGTAGCAAGCCTCTGTGCTTGCACAGCAGAGCCTCTGATCTGGCTATTAATAGCCAATCGTCGAGGTAATTCAAAATGCGCACACTGTTCAGTTTCAGTGGGGTAAGCTCTGCATCGATACATTGCCTGAACGTGCAGGGAGCCAGAGACAGACCGAAGGGAAGGACTTTGAATTGATACGCAGTTCCCTCAAACGCGAATCACACGGATGTGCGATAAGATCCGTTATCGCACATCCGTCAATCTTCAACCCTGACCAGTCCCCCAGTCCCTGCTGCTGAAAAATACCCCCACAGCATGATGCTACCACCACAATGCTTCACTATTGGGATGGTATTGTGCAGGTGATGAGCAGTGCCTGGTTTCCTCCAGACATGACACTTGGAATTGAGGCCAAATTGTACAGAATCTTGCTACAGAAAAGTGCTTTTTTGCAACTCCAAGTGGGCTTTCACGTGTCTTGCACTGAGGAGAGGCTTCCATCTGGCCACTCTGCCATAAAGCTCAGATCGGTGGAGTGTTGCAGTGATGGTTGTCCTTCTGTCAGTTTCTCCCATCTCCACATATGATCTCTGGAGCTCAACCAGAGAGACCATAAGGTTCTTGGTCACCTCTCTTACCCTTAAGGCCCTTCTCCCCGATTGCTCAGTTTTGCCAGGTGGCCAGCTCTAGGATGAGTCCTGTTTGTTACAAACTTCTCCCATTTAAGAATTATGGAGACCACTGTGCTCTTGGGAAACTTCAATGCAGCCAAAAACATTTTGTTGCCTTCCCCAGATCTGTGCCTCGACACAATCCTGTCTCTGAGCTCTGAAGGAAGTTCCTTTGACCTCATGGCTTGGTTTTTGCTCTGAGACCTTATATAGACAGGTGTGTGCCTTTCCAAATCATGTCCAATAAATTGAATTTGTCACAGGTGGACTCCAATCAAAGTGTAGAAACATCTCAAAGATGATCCAGAGAAATGGGATGCACCTGAGCTAAATGTCAAGTGCATAGCAAAGGGTCTGAACACTTATGTCAATGTGATATTTCAGTTTTTTCTTTTTAATAAATTTGAAAAGTTATCAAAAATCTGGTTTTTGCTTTGTCATTATGGGGTATGGAGTGTAGATTGATGTGAAAAATGAAAATAATTTAAAGCATTTTAGCAAAAGGCTGCAACATAACAAAATTAAGGGGTCTGAATACTTTATGAATGCACTGTATGTATAGTGGTGGGCAAAAATATTGGCACCCTTGGTAAATATGAGCGAAGAAGGCTGTGAAAAATATGTCTTTATTTTTTATCCTTTTGATCTTTCATTCAAAATATTCACAAAAATCTAACTTTTAATTGAAGTAAACTAATTGAAAGGGGGGGAAAAGTCTCGTAATTAAGTATTTTTCTCCAAAACACATTTGCCACAGTTATTGGCACCCCTAGAAATTCTTATGTGTAAAATATATCTAAGTATATTCTCATTCATATTTTACATTTTTTTTAGTACACCTGGGTGACAAGGGACATGAAATTGTTCAGCCATGACTTCCTGTTTCACATGGGTATAAATATGAGGTAACACACAGGCCATATTCTCTTAATCATCCATCACAATGGGTAAGACCAAAGAATAAAAGTTATGTGCAGCTAAATGTTGTTGAGCTTCACAAAATGGGAAGTAGCTATAAGAAAATAGCTAAAGCATTCAAAATACCCTTTTCCACAATCAAGGTAATATTTAAGAAGTGCCAATCAACTGGAGATGTTACGAATCTGCCTGAAAGAGGACGTGTGTCTATATTGTCTCCATGCATGGTGAGGAGGATGGTTCGAGTGGCAAAAAATTCTCCAAGGATCACAACTGGAGAATTGCAGGAATTAGTTGGGTCTTGGGATCAGAAAGTCTCCAAAACTACAATCAGACATCACCTACTTCACAACAAGTTGTTTGGGAGGGTTTCAAGAAAAAAGACTCTGCTCTCATCCAACAACAAACTCAAGCATCTTCAATTTTCCAGACACTACTGGACCTTCAAATGGGACTGGATTCTATGGTCAGATGAAACAAAATATAACTTTTTGGCAGTAAACACCAGAGATGAGTTTGACACACACAGAGATGTAGCCATATAGTAGAGTACCTCATGTCCACGGTTAAATATGGTGGTGGATCTTTAATGCTGTGGGTAGGAATGCACTGATCCGATACCTGGATCGGTATCGGCTCCGATACTGACGTTTTGAAGTGGATCGGGTATCGGTCCGACAAGCCCGATCCAAATCCGATACTGTTAGTCATGTTCGTTACTGTCAAGCTAAACAAATTACATAAAAGAACCATTAACACACAATTAATGTAGTTCATATGACTCATGCATTTTATTCAAAGCCACTTGAAGATGTGCGATAGCTCTGTGAATCACAAAAGGCTGTGTTTTACAAGTAAATATATAAAATGCATGTACAACACCAGCGCATTATTGAATGGCGCTGCTCTGTTTACACACACTATTTTTAGCCTTCACATGGTGCACAACATTTGAGCGCTACTCATGAACAACATCTCAGATATAGATGCTCAATAGTTTGGTTCACTTATATACATTTAGAACGGCACCGGAGGTGCATTTTTACCAGAATTTGAATAAGAAGTGAATTAAACTACAGTGAACTTGCCTATAAACAGACACATACAGGACTTCCTGGAGAGTTTAGAATGTCAATATAAAAGCGTGAGGGTTTAAAAGTTAAAGGTGTCATGGAGAGACTCACGGAGGCAGAGATATTTACTCAGTAGCAGGGTTTATTGAACAGATGATTGAAAGAGTGATGTAAACATTGTGAGTAAATCCAGTTGAGCAGAGTGGCAAACAGCAGGTAATATCGAGACAGGGTATAGACACGATGAAGAGATAACTCACAACAGTCTTATGATACTCGCAGGCAATAATGAAGACACAGGTATGTCTGACATAGTAGAAAGGTCTGGAGTCTCAGAGATACTATCGATGAGAACAGACAAAGAGTGTGTGTGAAAGCGGGGTATATATGCAATCCTAGATTAGCCACTGATGATATGCAGGTGTGTGTAATCAGAACTCAGGAGAGAGTGAGCGCTGACAGCAGTGAGGAAGAAAGAGAGAGAGGGACAACACTGGTATTGGATCGGGATCGGTATCAGCCGATATTGAAATTTCCGATATCGGAATCAGATCGGAAGAAAAAAAGTGGTATCAGTGCATCCCTAGTTGTGGGGCTGTTTTTATGCCAGAGGTCTTGGACATCTTTGTATGGATGAATGGTCTCAGATCACTTGCCATGTGTTCTACAACATCATTAGACATTATAGGAGAAGACTGTGAAGGAAGGTTGCACAAAGTATTGAATAAAAGGGTGCCAATAATTGTGCCACACATATATTTGACAAAATATTTGTTTTTTGATAAAACTTGGAATTATTTGATATCTAGTTGAGGACAGATTTTTGTGAATATTTTGAATGACAGACCAAAAGGATAAACAATAAGGATATATTTTTAACAGCCTTCTTTTCTCATATTTACCAAGGGTGCCAATATTTTTGGCCACCACATGGGTATATATATATATATATATATATATACACACACACACACACACACACACACACACACACACACACACACGGTTGGGAGGGTTACTTTTGAAATGTATTCCACTACAGATTACAGAAAACATGCAGTAAAATGTAATTTGTAAGGTATTCTGTTAGATTACACACGGTCAGTAACATGTTCTAAATACTTTGGATTACTTCTTCTGCACTGGTAGATTTTTTCACTTGTTTTGACTATTAAAAACTCTGTCAGTACAGTAAGATAATATACACGTTAAATAAATATATATATATATACATATATATATATATATATTTATATTTATATTTATATTTATATTAAGGCTGTCAAACGATGAATTTAATCGGAATTAATTGCATATTTTTTTTGTAGTTAATTGCGATTAATCGCAATATCTTTATAAACATGAGTGAACAAAATATGCTTCATCCAGATGTATTTTTCAGTCATCCACACAAAACCTACCCCACAAACAGAGATGAACCACAGAAAATGAACACAGCACAAACCAATTCAAATTATGTACAAAATATTGCAGTTGTAAGTGTATTATGACAGGATTTATTTGCTTCTTTTAATGGAGTTTTGATAGACAAGCAAAGAAGTCTGCACTGTCATTTATAATTGACTACTCTGTGCAAAATACATTAAAAAAAACTCCTTTTAGACCCTGGTCACAATTGTAACCAGTGAGATTAAACAGGTTAATGACAGTTTAGATTACCTGCTGGGTTCCAGCAATGTCTCCAACTTCTGCATTGGCTAGTGCACTATCAAACAGAGATGCTGTGACAGAATCTTGGAGAAAGCAGCAGGGATTCTGTTAGCCGGTAATCAGTACCGCCGCTCCCTATATGTATATTATGCAGTCTGCGTGGGGCACCAACTCCCTTGGGGGGCACCAGAAACTCCACTGGCTGCCCTTACTCATACATTATATTTTATTCAAGGACCCGGTAGCAGTCGCGGAACACAGACGACTGCCTTGCGCTCGCACTTTTACAGTACAAGGCAGGTGTTCAAATGGCAGCTGTCTTGCCTCTGCAATGATGTTAAAGAGGTTTTCCCCCGCATTATTCTCTTATCACGATTCAACTGCGTGCATTTTTCCGCGTGCATCCGCTTCCTATTTTTATTGCAATTAAACTGCGTACATTTTACAGCGTGCACCCTTTTTCTCCTCTGTGTTACACAGATTATTGCATCGATCTCAAAGCACCACTTATCAAGAACAACCATAACAACAAACAATTGCATGAGGGATTCACATCGATCTCAAACCCTCGCTGCTCAGGAACATGTAACAACAACAAACAATAGCAGTAAGTCATGGCATCCGCTCATGTTATTGCTTCCTGCATTACATGCCACATGTTTACTATAGCTTCTTCCGTCAGCAGTGAGGGATTCACATGTGGTAAATGTAAGGAATTAGTCAGGCTGATGGAGATGGTTAATGAGTTAGAGACCCGCATCCGAATGCTAATGGAGGTCAGTGAAAAAGAGAAGCCGGTAGATACTGTTTTCGGATGCGGGTAGAACAGTGAGCAACACACACGCTTTGGTTCTAGCTCCAGAGCCCCCACAGTAGGACGTTTGGGTGACATCTCGGCAGCATACTCGCTCAGCAAAGTGACACCACTCTCCCGTTCCTGTTAGTGTTTCCAATCGATTCTCCCCACGCAGTGATGCATCCACTGAGAATCATGTTTAAAGAGCCTTGGTCATAGGTGATTCTATTGTAAAGAACATGGAAATAGAGACTCCAGCCACCAACGTTAAATGCATTTCAGGTACCAGAGCATCTGACATCAGATAAAATTTTCAAGTGCTGGCTAATGCTAAATGTAGATTTTCTAAAATTGTTATTAATGTCGGCACTAACGATGTCTTGCTTTGCCAGTCGGAGATCACTAGAGATAATTTTAAAATGATGTCAGACACTATAATATGCTCTGGCCCTCTCCCTGCTTGTTGTGGTGATGAGGTTTATAGTAGATCAGTGTCACTGAATGGCTGGATGTCTGAGATGTCTGGAGAATAGCATAGGATTTATAGACAATTGGAAGAGTTTATGGGGTAGACCTGACCTGCTAAAGAGACACGGACTCCATCCCTCCAGGGAAGGTGCCGCTCTCCTCTCTAGATGACTAACATGGGAACAGGTCAGGAAGCAGACAAACTGGCTAATCCGAACCTCTGCTAGCTGCCTTGAGATGTCACACAGGTCACATAAACTATGACACATAGAGACTGTATCACCTAGATATCATATAGAGACTGTGTCTGTTCCCCGAACTACCAAACACAAACCCCTTACTAAATCATTTAGAAAAAAAATGTATTAAGGTAAACATCATATAAAGATAGGGCTATTAAACATTAGATCTCTTTCAACCAAAGCACTAATTGTAAATTAAATTATTACAGATCATAATTTGGATGTGCTCAGATGAATATGTTAGTTTAAATGACTCTACTTCCGCAGGCTATTGTTATAAAAATTAGCCTCGTCTGAAGGGCTGAGGAGGTGTTGCTACAATTTACAGTGACGTTTTTGGTGTTACTCAGAGTATAGGATATACAGTAAGTTTAAGTCTTTTGAACTAATAATGCTTAATGTGACACTGTCAGATATAAATAAAAAAATCACTGTTGTCTTTTGCCCTTGCTAGAGTATATAGATCACCCGGGCCTTATTCTGATTTCCTTGTTGAATTTGCAAAAATCTTTATCAGATCTTGTAGTTACTTTAGATAGAGCTTTAATTGTTGATGACTTCAACAATAGATAATAAAAATGACACATTGGGATTAGCATTTATTGATATTCTCAACTCTCTTGGAGTCAGACAAAATGTGACAGGACCAACTCATCGCCATAATCATATGCCAGATTTAATTCTGTCATATGGAGTTGATGTTCATAATACAGAAATTCTACCGCAGAGCGATGACATCTCAGATCATTAGCTCATCTCTTGTATCTCTATCTCATACACTGAGTAAGCCTCAAAGTCTAGAAGAACTTGATGAAATAACAGAAAATATAAATACAGTCTTCTCTAGCACTCTTGATAGTGTCGCTCCCCTTCGATTAAAGAAAATTAAAGAAAAAAGCCCCACACCATGGTACAATGATCACACTCATGCTCACAAGAGAGCAGCTCGGAAAACAGAGTGCAAGTGGAAGAATACAAAATTAGCGGTACATGGAAGGGTTGTGTCTGTAGCTACAGACAGGCACTAAAAGCTGCCAGGTCAGCATATTAGAAAATATCATTGAAAATAACCACAACTATCCTTGGTGTTTATTCAGTATTGTGGCAAAATTGGTTAGGAATAAAGCCTCAACTGAACCAGATATTCCGTGGCAGCACGATAGTATGATAATATTGAAATAATCAGAAATAAAATTGGAATTATGCAATCAACTGTAATAGTACATCAGAAAACAGTGTCCCATAATTTTCCTCACGTGCAACTTCAATCCTTCACTGTCATAGGTCATGAAGAGCTAACAAAACTTATCCAAACATCAAAAGCCACAGCATTTATGTTAGATCCAATACAAACAAAGTTCTTAAAGAGGTATTCCCTGTAATCTCATACCATCTTCTTAATATTGTTAACTCCTTGCTATCCTTAGGACATGTCCCAAGAAACTTTAAATTGGCAGTTATCAAACTGCTTATTAAGAAGCCACAACTTGATCCTGGAGAATTGGCTAATTATAGACTGATTTCAAATCTACCGTTTATGTCGAAAATACTAGAAAAGGTTGTGTCCTCCCAATTATGTTATTTTCTACAGAGAAATAGTATATATATGAACAATTTCAGTCAGGATTTAGGCCACACCACAGTAAAGAGACTTCACTTAGAGTCACTAATGACTTGCTCTTATCATCTGATCGTGGCTGCATTTCTCTTCTAGTGCTTTTAGATCTTAGTGCTGCCTTTGACATGATAGATCACAACATTCTCTTGAATAGGCTAGAGAATTATGTTGGCATTTGTGGACTTGCATTAGCATGGTTTAGGTCCTTTTTAGCAGACTGTTACCACTTTGTCTGTCTAAAGGAGGAATTGTCAAATCAAACATATGTTACGTCTGGAGTAACACAGGGATCAGGTTTAGGGCCTCTGCTTTTCTCCTTATATATGCTTCCCCTGGAAGATATTATCAGGAATCATGGAATAAGTTTCCACTGTTATGCTGACGGTACCCAACTTTATATTTCTTAGAAACCCAAAGAAATTTCACAATTCTCAATGTACTGTTACATCGTCTTCAACAGTAAAGAATTTAGGTGTTATATTTGATACCAATATGTCATTTGAAAATCAAATTTCCAATGTTTGTGGAACAGCATTCTTCCACCTAAGAAATATTGCTAAGTTACGAGACATACTCTCTATTGCTGATGCCGAAAAACGAATTCATGCGTTCATGACCTCAAGACTAGATTATTGTAATGCATTACTGGGAGGATGTCCAGCAAGTTCAATAAATAAACTTCAATTGATTAAAAATGCAGTAGCCAGAGAGCTGACTAGAACCAAGAAATATGATCATATTAGCCCCATTGTATCGTTGTTGGATTGGCTACCTGTTAAATTTCGTATTGATTTTAAAATTCTATAACTAAATACAAAGCTTTGAATGGTTGAGCTCCACAGTTCTTAAGTGACCTTCTACCATGCTATATTCCTTCACATTCATTACAATTGCAAATCTCTGGCCTGTTAATAGTTCCTAGAATATCAAAATCCACAAAAGGAGGTAGATCCTTTTCATATTTGGCTCCTAAACTATGGAATAGTCTCCCTAACACTGTTCGGGATGCAGAAACACTCCCTACGTTTAAGTATAGACTAAAGACTCATCTATTTAGCCAGGCATACACCTAATTTATTCTTCACCACACAATTAGGCTGCTTTAGTTAGGTCTGCCGGAACCTGAAACATTGATCATGATCTATAACTCTGAAAAAAATGTAATGGCATCTACGCTAATATTATTCTATTTGTTTCCATGTCTCAACTTGGGACTCCTGAGGTCACCAGAACTGGCTGGATCCAGCTCCATTCCTGCTTGGTATCGGACTCCACTGCTACGTGTCTCTGAGTGATGACGACAAAATGCAGCCGGTGCCAGCCAAACATCACTTCAGTCTATTATGATGCCAACTCCAACCATAAGACATGGGATACTTCATATGCCTTTGCCTGAACCTTGGATTTACGATAGACCTCACCGAAATTATCAGCCGATTGAACTGCGAAGCACCTCACTGATCTCGGCCTGCATCACCTTTGTCTATTGATGGACAACACTCTTAAAATGGAATACATAGACTATCAATAAATTGCCAACAAAAGACTTCATCAGCCAACTAACAAAGGACAATGCATCTATATGAACTTCTGCAGTTAATCCAGGATGAACTTCAAAGACATTAGTCATTAATCTTACAGTTCTTACAAAATCTTTGTTTATACACTGGCCCTTAACACTTACTTAATCATTTTAAACCATGACTTGCACTGCACATAAATAAGTAATATTGACATTATATTCATGCTGTTAGCCAGATGGGAACTGGCCCCCCACAGTGAGCCTGGTTTCTCCCAAGGTTATTTTTCTCCATTAACCAACATCTTATGGAGTTTTGTGTTCCTTGTCACAGTCACCTTCGGCTTGCTCACGGGGTTTCTAAATACATTTATTATTTAATTACTTATTTTTATACACACTTCATAATCGTATTTAATCAAACTACACAATGATGACTCCAAGACTTTATAGATATTACGGTTTCATTTTCTGTTAATGCATGATTTTCTGTAAAGCTGCTTTGAAATGATGTGTGTTGTGAAAGGAGCTATACAAATAAAAATTACTTGACTTCACTTGACTTGATGTTACAATGTTAGGAGCTCTATCTGTGCTTTGCGGGCATGTTCTACTGTTATGCTACGTTGATAAAATGCTTGGCACAGGTTTCAGTGAGCATAATGTCTCCCACCATCTGTTTTCTCGATGGTCAATGCGTTCGACAGCACGACTAATATATATATGACTCAGGCGATGAGTCATCCTGTCTGCGTCTGCAGAGAAGATCCTGTCCGCTGAAGAAGTATAATCTTGATGGCGAAGCAAAAAGGGCTTTCAAGATGAGGGTTGACGTCACTGTCTTGAAGGAAGAAAATTCTGAATTTGTTTTTAATTTCGCACCTGCTTATATAGGCCAACTGCATGCCTAAAAGGGCAGGGCTCAAACACCATTGCCAATCACAGTATTGGCATTATTGTACAAGGGCTTCAACAAGGTCCTCTGAGAAGGAATTCCCCATAGTGTTTACGCAATGTTGAGTGAACTGTAATAGAAAGGGAACCTACCTCCCTACTCTAAACCTTAAAACTAATCCTAACCGAAAGTGTCATAAAAAGCAAATGTGACATGAAAAACAGATGAGGTTATGATACATTAATGCTCTTTCGAGTTTTAAATAATCAAAAACTACATCCCCACCCTAAACCTTAAACTGAACTGAAATTGTCATAAAAAGCAAATGTGACATGAAAAAATTGCTGAAGAAACCACATCAATTTATGGTGCTTCTATAAGACTTTTGGCTCATGCGCTGACTTCTGTGCTCTTCAGGACTCGTACCCTGTCCATTGCATCGCAAATGCAACACTATCAATTGAGCTACCGAGCAATTTGATTACACTCAAACAAGCTTGTGAGTACAGTTATGTAATTCAAACGTTAACATGTATCGTCTTAAAAGTCATGTATTAAAAGTATTTAGATGTCATAAGATAGCATTGTGTGAGGAACAGGGTGAAAAGTGTTTATGAACTGTTAATCTGCTGTTTTACTCTGTGAAAGGGGATAAAAGTCACTCTTGTAGCACCTCTAGTGTTCATTTCAACAGGATTTCAACAAGTGATATGATACATATGAGTCATGTAAAAATCTTCTTGTAAAATTAAAGAAGCATGAGCACTATAGTACAGTATAGTAACAGGATTTGTGGGGTGCGGCAGTTAGCCTAGAAATTAAGATGTTTTTACAAGGTACAGGGCTAATATAATAAGTCTATCAGTCTATTTGGACAGACAAAATTTGTCAATGTTATCTGTACAGCTGGCCACGGACTGACATGTCCTGACGAAGGCAGTTGGTCTGCCGATACACGTTGGCTTTTTAATGTTTGTTTAATAATTTGAGTTTATTTCCTTGTGCTTCTATTAATGTGGTATCATCTATTTCAAATAAACCCACCCCTGTCTCTTCACATATCTGGGAGATCTCCTTCCTCTCTAAGTGGGTGATGCTAGAATAAGCTGCAATGTGGCCCAGACTTTATGTTTTACTAAAACGTTTGGCTCTGCAAGACTATAGCGCTAGCAACACTGTAGAGGGCAACAACAGAGGCTGTCCTTGTTAAGAAGTGCACACTTGTGATCATTAACAATGCTGTATCTCTGTGATCTTAAATCTGAGGTGCTACATTAACTGGTAATTTCCCAAATTGGTGGCAGTAATTAGGTGTGTAAATTTGAAGGATAAAGCCCGCAAAGGGTATAATGAAGAAAACAATTAAAAAGTTTGGAATGTGCTGAAGAAGTTGCAACACTACGTTTAAATACTTCATAAAATGGATGCTGAATTCAAAGTCATTTTGATGTTTTTGTGTGGGAAGTTTGTTGTAACAGGGACATTTGGTGTGTATACTCACGTGATGTATTTCTCAGATCTGTTGAACTTCTTCTCCAAGTAGCGTGCAGAGGTTTTACTGGGGATCTTGACCATAGAAAGTTCTTTGTTGTATCGTGTCATGTTACAGGGACTCCTGCAGATACAGTTAGTGCCTTCAACAGCCGAAAGAGCAACTAGAGAGAGATCAGAAGGGTGTGTGGAAGAGAGAACAGAGGACGTAAAGGAGAAAGAGGAAAAGAGAAAATGAGAAGAGACAGGAAAGGTTGGAGAGATGAAAGGGAAACATATACGGTATGTCAGTTCTTCAGAGTTCTATATAGTATACGACATCCCTGTAGAACAACTGACAAGGTAAAAAACATGCAATTGTCATATCCTTCTCTTCCCATGGAGGGTTTGTTCAATGTCTTCACACAAATACTAACACACCCAAAGCGATCTGAATGGTATAATTAAACTTTTGGCCTTGTCAAAACATTTTTATATCGCTGTTGTCAACTCTTGACGGCTTGGAAGCAATATTACCTGTTGCACGTAATCTTCCCTATAGGCAGATGCACCAACATAATGACTTCGGTAACCAAATAAAGGGCTATATCATCAAAGTGCTATCAAACAGTCTTGAAAAACTTACTGACGAACAGGAGACTAAATGATTGACCGGAAAAGCTCATCTAGAAGCATTTGTCTTGAATATATCTGTGCTGACATGTAGATTTCAGATGAGCAATAAAGAGTTTAAACACACCAAAGAGCCTTTTTGTAAGTGTTAAAGTAAGGTTAAAGGTCTGTCTGCTGGTAGTCAAAAAATCCTAAAGGAATTTCTATCATTTGCTGAAACCAATCTAAAAGGATCCAAATGGGATCAAACATGCATTCTCTCAGAATAAAAAGGTCTTACTAGATAAACTGAAATTCATAAAGGACTTTTGCTTCTTAGTTGGTTTCTAGAGCATTCAACTGGATATTGTGTAATCTTTATCAAACAACTTATAGGATTAATAATGTATTGCAAAGGTTGTTATACATTTGTAATTTTAATGTAATTATATTGGAATAATGTCTTGATACTGGACAGTTATAGGAAATCACAGGAGAGCTACAACAGTTTTTAAATACTGAAAGATATCCTATTTGATTATAAAATTATTATTATTATTATTATTATTTATATGACGTATTTAAATTGCAAAAGGATTTTTAGGAAATTCCTTTAGGAATTTTTACGATGATCAAGTGGATCCTTAAAAGAAAAGCAAATGTAAGGATCAACATTGGTATACAACAGACATCTTTCTGCTTAATATTATGTATTGTGAATGAGGGAGAGACCAAGTTGTTCTCGGCAGAGTGCATGAGAAGGCGGCACTTGTTAATGCAGAAATAATGCAAAGGTACGTGCCTCAAATCTGAAGATATTATTATGCCCATACGTCCTCTTTTTTCAAACCTTAAAAAGCGACCAGTCGGGATTTCTAGATTCCCTAAATGTCCACGATTTGGCTGTTTTCATATCGAACTGCTCAACAAAAAACGTAATTAAATCTAGCGCATCATATATGTGAATTCTCTCTCTCTCTCATTCACACACACACACACACATACAGGGCATGTGCAGAGAGTGCTAGAGCCCAGTAACTTTACCATGTAAATGTGTGTGATTGTGTACTTATCTATTCAGGGATTGCCGTTGAAACTGAATGTCCACACACGGCCTTTAGTGAGAAAGGAATTTACGTTAAGTAAACACAGACTGTTCACTCGTTTTTGACTGTTGTCAGTGATATTTCAGTGCTTGGTAATGGGAATAAGCTGCAAAGCTGAAGTCTGTAGCATCCGTATTGGAAGAACACGCTTAGCATAATGGGTAATTTCGCTGCCTGTGAAAAAGGTGGATAGTATGCAAAGGATCAAAAGGGATTCCTTAGCTCTTTTCTTACCTGTTGTCTAGAGCTGAAATATTTTGCTCTTGGTTATGACATCCTACAATTTCTAATCAGTTTATCACTTGCATAACCTAGAGATAGAGTCTGACCTTTCAGATAAACATTTCAAAATTCATCCATCCCTGCCCTTTTCTATTTCTCCCTTGACTTCTTTTTCCCACTTCCTTCCCCTCTCTCAAGTAATGCAATTTAAATAAAGAATTAAATCAGGTTTGACATCCTCTACACACACACACAAACACACAGGTGTTAAATATGATCATAATGGTGACAATTTCCCCTTAAATTCATCGCTCTGTATGAATTTCACAGCACTGTTCACACCCTGCATAAACCCCATAGAGACCCATTAAACCCTCGTCTTCTGTAGGCATTGCCTTTAGCATGTCCTTTGCTCTGAGCCCCAAACGTTCTGCTATAAAAACGATTTGGTATTGCACGCTATCATACACTTTTGCAATATTAGTATGTGTACTGTGCACAGCATGCACATTTTCTGTATGCATGAATAATATGGATGACCTACAGCACTACACTTGTCCAAATGTGTAGTATACAATCTGTGGAATACTGTTTTCTCTAATGCAGTCCACTTGATTTGACCCTCAATTTCCAATGTGACAAACGAAGTGATCATATTTGTATTTGTTTAATTAAATTTTGGGCCCATTTTATTTATAGAATAGCAGAGAGAGAACAATAATTAATCGGGAAAGAGGGATGAATGGGATCAGGATATGTTGCAAGCTAGATCTGAACTTTCATCACCCACATGAGCACCATGGATCAGTGTGCCAGAGTGCATGTGCTTACTAATAGGTACTGTATCTGTTCTGATGTTCCGTCTTGACACTGTTTTTGACTGGACTGCCAAAAGGTAAAATATTTATGCACAGAATTGGATGACAAAAAGCTAAGTAGTTTGGTAATATTTATTTTGAACGTTTCAAGTGAATGTGAAACATGAGGATACGTGAAAATTATGTAATATACTACATTTTGAAATGTTTAAGGTGTATACTTTTTCACAGGCAATTTTTCAATAGTTGCTATAGTATACAATAATGTATATACTATGCAGTATATAGTAAGCAGTACATTTTATTGCATTCTGGAAAGCCAATTTCCCTAATAACATTCTGTTTGTTATATCCTTTTTTTCCCCTGAGTGTTCTTTATAATTGCCTATTCTAAACTTTAATAATCTGAAAGGACTTTGTAATTATTTTTTTTTAAATACATAAATTCCCCATTTAATACCTCTATTAGCCTCAAATTTTTGTCTAAATATGGTAATATGCATATTGCTCAGGAGACACTCAAAGTATACATTTCTTTCTTCCTCTGGGTGCTGTGAGAAGAAATTTGGAGTATGTGATAATTTCCTCTCTAATTTGCCAAAGATAAGAACCAACTGTCAAGCATTTTGATGCCAGCAGCTAAAGTTTTTGGACAAGCTGTTCAACCTCTTTTGCTGTGCCATTGTGCCTTTACTTGTCAATTGAGGTCAAACCTCTTCCACTGGTTCAGAATCATGCCACTCTTCAGATTATTTGAACGTCTGTTTTGGCTTTATCTTCTGCAATGCACACTGAATTCAAACAAAAACGTTTTACATAAAAATGAGTGTAAAATTAGACAACCACAGCTGCTGGAAATGGTTTGTGTAATAAATACATGAACAGTGAGAAAATGTAAAGTCCTAGTTGAGCTCTAATTTGAATTTCCTCATTAGTGGAAGATAATGAGTAAGCATGGAGCCAACTTGCTTATTATGTGTGGGATACACCGCTGGTATACTGTCAGATGGTTACTTAGAGAGAGTTAATGAGGGCCAGCCTACATTCTGTTGGTAGAGGTGTTGCACAGAACAGTTTAAGGCTTTGTTTTTTTCCTGGATAATGAGTTAATTTGGGCATGCTCACTGGGGAATTTAAAGTTCAACAAAGAAGTCTCTGTGTCAAGAGAAATCAACATCTGAAAGACTTCCAAAAATGTTTTAATGTTCCAAATAATTATTGTTATAAGAGAACTAAAGCATACATTCAAATTATTTCACAAAGAGTTAATATAGTCTAATTTGGTGAGGCTGGCGAAGATTATGTTTAATAGGTTTTGATAATGACAGGTTCTGATATTGCTCACTGTCTTAAATCTTATCCAGAGCCGCACAGAACACACACACAAGCAACGGCTTTTCTACTACAGTTTTATTTCTAATACAATAGTTATCCTCTTTAAAGCTGCTACTTAAGAACAGAGAACAAAGTGCTACTATAACAGGCGGGGAAGATGTAAAGCAGAGAATGAAAGAGGGACAGTGGCTGCTGTTTTCACAAGTTTTTCTATGTAATTGGATTTTGTGGAGGGTCACAGTGATAGTCATAAGGGCCTGCAGAGCAGAAACCTGTCGGATTTTACGTGCGTGTGTGTAAATTATTTTGTGCAACAGGAGTGTGTACAGTAATACAATCAGGATTCAAAACATCTCGGTTACATATGTAACCACGGTTCCCTGAGATGAAGGGAACGAGACATTGAGTCACTAAGCTGACAGTATGGGGTGTGTCCTTCTACATGACCTAGTTGAAACCCTTCTACAATAACGGCAGGATTTGCTATGGTGTTTAAGCCCAGCCCTTTTAGGCGCAAAGCTGTCCGGTATAAAATTGTGTGTGCAAACACCATTCCTCAGACTTTTCTGACTGAGGGACAAAGAGTGCATCGCTCTCTGGCACCTAAAAAAACCCTGAGTCTATAGTGCGGCCAGTTTACGCAATGTCTCGTTCCCTTCATCTCAGGGAACCGAGATTACATGTGTAACCGAGACATTCCCTTACGATTCAGAACATTTGACATTGCGTCACTAAGCTGACGCTATGGGGATCAGATTCCCATAATGCTGTACTACATGGCATAACCTTCCCAGAGAGAAAACATGACACCGCAGTCCCGCGGGACAGTGACTGACATAAGTATGCCACAAGTGATTGAATATATATATATATATATATATATATATATATATATATATATATATGTATATATGATCTATGGTCATATAGTATGAATTAACCCCTTCACGAACCCAGTCGGGAAGGAAGTTTATTTGTAATGAAAGTGCCTGTGACTTTTGGGAAATACAACGGTCTTAATGCAGGTGGTTGTGTAAAATGACAGGGAGCCTGTACTTAAAAAGAGGGGAATAAGTATATGCTTGGCCAATGGAATAGCAAGTGCTCTAGACAGAGAGGACTTGCTATGAGAGAGACGTTACATCTAGGTTGTAAAACCTTGTGAACGTGTTTTGAGAAGGCCATCCTGCTGCAAAACATATGTCTTGTAAGGACACAACGTTCATCCATGCCCATGAAGAGGCCACACCTCTAATTGAGTGTACTTTAACACCAATTGGGCAATTCGCACCCTGCGACTCATAAGCCAGGGCGATCGCATCAACGATCCAGTGAGAAAGTCTTTGTTTGGAGACAGACATTCCTTTCGTGCATCATCCATAGCACACAAAGAGCTGGTCAGACAGTCTGAACTGGCAGGTGCTCTCAATGTATGTGTGCAGTGCTCGCAAAGGGCGTAATAAATGCAAGGACTGTTCCTCATCCAAATTAAATGGAAGAGGGAATATGGCTTGAAGGTGAACCACCTGCGCTCTGAGGGGCGTGACTAAAGCCACGGCCTGGGTTTGACAGTGATTTTTGAAAGACCCAGACCAAACTCCAGACATGAATTGTCAACTGACAGTGCTTGCAAATCACCGACCCGTTAAACTGAGGCCAAAGGCAGAAGTAATGCGGTCTTAAAAGAAAGCATACGCAATTCAACATAGTCCAGAGGCTTGAAGGGAGGCCTGCAAGCACTTTTAGGACCAAAGTTAGGCCCCAAGTCAGGACTGTAGCCAGGCGAGGGGGATTTAGCCACCACGCCCCGTTAAGGAATTTTATGATTAAATCATGCTTGCTTATAGAGGTGCCGGCTTCAGGTGCATGATACGCATATATAGTCGCCACATAAACTTTGAGTATTGACGGAGTGAGCCCTGCGTCCAATCGCTTTTAAAGAAATGTACGAATTTCAGGTATGGGGCAGTTTACTGGGTCTTTGCCATGTGAAAAGCACCAAGTAGTGAACACGTTCCATTTCAGTGTGTAAAGGCATCTCGTGGACGGTGTTCTAGCCTGTGAATGGTGTTCATAACTGACTGAGCCAATTTTGGCTCGTCCGCTGTGCTCTGTTCAAAGGCCACATGTGGATGGCCAAATCGGTGGATGCCAAATGCCAAATGTCTCGTGTTTTAGGGTGTGTTCACACTTGGCAGTTTTGGTTTGATTAAAACGAACTCTGGTGCGATTGCTCTGTTAGTGCATTTCATTTGAACAAGTGTGAATGCTGCCAGTATTTCTACCATCTCCAGAAACCAAGAATGATTGGGCCATTATGGCACAATTAACAGAACTGTTTCCATTTCCAATCGGACTTTGCTGATGAAAGAATGAAGGTGGCACACCGGGGGAAATGCATACTTGCGTTTCATCGGCCATTTGTGGGCCTGCACTTTCTGGTGACTTATATACGCCACTAC
Organism: Myxocyprinus asiaticus; assembly: GCF_019703515.2. Taxonomy (NCBI): domain Eukaryota; kingdom Metazoa; phylum Chordata; class Actinopteri; order Cypriniformes; family Catostomidae; genus Myxocyprinus; species Myxocyprinus asiaticus. The sequence goes on from NC_059356.1 coordinate 23,010,071, forward strand.
TGTTGTGTTGTCTGAATGAATCAGAATGTTGTGATTCACAATGTCAAAATTAAAAGCTTTCAATCTAGAAACACAGCCAGTAGCTCTAGGCGGTTGACATGCCACGCCCGTTTTGCACCTGTCCAGGTGTCGAAAGTCGGGCATCCATCACACACCATGCCCCAAACTGTGTTGGATGCATCTGTGGTCAGCACTTTCCTTCTGAAAATTTGACTCAGCATAACACCCAGTTGGTAGAAGGCCGGTGCTGTCCATGGTGCTAGAGCAGCCAGACAGCTGCGAGTCACCGTGATGTGCATGCGCCCGAGGCTCCAGGTGCAATGTGGAACATCGCTTGAGCCAGTACTGGAGAGGTCTCATGTGTAACAGACCTAACGTTATGATGGCGGATGCTGCAGCCATAAAACCCAACATTCTCTGTAATGAATTCAGCGGTAATGTTTGAACTAAGACATACACCAAAGAATGGTCTGTACGCGCTCGTTCGTGAGATGCGTACGCATACTCACAGAGTTGAGACGAACTCCTAAAAAGGAGATTTACTGGCTGGGAAAAAGTGTGCTTTTTGCCCAGTTGACATTAGACCAGATTTTCCATATGGCAAAGCAGAAAATTTCTGTGTTCGCTCAGTAGTGCCTCTGATTGGCTAGTAATAACCAATTGCCGAGGTAATTCAAAACACGCATATCGTTCATTTTCAGTGGGGCGAGCGCTGCATCGATACATTTCGTTAACGTGCGGGGAGCCAGAGACTGAAATGAAGGACTTTAAATTGATATGCAGTTCCCTCGAACGTGAATCTAAAAGCCACCTGTAACATGGTGCAACTGGTACATGAGGTACGTTTCCTTCAGATTTATTGACGCAAACCAGTCCTGAGGACGAATGTGATAAGATCTGTTTCTGAGTTAACATTTTAAACACGCGAGCGCGATTCAAGCGTCTCAGAACTTGAATGAGCCGAAGCCTGTCGTCCTTCTCTAGAATGAGGAAATAATGGCTGTAAATCTCACTGTGTGTGTCGCAGTCTGGGGCAGTCTCTATCGTGTTTTTTTGTGAGGAGACTGTGAATCTCTGCGTGCTACACCAGTACATTGTGTGGTAAGACCACAGATTGCAAAGCAACGGTGAAGCGAGGTGGACAGCATACAAACTGAATCGTATGACCGTGCTTGATTGTTTTATACACCCAGTCTGACACACCCGTGAGGGCTTGCCATGCATTCACGCAGTGGGACAGCAGGCTTATTAAACAAGCTCTATCATGTTCTTTACAAGAAGATTGTGCATTTCTGATCGTAACACCGGCGCGTCTTCAGTCGGAACCATGGAAGACAGAACACTGTTGAAACGGGGTGGCCGACGTGCAAATTTGATCGTATAACCATGTTCCGATTGTTTTTAGCACCCAGTCGGAAATGCCTGTAATGGCACGCCACGCGTCCACGTAACGTGACAGAGGGCAATTTGGTTTGTTCATTGTATGATATAATGCAGCGCTCAACAATGCGCCACCAACGGACTGTGCAGTGACCATCGTGGCTCGCAGCACTAAGTCCATTGCGATGTGGAGCTCTTTGAATATCTCTGGATAGTAGCCTTGTTTGTCCATTTGCTTGAGGAGCTTAGCTTGGAAAACTTGGAGCACCGCCATCGCGTGGAGTGCTGAACCAGCTTGTCCGCCGCTGAGTATGCTTTTTCAGCCAGTGTGGACATCAGTCGACACAGCTTGGAAGGATGAACGGGGCGTGACTTTCATGCCCTGCTACTCGCCGGACAGAGATGTGCCGCTACCGCCTCTTCCACAGGGGGTAGTTTGGCATAACCTTTGTCTTCCCCGTGGTCCACTTTAGTGAGGAGAGTGGAATTGCTGTACGAATGAGCTGAATAGGGCACACACCAGGATTTTGACAGTTCATTAAGAACTTCCGGGAAGAGCGGGTAAGATCTGTGGAACACGATTGCTTGATGGCGTCCGGACTGCAAGAACCATTCATCAAGGTGAGATTTTGCAGGTTCCTCTGGAGGAGACCACTCGAGACCGAGCTCTTTGACCACCCTTGAAAGGACGTGAAGCATCTCCTTGTGCACACTCCTCACCCTTGCTGGAGGAAGGGGTGGCACGTCATTCGTTGGTGGCCACAGACCACTCGCCAGTTGCAGCAAGAGACATAACATCATCATCCCCAGCATCAGAACCGCCGAACGTGACGAGGTCGTGCGCTCTTGCAGCGGGCTGAAGCTCGTCATGCACATACTGCATCAGCATAAACGCAGTATATGGAGACTGAGGGGCTCGCTGGGCGTGTGCCTGCACGAGGTCCACCTGCGATCCCTCGGGAGTGCATGAGAGGCTGAATTTCCTGAATCTCAGAATGAGGGTGATTCGCGAGCAAAGCATCTTGTGACTCATGCCCTCATAGTGAGGGCAGTCTGTCTCTATGAGAGCTGTCTCTGCGTGGGCACGGCCCAGCTGATCTGTAATGTTCGCCAGAACACTGCAGGTGAGCGGAGAGTCTTCTTGTTGCCGTGAAGATCCCGCACGCTGACTCATATATGTCGATGGCGAAGTAGTAGAAGCCTTCTAGATGAGAGATGAATCACTGTCTTGAAGGAAGAAAATTCTGAGGTATGGTGTTTGCGCCCCCGATTTTATACCGGACAGCTTCGTGCCTAAAAGGGCATGGCTTAAACACTATAGCCAATCCTGCTGTTATTGTAGAAAGGTTTCAACTAGGTCGTGCAGAAGGACACTCCCCATAGTGTCAGCTTATTGACGCAATGTCAAGTGTACTGAATCGTAAGGGAACATGTTGCATATGTTCAGACAGTCTAGCTGATGAGACGGACTCTTAAGTACAGCTTCACTTAAAACATGTCTAGTCTAAAACTAGTCTATGCAGACAGACTTCATAATCAGCTATAAAATTTATACTTCATTGATTATAAAAGGAATATTCTTGTTTCGATGCATCACATCATGCCACTCGATATCAGTGTAAACAGTGTGTATGTCTCCTAGACAGAGAGTGTAGGCTGTCTATGAGTTAATAAATGGCGGTAGGTATGTGTAGAAATGTGATTGTGTAAAGATCACACTCACCCAGAGCAGGTTCAGCACAGTCCTTGTACTGTTCAGGAGTACAGTATGGAGAATCTCCTAGAGACAAGAAAGAAACAAAGAGAAAACAAAAAGTATCACCGGGAAAGAAAGGTTCTTCTTTATTCAACCTTCTTAAATTAATAATGAATCACAGAAAACATGTTCTTCAAGTATTTCGGAGTAAGAGAAAAACAGACCCAAACTTCACCCAGTCAAACTCAACACAAGAAGTAAATAAACATGTGTGAGTGTGTGTGCATGAAAAAAAGAGAGCAAATTGTGTGTATTCTTGCTTTTGGACCAAATGTATCAAAAATACCCCTAATGTACCTTAGGGTACAACGGGTCTAAAGGCTCTGTGGGGTAAAAGGCTCCACTGATTTTATTTTCTCCCAAAACACTAAATAGCAACAAAAACTACCACAGCACTTTCCCAAACACCCGTCTGACACTATGAACTGCAAAACATTTCTGATCAATGAGATCTTCATGTAAATTCACATAAAGTATGATTTTGAGGCAATTTGATCAATTTTTTTTTAAATATTTTTTTAAATGTTACAAATTAATGTAGCTTTCTAAAATCCCTGAAATTAACACATTTATTTTTAGACAAAATACTAATTTATCATTTTCATTTCATTCATTTTTATTTTTTTATTTTTTTTAAAGTGGGGCGAATAGATTTGTTATGGGCTCACATTGACTCCAATCATAATAGAGATTAGTTTGTTTATAGAATACTTGAGATGTAATAAAATGCCAAATGTGTTTCAAATTAACAAGTAGGGCTGCACCTAACGATTATTTTTTTTTTTTCGATTAATCTAACGACTAATTTGCTGATTATTCTTAAGATTATTATAGTTATTACTTGATTAATATAACAATTAATTAACCCAAAATAAATATAAAAAACTTCTCATCAATATTTCAATATTTTATTAAATCACCTTCTCTTAAACACAAACAAATGTACAAGAAACAAAGTGTGCACTGTAGGGCATTATTCTGCAACAAAAAACAGTGTTACTATGAATGCAAACTTTAATACAGTGAAAAAGACACTCTATTAGCATAACATAAATATATATATATATATATATATATATATATATATATATATATATATATATATATATATATATATATAAATTTCCAACATTCTTTTGAATGTCCATGTACTAAAATAAAATATTTGATGCCATGAGTGTACCTTCATTAACTATTAGTATTATTTTGAATGGCCATGGAAAATGAAGCAATGTGATAATTTTACCTGGTCGCAAAAAGTAGACCGTTAATTTACCTGATGAACTTTCACCCTTTGCTGACCCTTTATGCTTGGCAGAGCTAATGTGTGCTTCTAAATCACTTGCACCTTTATTAGCAACTGACACATAAGTGCCAGCTTTACATGTCATACCTTCTGCTTCCCACGGATCTCGACCTGGACGAAAGCATGGGAATTTTTTGTGCAAATCTTCTGTAAATTTGCACTTTCGTTTGGGCATGGTTTCCACTCAGCTGTCATTTGCTGCTGCTGTCAAGCAACTGTTTGATGCCTAACACAACAGCGCTTCGCGCGTTCGTGGAGAGATTGACAGGCAGGCATTTGGCCAATAGTTGTTGCAAGCCTCTTATAATCAACCAATTGGTGTGTGAGAAGGCGGGACTTACAAAGAGGGGTTAAAGCAATCCAAATATGCACGCACACACAATGAAGTATTAGACCAGATGCAGATCACAATACAACTAAAGCCGAATCCCGGACATTTTCGCAAATTTAGAAATCCCGGCCGGACTCTTTTTTAAGGTCCAAAAAAGAGGACATGTCTGGGAAAAAGAGGACGTATGGTCACCCTACGTTAGCAGCGGTGCAGAAATTACTTTTAATATGGGGGCGTTTAAATTAAACATTTAGAAAATCAATTTAAAGTGACTACTACTAACTGAAACACATGTTGTAATACTAATATGTCATGCTTGGGTGGGGACAAAAAGTAAACAGGACTTACGGTGCTCTGGGACGCTTTCGCTTCAAGTGTTCGTTCATGGCGGTTGTACTGCTGTGATAAACCATTTCCAATTTGCATAGTTTCCACTGCACCACACTGTTGGGTCTCTGGCTAAAATACTCCCATGCTTTAGATGACCATAGGCAAGTTTTTTTTTAGCTGCAGCTTTTTCTTCGGGGGAATCCATACTTAATCCATACATACGGGCGGCTGTTATTTTAATTACTCCATTGCGACACGGTGATGCATGTTATGCAAATCGACGTATTTCTGTAATCGATGACGTCGATTACGTCGATGAATCGTCCCAGCCCTATTAACAAGAAATGGTTGACTTTTTCTGAAGTAGTTATTTTGAGTAAGCATCATCTCAAATTGTTACTCAAAAAAGCATCTTGCTGTCTCAAAATTATTTGCATTAGTTGACAAATTTTGCACTGTAACTATTGCCCTGGTATCTACACGAAATCACTTTAAACCCCCAAAGGGCCTTTTACCACAAGTGAGGGAGCCTTTTACCCCAAGTGTGGAAAAAGGCTCCTTCACCACCTTTTTAAAAAAAAAAAAAAAAACAGAATTTTAATCAAAACAACCTTCTGTTGTTATTTATTTTCACACAAATTATGTTTCTACATCAATTTTCAATAAAAATGTATATATTTTTTTTCGAAGCAAATTTTCCTTAAAGGTGCAATATGTAACAATTTTCATGTAATATTCGCCTTTTTTGCCAATGTGTGAACGGCTTGTAACGCAACGTAAAAAATGAGCCCTTCCCGGACTTCCTAGGTTGCATATTAAAGCCTGTAGACTGATTTTCATGCGAAGGGAGCGGGTCGCTTTTGCCGGGAAAATTCAAAGGATATGACGTTTATGCACGCTCCCGAGAGCCTTGCCTCAGTGCTTCCGCTATTCAACAGCGACAACAAACTGCAACACTAGGTAACGTTATCTTAGAGATGGAATCCAGCAAACGGCCGGCTCCCAGCACAACACTGACTCCTACACAAACTCAAAATAAGCCAAAAAAAAAAAAAAAAAAAAGAAAAAAAAAACATTTATCTACTGAATCCTGTCTGGCTAAGCGTGATCGTGGTTGAGTGAAAACTAGAGTGAACATCGGCAGGGCATTTGATTCCTGGTGGGACCTTCATTGGACCCTGAATTGGCGTTCTTCTTATTGGACAGGTAAGCTTACATAACTGCAAAGCATGTGAAATATAGTGCCATTAGGATTGATCTGTGTAATTTCTGCCTGCTAACACTGACGAATTGCAAGCTACCTTGCTTCATAACTTTCAAATAATTTCAACGATCTTCTCTTTAGACTAAAAGTCAGGTATACAGGATAAATTTAAGCAAATATGCTGGTTTCTTGATCGTAGTACAACATATGACATACAAAACATAAAATAGTGCAACATAACAGTGCAGTGCAACAGTAAACTGTCGGGTATAGTTCGGTAGTATGTAGCTGTATTTGTGTATCAGTATGCTATGTGAGCAGATAAGTAGTTTTAGTTTAGTCTCAAAGTTTGTAGTAAAACAATCATAACTGTAATTTTAATGACATCTTTCAGCATGATGCCAGTGAATCACGTTCAGTCTCTTTGTATGTTACGTCATTGTTTTGGATGCTCGCTCGCTCACATCCCTATGGAGTGTGTGCATGAGCGCGAGCACGAGCAACAAGTAGTTGGCTGCGGTTCACATAACGGCCACAGTTATCATTAATAACAAGGGTTTCTGAATCTTACATACTGCACCTTTAAGGGATGGAAGGCAATCATAATCTGTTATTTAATTTATATTTACAGTATTAGACCAGGGTGTCTATATATGAATGAAAGATAGATCATTTATAAGATAACTGTCCTATTAAGAGCATCAATTGACTTTGCAAGGTGATTTGATGTTGGCACCAAATGGTCAGTATTAATTCAGACCTCTATGAAAAGGCAGTGCAATTTTAAGAGAGAGGTAAAAATAGAAAAAATATATATATAGTGTAAAAATAAAGTATTTTAAATAGAGCCAGATGGAAATGAAAGAGAGAGCTGCAGCACTAACTGTTACGATCAGCTATTATGAAGGAGCATAAATTGGCTTCAACAATGAGACAATAAGGACATTCATTTAAGAAGTTCATGATATCATATAACAGTATTAAGTAATGAAAATATATTAGGTCTTAAAAAACATCTGTGTATCGGGAGTTAAAAATGGCGTTTTATTAACAGGTAGACATTATTAGTAAAACTGAAAGTTTGCAAAGACCATTTTAAAAAGATTCTCAAATTGTACAGTATGTCAAGTCCACTCACAGCTTCTGTAAGTTTGTTTTTACTGTTCGAGGGCTTGTTCCAAACACCTTTGACCCACATAAAACTGTATTCATCTCTATATTTGCCATATCACCCTGTAGCTCAAGACCGGTTGCCTACTCAAGCTAAGCAGGGTTGAGCCTGGTCAGTACCTGGATGGGAGTCCTCCTGGGAAAACTAAGGTTGCTGCTGGAAGAGGTATTAGGGAGTCCAGCAGGTGGTGCTCACCCTGTGGACTGTGTAGGTCCTAATGCCCCAGTAGAGAGATGGGGACACCATACTGTAAAAAGGCACTGTCCTTTGGATGAGATGTTAAACCGAGATCCTGGCTCTCTGTGGTCATTAAAAATCCCAGGACACTTCTCGAAAAGAGTAGGGGTGTAACCCCAGTGTTCTGGCCAAATTCCCCCCATTGGCCCTTATCAATCATGGCTTTCTAATAATCCCCATCCATTAATTGGCTCTATCACTCCACTCTCTCCTCTCCACCAACAGCTGGTGTGTGGTGAGCGTACTGGCACACTATGGCTGTCGTCACATCATCCAGGTGGATGCCGCACACTGGTGGTGGTTGAGGAGAGTCCCGTTCACTGTGTAAAGCGCTTTGAGTGTAGTGTCAGAAAAACGCTATATAAATGTAATGTTCATTCATTCATATTCTGACCTTTCTGAATGCAGCTCAGCCTGGTTTTGCTTGACTGCCAACTCCAAACCACAAATGCCACAAGGCATCACGTTATCATTGCACACGATTCCATGCTGACATGTTTTGGGAAAGTATGTGAATGTGACCCACTTGAATGTGTTTAACAAAAGATAAATACTTTTGACAGTGATTTACAAAGAGAGGATGGGAACATTGGTCCCTCTTGATTTCATGATAGACTGTACAAACACGAATAGTCATAAAATAGAGCTGTAAATCTTTTGTTCTCAAACATGAGTCCATATCCACATTCTGTTTATTAATTCACCACATCATAACAGCGGTGATGTAATACTCTGATATACAGTATGTTTGAAACCAATCACAGCTTTGATCACTAAATTCACTGGTTGTCTATGTCTATGCTGTAGAGTATTCTCACTTCTTTTAAAATTTGCAGGGATGCTCAAACAAATAGAGCAATGTTTTGTTAACACTACAGAGCCACATTTCAGGTAAAACAGCCTACATGGCTTACTTAGAGGTGTCTCTGTATATAACGTAAGGCGTAGTGACTCGCCTCAATCCGGGTGCTGGAGAACGAATCTCAGTTGCCTCCACGTATGAGACAGTCAATCTGCATATCTTACCATGTGGCTTTTTGAGCACGTTACCGCGGAGACCTAGCGCATGTGGAGGCTCACAATATTCTCCGCAGCATCCATGCACAACTCACCACGAGAACCACATTATAGCGACCACGAGGATAACCCAAAGCGACTCTACCCACCCTAGCACTGGGCCAATTGGTTGCTTAGGAAGCCTGACTGGAGTCACTCAGCATGCCCTGGATTCGTACTTGTGACTCCAGGTGTGGTAGTCAGCGTCTTTACTCGCTGAGGTACCCAGGCCCGCCATTATTTTATATTATTAAGAATTTTATTACCATCACTATCACTCCCCCGCCCCCCCCCCCCCCTTTATTTTGAACTGATTTCTTATTAGTATTAATGCTATTATGCTATTTAAGTATTTTTGAAATTGTAAATTTAAATGTAGAAGTCAAAGTAAAGAGAATGTTTCAGCTCCCACTGTGTCGGGACGTACCAGGCATGTAGACCATCCTGCAGTTGCAGTTCTCTATGATGTAGCGTGTTTCACACTCTATGCGGCAGGCAGACACACTGTAAACCTGGAATAAGCCTGAATCCAGGGCTCTGGATACACACCCACCCCACGGAGGAGGAAGGTATGTCAGCTACAGGAGGAGAAAGAAATATTGTATTAAGAAATAATACAAATTCATGAGCATATGAATGACATTCACATGTACATTCAACTGCAATATTAATGGAGATGTGCAAAGAGAGAAAATGTGAGCACTTTTCACAATACTACTATGCCAGAGACATCATTAGCCCTGAACACTTTTAGTTGCAAAATAAATTAATAAATGGGTGGCAAATATGTCTGTGAATAGGGTATTTCCAAAAAAAAAAAAAAAAGTTTTTTATAATAATAACAATTGCTTTTGTGTGATGCTGCATCCACACTTTTCATGCATAACTCTTCATTTCACAAACATAGTAAAATTAACATGCTTATTTTGCCCAGTAAAGCAGCAGGCATCCTGCTGGAGTGGGTCGTAATGTTTACTTACAAACAACTCCACAACTCCTAACACATTCATACTCCAAAAATCCTTAACAAACAGCCTGAACTAGCCATCATCTTCATGAACCTGGCAGCAGACATTAAGGGAGGGTGGAGGGAGGGAAGGAGGGAGTGACAGGCGTGAATGTCAAGGGAGCAAGAAATATGGAGTGAGATTAAGGATTTCAGAGAGAATGACGAGAGAGAGAGTACACAACCACAGGGAGAAACACGGCACAGGAAATGCCAGGTGGAAAAGAGGAGGAGCCCATCTGCTCGAAAACAACAGGTTGCCCACATCCTCTACTCTAAGCATACTGTACCCACGGTTCCATGCAGGCCAGCTTTATTCAGTCTCAACAGGGGAAATATAGTTGTAATATTAAAGGAGCCAAATATGAATAATGAGCTGACTTTAAGAGGATAAGAGGGAACATAATCTCTGTCCAGCTGTGTCTGAAACCACTGAGCATCACAGGAACAGATTTAAGAGCTGATATCACACGGCTACTGATCAGAAAAAGATAAGTGACAGGCAAATTAAATTTTGTGGTGGTGGTACACAGATAAAATCAAATCTATTTTGGTTTGGGAAGATTTTAAAAGGCTTTTCTTCTTAGTTACCTCTGCTCAGAGAATCAGAATATAGCAGACAATAAACCTAGCTTCCAGAACTGACACTAGGTATCAGAGGAAAAACACTGACAAAAGCCTCCTGCAAAAAATGATTTCTTTAAAATAAACTCAATGACAACTGCTTGATTTGCAATTCTCCAACTAGTAGCAACCTCTAGACTCTCTTTGAACTGCAAGACAACAATTGTTTAATTAGGCCTTGCTCAAAGTATATTAAGAAAAACAAATTGTGTGTTTTACAAAGAGCATCAAAGGTTAGCAAATACAGCTCTAAAAAGTGCAAATACTAGGCATGTTATAGAAATAATTTATTAAGATCAGATTATTACAAATTGGTGCTTACAATTAGTTCTTGTGATAAACATTTAAGTAACAAATATAGGTACAAAGATATAATTCTAATCCTACAAAAATTTGTAAGTGTCTGTCCTCTATTGTGAATGGAATGAAGCAGCATTCCAGGAGTGCTGATATTTCAGACTCACTGTGAAATGGCAGCAGTTGTTCGAAAATTCTTCAGCTGAAATCGGTCCGAGCGTACCAAAATTTGAACAACTGCCCCAGTGGCCGAAGATGGAAGTGTTGTTGAATGTATAGGCACATATAAGCTTCACAAAGTGATGCAAAAAGCAAGTTGTTTTTTGTTGCAAATGATGTAATAGTCAGCAGGAAGGTATATTTTGTTAACTCTACCCCTAACCCAAACCACAACTCTAAACCTAACCGTCAGTGGAGTAAAAGTGTAATATTTAAAGAAAAATGCAACCTCTGAATCACACTCATCATTGATTATGTGGATGTGATAACTTATATGTGTCATTAGTGCCACAGGAAAATATAAACACATTTGAAATAATACAAAGATGTCTGATGGGAGATGGAGCTTGTCAGTAATTTGGCAGAATGAGGTCGATATCAGTGTGGCAGAACATTCTGTAACAACATGTCAACTTTCAGTGTGATCATGTTTGATATCTAGTATAACAGCCTTAGGATGCTTCAATGTTTGTATCACTCCACTTGTTTGTGTTCACAGTATTTCAGACAGGCTGTTCAGCCTGTGTGTTTAACAGTTCAAAGGATCAACCATTGATCCTGCTGTGCAATTCTTTGGAATTATTTTCATTTGCAGAGTAAAGCTAGACAAAATAACAAGGCATACTGTTTCTAAAATGCAAGTTACTATATATTAACTTCGAGTATTGAACTGTTGTACAGTGAGAGCCTAATTCAAACAGTCGATTGAGTTGTTGAAAATGCTGATGTCCCATTTCCTTTAATTATTCATTAATGATTAAACAGTGAGATTTTAGATTTCAGGGTTCCATCCTTCATACTGACCTTCCCTTTCAGCCTGAATGTGTGTGTGTGTTTGTGAAGCCTCATAAAGTCTAATTACACTACCTATGATCACACTCAGCTTGTTGTGATGTTGGAGAGCAGGCAGGGCCTGGTATAGACTTGATATTCAACCTTCTGACATAAACTGAGCTTTTATTAACCAGGCATGAGCTTAGATCTGCTTCTTTCATGACTGACCACTAAAAATTCCTTAATCTGGAATACAAAGTGTGCATCACAAATCAATGTCCCACAGTAGCAGTTAAATGTAATATATATTTTTTTCATTTTGTAATTTATTTATTTTTTAATTTAATGCTTTTTTCGTTTGGTAATTTATTTAATTTCATACAAGGTATTTTGCCGGCATTTTTTCAAAAGTAAGCTAAACAATAATTTAATAGAATTGGGCCATGTTAGTGTTCCAAAAAAAAGCACACTGGTGTTTTTATCCTAGTATTGTGTATTTATTTTTTATTTTAAACATATTTGTGCACAGAAATATGTTTTTTGTATTGTGGGCTAATTCCGTGACTGCCGTCTATTATTTTGAATGGTGTGTAAAAGCAACTTTAATAAATAAACGGATGTCTACCATGATTAAATTAATTGCAAAGAGTGGCCATTCATGTGTTCTCCATGCTTTTGCCGATGTGCATGATACGAGATATTTGTGTTGGCACTCCTGGAAGTGTCATGTTTGCAGCATCAGATCGATATGCCATTAAGATCAATCCATAATTATTTTATTTTTTTTCGCAAAAAATCCGTGGATGGAAACGTAGTTAATGACAGTTGAGAAAAAAAGCTTTCTAAACCCACATTTACACCATCCCACTGACCCAACCTAGTCTAAAATTTTGCAAACTGAGTTTTACGTGTCACGTTCTACGTTTTGCTGCAGTTTCCTGGAGAAATTAACTCTAGATGTGCTACAACAACTGTGCTTTTTCTTCACTTTCACACAAATTACGAGTACAATGGCTGATTATGATTTTATAAACACTTATTATTTGCTCTATTACACACACTCTGCTGTGTTATGATATCAAAACACTTTTACTATAATACATCATTTGTATTACAGAGCCACCTAAATTTACACATTTATTTCAAAGTGATTAGCTTCCGCAGTAGCTCACCTGCTTGTTGGACTCTGGACTCGGAAGACCGAGGCTCGAGCCCAGCCAAGCATGCAAGCTGACCGTGAGAACAAAATGTCCTTGAAGAGACACGAAATGACTTGGTTGCTTCAGAAAATTTACTTTTCATCAGTCCGGTTTAAGTGTTGGTTAGGGTAAGGATGTCTGTTTTGTTTACCTCTCATTTGCTTTTAAGATACTATTGGTTAGGTTTAGGTTAAAGTTTTTAGGTTAGGGAGGTACGTTTTACTCAAAAAAACATAAATAAAACACTTTAAAAACCGTGTCTGATTACAACTCCATTTCAGTGGCTTCTGGTTCCCCTCGTTGGACATTGCACTGGGAATCTACAGCGAAAAGTGTAATACAGCACATTATTTTGTTTTGCAGAAATGTTGCCTACACAGTCACAATGTTCATTAGATCAGGCTGCACTGAACAGTGCAGATAAGAAAATGCCTCTTTCTGGTAAATGCTCTGCAGTTTCTTCAAAATAAAGACAAAACCATGCCAAAAAGTAGATAAATAAATAAATGAAAGAAAAATAAAGGGACTTTGGTGTGTGTGTGTGCGCGTTAGGGTTAGTGTTAGTTATACCTAACCCTAACCCTTAATTATGCAGTAGTTTTATGTAATAATGATCAAGCATTCAAAAACCTTTATTTATTTCATGTCAACAAAACTAGAACTGATACAGTACATCATAGTCAATTTTAGAGGGCTGCGATTCTGGCAGATGTTCTGTCATTGAATGCTGGAAATGACTAATTATTTTTCTTAAATCTTTGAATCTTTAAAAACTAGCCTAAAAAATATAAGATGATCTAATTTTGCATATTTACAGGCATGGTTATAGGAGTTGCCCTTGGAGAGGGCCTGCCAGAGAAGCCCTCAAAGGAAGAAATGAGGGTTCAGATAGACAGGAGGGAGTGGAAAAATATCCCACTGCTGAATGTTTCAGGGTTTTTTGAGGTCTTAGCCTGAAATAAATTTAATTAGCCAATACTAAATTTATAGGGTGCTCTAATAAGATGAGCAAAAAGTGGGATGAAAAGACAGTTCTGAGAAGAACACCATTCAGATCCAATTTGCGAGCTCAAGACTCTCCAACCAAATAAAATCCCCACTGCAATAGCTGCATTCATATTGCATAGCCCCAGAAAATGGGCACATTCACCTTGTTTGTTGTCTTTCTCCCTGGGTCTATGGCTTTCTTGCTACACTGTGTCAGTGAGTCATTACAACCCCTGGCTATATAGAACATCAGGGCCAATGATAATTAGTAGGAGATGCACCTTCCTGGTCAAAGGATATTTCATGAATCTATGCTCTTTCTAAATGTACAGGGATATTATGTTCCTTTTTATGGGGGTAAAATGAATAAGACATATTTAAGATTCTGCACTATTTCTAAGTCACTAATCAACTAAGCTAATGGTGGAATTAACCATGTAAGCCTTTGTACAAAAGGTCATGTTTCTTTGCTTCTATTGTCTTTGGAACATTTTCAAACAATGCTTGGGATCATCAGGTTTTGCACAAAGTTGCACAAAATGAGATATACAATACTAAGATATTCTGAAATTCATGTAAATTTTTCATTTTAACTATTTGCTCAACTTGTTATGCTGATAGTGCAATTTCATAATGAAAAATACAGGCATTTTCACAAGTGGATTAAACCCCAGTGTAATTTTGCTCTATTAATTAACATTTTTGTAATTACTGCTGCCTGTCCTATCCCTTTGGCTGGAATGATCAAAATACTGAACAACGCCTTGGGAGATATGAAATCACAAAAGTCGAAGGAGAGGTCAAAGCTTACTCACTCTTTGCTCCTGGGTAGCCACAAACGTTTGAAACCCTGGGGCAACTCCAAAACCCAGCTCATGCACAAAGGGAGGCTCCGCCTGACTGTGGATCTGCACCCGCACTCCTGCTTCAAACGCTGTCTCTTCTAAGACAGAGGAAAAGAGAGAGAGAGATAGAAATATTAGATTTGCTGTCAATTAAATTATACTAAGGGTAAGTTAAGCAGGAGCTCTTAAATAAAAGACATTTGCATCTCTATAAGGTGTGTTTAAGACCAGTGGTTCTCGACTGATTTTGCTTCAGGACCCAGATTTAAATTGGACATCAAGCAGTGACCCCACATAGAACCAAAGATGTTTATCAGGCAAAAGATAACACAAAATGTATTTAAAGTAAAATGTTGACTTTTGTTTTTTTTGGTCATACAACCTGTCCATGTTAGCTTATGCTGGCTAGCACTTTGATGCAACAGATGATTTTTTTCTCTACTGTCTGCAACCTTATCAAAACAGAAAATATTTTAGAAAAGAAAGTCCTGCTTTTCAGGTAAAAGATCCAATCACATTTATGATAACTCGAGAAAGCGAATGTGCATTAGCTGGATCAGCCCAATTTGTATTTTTCGTGTGTGTAATCTGAGCTAAAGCAGCATACGATTGTTGTAAGATTTGAAATTTGATTGTAATCTTGACCAACCATTTTGTAGATTTGCCCATTTAAGAAGACAGGAGCTGCACTTGTATGCCGCTTTTATTAATAAAAAATACGCCCAGAAGAATTCCCGAAATGGCTGATTTGCCTTTGAACAATAGAAAATCTACAACCTTTTTGGAATTTAAGCTCTTCTGAATTGTTGTGATCAACACTGTAACAATCAAATGCCATGTGAGAAACCAAAATGCATTTTGACTAAGTGCTGGTCACTCTGTGTAAAACAAGCTCACAACAAACATACTATCAACACAAAGTATCTTATAAAGACTCAAAAAATCAAAAACAGAATAGGACACAGAGTTAGGAAATCAGTACAAATTAATTGCTATATGACTCACAGGACACTTACACATTTAATATCTGTTATTTTGTTTGATTAGCCCTGCATTGCTAGAATGTGATAATGGTTGCAAGCGTCATGTTGATTTTTCGACCCCCTGCCTCTTCCGTTCTCAAAGGCCTGGTGAAGAGAGAGGCCTCATTCAGTCATCACGACTCCTGCAGGCTCACAGGCATCTTAACAGCCATCTATAACAGGAGAGCACAACGACAAAGACCCCCCACCTTCCACTTTCACTCCAGATGCCAGAGCACTGATGAAAACACACAATGACAGCTGCCCCAAGCAGCCGCACACACACTGGGAGCAGTCAATATTTTCAGTGCTGTTTGTGTGTGTGTGTGTGAGAGAGAGTGTGTGTTCATGTGTCTCATATCAAAAGTACCAAAGTATATGATGGGTATTAGTTTCCAGTAGCAGATAAAAGATCAAGACTTTTGAGTGACACAAGTGGACCCAAGATAAAAAAAGTGCAGTACAGCACTTTGCAAAGTAAGGAGAAAGAAAGATCTCCCATTATTTCCTACTCTCTCCACTATCATATCTATAAAAGTGGCAAAAAATGCCAAAATTAAATAAATAAATAAAAATAAAATAAAAAAGCAGAGAAAATTAAATGTTGAGACACACTTTACATTTGTATTTATGTTACAGTGTATTTAAATAATATTGACAGTGTAATACTACAGAACAACATATAATTAATGTTTAATTGTTCTGTAAAGCTGTAATTGTTAATTATAGTAATGTGTCATGAGTAATTTGTAATATGTAAGGTATTTCTATCTGTCTACTTTATAGCAGAAAAAGGATTTTATGTGTAAGGATTTTTAGGAAAAACATTTTATTTTTTTATCTGAATGTTCTAGTGTGTGTATTTTCCTCCATGCCTGAGATGTATAACATGTCCTCTATCCCTGAGTATTTGTTCATCTCAGCAGTCCTTGGCTTATCCTCAGAGCTCACTGTGTGATGTCATATCCCCTGCCAATAAATCTGCCAGCAAGACAGAAAACAACAGTGTGAGCATGAATTTACCCAACCATGACCACCACAACACACCTACAATATGCTATCACACACCTAGATGAATGAACAAATCCGATTAACTACGTTTCTCCACTTCCTTTACTGACTGATTTATAATGCATAAATCAGACCTGTTCAATCTGTGTTGTGGTGTTTTACTTCCATAGACAGGGACGCTGAGGGCAAATACATAATCTTACTGAACTTGATAGAGAAGTGCAAAGTCTTGGGATTTGTCCGAAAGCCAGAGGTCACTGATTAGCAGACCACAGTCCAGATCCAGACCCTCGACTGGTTTAATCCGGACGGAGAATCATTTCTCATGAATTGAAATAAGTTTTTTTTTTTCTCCATACAGAAAAGCCATCAAACTTTACATTGCAAAGGCGAAACAGGAGCTGTATGCGGAGCAAAATACTGTATATAGACCTTATACACGCTAGCGCCATCTTTGTTTTTTAATGGGAATGACAACGAGGCCGACCAGCTCTACAATGGGCTGTACTGCAGTTTAAAGTGTTTTTTGGATCATTCCGCAGACAAAACATTGATAAAATATCTGTCCAAGAACATTCAGTATACAAAGAACTCCAGATAACATGAGTTGTGGAAAACCAGATGAAATCAAGGAGCTTTATACAACTTTATAACATTCGTGCCATTGAAGAGACTGTAAGTCTATCCCGCACAGCCTCATTGTCATTCCCATTAAAAATCAAAGATGGTGCTAGCATGAAAAAGGTCCTACAATTTGATGACTGAAGGTTATTTACACAGATATTTGAATGCCGCACAGAGGCAGAAAATAAGCAAACAAAAGTGGACAAAGCAGAAATCTAGGAGAGACTACTATGACTCTTTTAGATTTAATATTTCTTACTTTAACAAGTGATTGTGGCTGTATAACTGAAAATGTATTGCAAATCATCGATGATCTAGACCATACAGTATTTCATCTTGGCCACCATACAAATCTGCAATTAACTCGAAGCCGAATACCTTATCCAGAACAGCACAAATAATGACTTCAAAACGAATAATGAATTCATACGAATAATAGAAAAATGTTCAGAAGAATGATCTTCCAACGAGCACAGGTATAAAGCGATATTTTAAATAAACATATTGATATTTTGTTTTCTTTTCTAGAAATAAATTATATATAGAGGCTCAATCTTGCAAAGTATTCCACTGCATTTCACTAATTATGCACATGTAATTTAACTAATATGTGAACACTAAATAAGCCTAGAGAGTATCATAAAACTTTGATAGAAATTTAAGGTGCTTTCAGTTTTTTAGGCTATATTAATATATTCTCATTTCTTTTAAGATTCATATTTGTATTTAATATTCACTTTAAAATGTGTTCTTTACATTTTACAATTGCTTCATACATCGTGCCTCCAGAATAACGCTGTTATACTTGCACACTGCACCAACATAAATGAAAATTCTGTTTTAGCAAATATTAATGTCCCAAATACCAGAAGAAACCACAGTTAACAACATATTCCACAGTTTATATAGCCTACATATTCATCTTCATCTGGTGAGAAAAAATAAAGAATATATCAATAATATAATTAAATAATAATAATGATAATAATAATTATTATTATTATTATTAAAGTATCCGAGGCATACTTTATATACAGAAGCTATAGCCTAAATGTTAGAGAGTTACATTTTTAAATTAGTTTTGACGCACTTCTTGGTTAAGCCACAGCCACATCCGGTTCTCTCCGAATACAGATACATATACAGATCATTTTGTCATAGTAAAAGATACAGATAATGACATCGCTGCACACCCCTAATTGGCACAGACATGCATTCGACTTCTCCATCAGTCATTTGCGGCCCTCTTTCCATTCCAGTGAAATCACAATATAAAATGTGTTCCTGATATACATACCCAGACAAACAGTTGCCATTAACATTTGTATATAAAAAATAAAAAAGGAAGTCAACTAAGGTTTGAATCTACAACCTCTCGCACAGAAAGCAAGAAAAATTTCTTGAGACTACAGAATTTCATTATGTGAATTAAGACTCCAAGTGTGAATCCACCCCTGCAATGACTGTTCCCTATAATTAATGGATACCCTATAATTGCTCCTGCAATGAATATTCCTGAAATGCTCATTGCTTATTTAATTTCATAGCCATACAACATACTGGCTCCTGAAACAGTGTAAGTTATGATTGTTTGAACCTTTACTGGGAAAAAATGTTTACAGTCTGCACCGCTCTAAACTTAAATTTAATATACCTGTGTAAATGTATTCACATTGCCAAATTTATTATTGTGTGTGTGTTAAGACCAAAAATAAATGAGTCTTCTAGGCTTGTGTTCTTTGTAGACAGATGAGAAGGACTCAAAACTACACTGTTGCTTTTGATGTCTGTCTCTTTGCCTCTTTTCTCTTTCACCTGACACTTTAGATATTACAGATGAAAGACAGGTCATTATGAGGGATGAGTTGGAGAGAGAGAGAACAAGAGAGAGGGAAGTCCACAACATCTATTTGGAGAGTCTCTTCTTTATCCTCTCAAGAAGCAATCTTTTTTTTTTTTTTTTTTTTGGACACACTGAGCTTCTGTATTTCATTTGTGTTTATTTTTTTTTCCCTTTGCCTCTTCAGACAAGACAAATAGTAAACAAATAGTTAAGTGTTTTTTTTTTGTTTGTTTGTTTGTTTGTTTTTGTTCCCAGCTCCTTATTTTGAATGATTAATAACATATTTTAGATAGTCCAGCAATTATCAGGCTCGACCTAATGGTATCAAAGCACAGAATACCAATGAAGAAAAGTGGATTGGAAAATAAAGATTTCTCAAACAGCCACAGTCCTTCCCATTCTATTAAGAGCACTTGCCAGAACATGAAGATAAAACGAGGTAAGTCCACCAAGAGGTATTTTCTGTAAGGACATGGTAAATAACTGTTTGTTCAAGCCCATACGCCCAGCTTTACATAAAAGAGCACACATAACGTCCATCCAGCCATGATTTTGGTGGTATAGAAGGCATTGTACAGCCTGCAGACAAAAAGCAGCAAGCCTTGATAGAATATCTATCAGCCCTTGTCCACCCTCATTCACTGGCAGATAGAGGACAGCTGCTCTCAGCTAATGCTGACCGGACCAAAAAAATTCAACAAGTGTCTTTTGTATTTCTTGAATCAAAATCATTGGTGGGTCCACAAACAAAAACTTGTGCCAAAGTGTAGAGGCAATAAGGTTGTTAGCTATCAGTACTCTCCCCCATATGACTGGAGTAGCAACCATTTCCAACTAAACAACCTAGCACAAACTTTCTCCATCAAGCCCTCCCAATTTTTCTTTTTATAGACCTCTTGGCCAAAGATATAAATTCAGCAAAAAAAAAAAAAAAAAACGTCCTCACTTTCAACTGCTTTTATTTTCAGCAAACTTAACACGTGTAAATATTTGTATGAACATAAAAAGATTCAACAACTAAGACATAAAATGAACAAGTTTCACAGATATGTGACTAACAGAAATGGAATAATGTGTCCCTGAACAAAGGGGGGTCAAAATCAAAAGTAACAGTCAGTATCTGGTGTGTCCACCAGCTGCATTAAGTACTACAGTGCATCTCCTCCTCATGGACTGCACCAGATTGGCCAGTTCTTGCTGTGAGATGTTACCCCACTCTTCCACCAAGGCACTTGCAAGTTCCCAGACATTTCTGGGGGAATGGCCCTAGCCCTCACCCTCCGATCCAACAGGTCCCAGACATGCTGAATGGGATTGAGATCCGGGCTCTTCGCTGGCAATGGCAGAACACTGACATTCCTGTCTTGCAGGAAATCACACACAGAATGTGCAGTATGGCTGGTGGCATTATCATGCTGGAGGTTCATGTCAGGATGAGCTTGCAGGAAGGGTACCACATGAGGGAGGAGGATGTCTTCCCTGTAATGCACAGCGTTGAGATTTCCTGCAATGACAACAAGCTCAGTCCGATGATGCTGTGACACACCGCCCCAGACCATGACAGACCCTCCTCCTCCAAATTGATCCCGCTCCAGAGAACAGGCCCCGGTGTAACGCTCATTCCTTAGATGATAAACACGAGTCTGACCATCACCCCTGGTGAGACAAAACCGTGACTCATCAGTGAAGAGCACTTTTTGCCAGTCCTGTCTGGTCCAGCGAAGGTGGGTTTGTGCCCATAGGCGACGTTGTTGCCGGTGATGTCTGGTAAGGACTTGCCTTACAACAGGCCTACGAGGCCTCAGTCCAGTCTCTCTCAGCCTATTGCGGACAGTCTGAGCACTGATGGAGGCATTGTGCGTTCCTGGTGTAACTCGGGCTGTTGTTGTTGCCATCCTGTACCTGTCCCGCAGGTATGATATTCGGATGTACCGATCCTGTGCAGGTGTTGTTACACGTGGTCTGCCACCGCAAGGACTATCAGCTGTCCTTCCTGTCTCCCTGTAGCGCAGTCTTAGGCATCTCACAGTATGGACACTGCAATTCATTGCCCTGGCCACATCTGCAGTCCTCATGCCTCCAAGCAGTATGCCTAATACACGTTCACGCAGATGAGCAGGGACCCTGGGCATCTTTCTTTTGGTGTTTTTCAGAGTCAGTAGAAAGGTCTCTTTACTGTCCTTAGTTTTTATAACTGTGACTTTAATTGCCTACCGTCTGTAAGCTGTTAAGTGTCTTAACGACCGTTCCACAGGTGCATGTTCATTTATTGTTTATGGTTCATTGAACAAGCATGGAAAACATTGTTTAAACCCTTTACAATAAAGATCTGTAAAGTTATTTGGATTTTTACAAAATTATCTTTAAAATACAGTGTCCTGAAAAAGGGACATTTTTTGCTGAGTTTATTCTTAAATATTTAAAACCAACTGTGCCCCACTGAATATTGTTAGGAAGTTTAGGCAAATACATATTAATATTCCTCTTATTGGGATTATAGCACACAGCTTCGGTTTTGTTCGAGCTGATGAAGCTCTTTCATACATTTCTAATGCCTCTTTCAAATGCTTTACACTATTTGGTTGTTGAACTAAAACAGTAACATCATCAGCATATGCTGACAAAATAATAGTCTTTTTCCTTAAGCTCCCATTTATGGTTATACTTGTTAATTTACGTATCAGCAAGCACAGTAAAGGTTTGATTGCTAAGCTGTACAGTTGGCCAGACAATGGACAGCCTTGCCTAATTCCTTTTTCCATGTTAACTGGTACACTCAGACCACCTCCTACTTTTATCATACATGAAGCTTCATTGTACCACATTTTTATCCATGAAAAAAGTTATTCCAAAACCAAAACACTTAAGAACATAAAACATGTACTGATGATCTACATGGTCAAAAGCTTTTTCTTGATCCAGGGAAATGATACCAACATCAACGTTATACAATTTTGAAACAAATTATCATAGATAGATCTTTTGGGTATACAATAGGACTGGTCTTCATGAATCAAATCACCCTTGACCTTTTTAAGCAGATTTGCAGTGCATTTAGATATTATCTTGTAATCAGAGTTGAGAACAGCGACAGGCCTCCAGTTTTTTTAACAGACACAAGTCTCCTTTCTTTGGGAGAAGAGAAAGAACTGCTCTTTGACAGCTTTTAGGAAGTATCTTCATTCTGTATCTTTCTTCTAAAACATTACAAAATTATTTTACAAATAACACCCCAAAAGGTTTTGTAGAATTGTCCTGGTAATCTATCAAACCATAGTGCTCATCCAGATGAGTGTTGTCTCACTGCATCTGTTATTTCCCCAAAAGTAAGATCTGATTCTAAGGACTGTCTGTCTTTTTTTATTAAGGATAGGTAAGTCATCAAAAAGTTCACTTGAATTTCACAGATCAGTGTCTTCCTTTGCATATAATTTAGAATAAATAACAACAGCAAGTCTTCTCATCTCTAAAGGGTCTGAAGTAGTGCTTCCATAAGATCTGCATAAACAATGCATTAGTATGAACAACTTTCTTTTCTAAGTTAAAAAAGTATTTTGTAGGTGCATCCATATCATTAACAGAAATGAAACGTGTTCTAACAAGCACCGATTTCACTTTTTCATGTAAAATTGTACTGAGCTCTTGTTTCTTAATATTTATAAAACACTCTTGTAACACAGAAATGTCATCATCTAATTTAGACATAACTTTCTTAACTCTATTCATAGCCTGTGATGAAAACTGTTGACAAAAAAGTTTAATTAGAATTTTTCCTACCTCCCATCATTGAAGAAGATTTTCAAAATCGCTTTAATGTTCTATCCATTGATTCCAAAAAATATGAGGTTTTCATTAAAATCAATGTCCTCTAACAACTTATTATTGAAATGGCAATAAAATGGCCTAGGTGTTGTTTTTGTTAATATTATGTGTAAAGAAAAAAGGTGATTATCAGAAATAATGCTTGGGGTTATATGGATTCTTTCTACCCTGCTACTGATTTTATTCTTCACATTAAATCTATCCAAATGTGCTGCACTTACTCTGTTTTCTGTCACTTTAACCCAAGTATATTGTTTTATTCCCTTATTTTTCTCCCTCCAAATATCAACAAGATCAAACTTCTTAACATATTTTAAAGATGTTGCATACAAGTGATGAGGGTCTTCCCCATTTATATAACAGATAAAATCTAAGGTACAATTCCAGTCACCTCCAGTGATTATAAATTCATCATGTGCATAAGAACAAATAACAGCTTTAAGTTTATGAAAAAAAAACCAAATCTCTCGACCTATCGTAAGATCATAATGTTTATAAAAATAAAAGCCTATTTTTTTTTTTATCTCAACCCTGATAACAAGTCAATGTATTGCCACACCTGCACTAAGGTTGGTGCCATGACTCAGAGCATAATCCCCCTCCCACCACATACCCCAGTCTACTTCATTATTTTCATTACTATGTGTTTCTTGTTAGAATATTAGTTGAATTTCTTTCAAATTGATACATTCTTTTAACAATGACCATTTACTTCTATGCCTAGTCCCATTTATATTTAAGGATCCCACTTTTGTGACATCCATAGTAAAGGAGCAGAAAGGAAAAGTAAAAAAAAAAAAAAAAAGAAAAGAAAAGACAGACCCCCATGTGTATTTATTTTGAGTTCATTCTTGTAGATATACATTTTATCTTACTAGATCTCATTGTTTGTCTGGCTGTTGTCAAGTTTTTCTTTAATATGAACCTTTTTGCTGCAATAGAATTTATAAACTACTCTCTTTACGAGCTTTATTTACAGATGCAACAAAATTTTCCAAATCGGGACAAATCTCCAAGTTCAACACACTAGTTTTGTCCAGAAAGGTTTTTATTTGCCTCAGCCGAGTAGAAATCACCAGATTTATCAATATCCACATCAAAGCATGAGTCGTCATCTCTAATACACTCACCAGAAGACACTTTTTCCATTTCATCAGTCAATCCCTTAGCACCATCTTGCTCATCTACTTCCTTATGATCCAAAACACCAGTATCACCACAAACATCAGACAAAGAATCTTTATCTCTTCCTTCAGAATTTTAAGAACTGCTTATATCTGCACTTACATCTGTTTTATTTTTCATCTCTGTTCCTCTTTCTGTCTCTAAAACTCTTGCATAATTCGGCAGCCTCTCCTCTGCACTCGTTCCACTAATCGTATCCGTACGAACCCACTCAAAACAGCGCAAATTGTCAGTGCTGGCATAAACCATGTATGAGCTCTCTCCATGAGACACCCTGAATGATACATCCAGTGTTTTAGTGGGAGAGGTCAAAAACATGAACACGTGTCGTCTGAAAGACAACACATGTTTGAGCACTTCAGATTTACAGCACTTGACATTTTACCAAAACAAGACAGTTCTTTAACTATCGTGTCATCTCTGACAAATGGAGGCACATTGGAAATTATCACTTTTGTGGCCGGAGCAGACAGTAGTGTGATCGGCACAAAAGTTTCTTTAACCCAGATATTGCTTTCAATTATTTTGTTAACAAGTTGTTCGTTTTTAAGAAAAACGATAACTGCTTTATTCATACGAGATGCAGAGATTATATTTTCATGGCCTACCTGTTCTGCTGCTGCCAACAGAACATCTTCAATAGATGCCCCCTTTTTCTGGAAAGCACCTAAATCCATTCCGATGTGAAACAGGCAACGCTTCCCCAGATGCCATCCCGCTTCACACACCGCGCAACTGCATGGCACTAAAATCTATACTAATTTAATTTGCAGCTATAGTGACCCGAAAAAGTTAGGAAAAATACAAATAAATAAATAAATCCAAAGGGGGGAAAAACATTTTGGTAACTTCACGTTCTCCCGCATTTGACTCGCACACACCTCACACTCCCAGCATGCAGTGCACCCGAGAGAGAGAGAGAGAGAGAGAGAGAGAGAGAGAGAGAGAGAGAGAGAGGGGGGGGGGGTTTAGAAAATCATTATTTTTTACATTTTACATTTCTATTTCAAAAATCATATCCCAAAAAAAGAAACTAAATAAAAATAAATTAGAATTTTAAAAACCAAAGACCAGTTGATCATCATGTACAACACATAGAACCTCATTAATACACCATATCTCATAAAAAGCAACAACATTATTTGTAAGACTGTAACATGCAAAATCTTGCTGCCACCAGACACATAAACATAACTTTAGGATCTGTTGCTGCAAACTCTAGACCCTTATTCTTTCTTGTTTTCCATATAGCCAGTTTTGCTGTCCCTATCAAATAATTCAATAAACAAACTCTCCTTCTTAATAAAAATCTGTACTTCAGCCCTCCTATAAATACTTTATCTGAAATTTCTGTAAACCCCTGAAACCAAGTTGAAAACAGATGCTCTAAGGGTACGTTTACACGACAACGATGTACTAAAAACGGGAACGTTTTTCCTTTGCGTTTTTGAAAAGTTTCGCGTACAGACGACAATGTTGTCAAAACAATCCCCATTCTGCGAAAATGACTAAAAACGCTGTATTATGCATGCCAGGCCAGTAGTTGGTGATGTCACTTTTAAAAGAAACACTACGCGCCTGCGCACATAAGTATTCTTCCACAGAGCGGTGAACACAAACAATGAAAATGCTGATCGCTGGTCGTAGTAGTGAGGCAGTAAATCTACACTTTGCTGGAGAAGCATCAATAAACTCAAAATCTTGAGCAGCACAAACACAGTCCTGTAGTCCGCCACTGTAGTTTTGAATGTCTCGAGCGTTGTTTTGAAGTACTCGCGCACATGCCTATAGACTGAACACGTAATTCACGTGAGCATGATGTCATCATTTTCTCAAATTCGCATTTTTGTATGTTTACACGGTAATGATAACGGCATCGTTTTCAAAAACTTGCACTTTGAAACCCGTTTTCAACAGTTTGCGTTTTCAGGCCCCAAAACGCCGTTGTCAGGTAAACAAACAGCCAAAACACATAAAAAGTTTTCCGTTTTTAGTTGAAAACGTTGTCGTGTAAACGGCCCCTATATCTTCTTCCTCGCCACAAAACCTACACTGCCCACCCACTGCTGGATTCAGGTGCGCCACATGTCTGTCTGTAGCTATCGCCCCGTGAATAATACTCCACTGTAGATCAGCAGTTCACTTCTCTACAGGAAGTTTATACAGGGTCCTCCACCTGTCTCTCACAAGGAAATCTGGCCCCAACAAACCTACCCATCTTGAAGCTTTTTGTCTCTTTAGTGATTTCTGATGCATCACCTTGACTGTTGTGTAGTAAAGTGCCTTTTTTGAAGCACATTCCAGATAATCCAATTGAGGAGTCCGGAAAGTCAGGATTGAATCAGCAACTTCACCCTCATTCTCATCACACATTAGCGGCGCAATACCAATCCTTGGAAACTCTTGTCTGCTGCTGTGGTTTGCCATTTGTCCTCTTGCTGTAAGTTCTCCATAAGTACTTTGTATTACCAGACAAATTTCCTCTATCAGTTTTGATGCAAGTCTCTGTGATCGTAAACCTGAATAATTTCCACAGATTTCCATCCATCTTTATCCATTAGGTGACCCAACTTCACAATCCCATTCCTAAGCAGACATGCCCGCACACCCACTGAGGACAAAAGTCTTGTCTGGATCATGTTATTAAAAAACAGTGGTTACTCAGGAGCCCAGTGTGCAGAAATGCTCATATCTCTGTCCACCTTTAAAACATTCCTCCATGCGTGAAACATTGTCCATGTCTTCCAGTCTCATTAGAAACAGGTGTTTGTCAATTCCAAGCCCACCTGCCCTCTGCAAGATGGCACATGCTGTATAAGTCCATGATAAGTCTTTATGGTAAAGGAGTCTTTTTGCTGCCTGTAATCTGAAAGCACAGATACGACTCTTGACATCCACCAAGCCATGTCCTCCCTCATACACTGGCAAAAAAATTACTGATGCCCGGACCCAGTGCTCCCCACTCCAGAAGAAACTGATCATTTTCCTCTGTATTTCACATATAATGTCCTCAAGTGGATCCATGACTATACACCTGTGCCACAGTGTAGAAGCCACCAGGTTATTAGTGACCAGAACTCTCCCTCTGTAAGACAACTTTGGTAAGAGCCATTCCCACTTAGACAATCGGGCAGACAACTTATCCAACATACACTCCCAATTTTTACACTCACTTTTCTCTCAATTTACTTCGGCAGTAGATGCCTTTTCATAAAGCTTAATGCTCTCATTTAAACTTCTAATATCCTCTTGCCTTGTGAAGAAAACCGTAATATCACAGCATAAGCGGATAATGTTAATTTTACATTTTCACTTCCATTTTGAAATATTACACCTTTTAAATCTTTCTTAAGTCTATATATGAGAGGCTCAATCATAAGGCTATATAACTGCCCAGATAATGGACATCCTTGTCTGCTCCCTCTAAAAAGAGGTACTGGAGCACTAAGACCCCCACCAGCCTTTACCATAATAAATACATTGGAGTACAACAATTTTACATATGATAAAAAAAAATTCACCAAAACCAAAATGTTTTAGAACTAGAGCCCGACCGATATGGGATTTTTGAGACCGATACCGATTTTAGAGAGGGAAAATTCACCGATTACCGTTATGGTGGCTGATATATTGAATTTTTGAGCTGGAATGAAAACAGACCTTTCTATGTGGTAAAATATACGCCGATACCGATATATCGGTCGGGCACTATTTAGAACATTAAAAAGTTATCCATGATCCACCTTGTCAAATGCCTTTTCTTGGTCTAATGATAAAATACCAAAATTACTATTATTAAGGTGGCTAAAATCAACTAAATCCCGTAACACAAAAAGATTATCTACAGTTGTGCTCAAAAGTTTGCATACCCTGGCAGAAATTGTGAAATTTTGGCATTGATTTTGAAAATATGACTGATCATGCAAAAAAAAAAAAAAAAAAAAAAAAAAAAAACTGTCTTTTATTTAAGGATAGTGATCATGTGAAGCCATTTATTATCATATAATTGCTTGGCTCCTTTTTAAATCATAATGATAACAGAAATCACCCAAATGGCCCTGATCAAAAGTTTACATACCCTTGAATGTTTGGCCTTGTTACAGACACACAAGGTGACACACACAGGTTTAAATGGCAATTAAAGGTTAATTTCCCACACCTGTGGCTTTTTAAATTGCAATTAGTGTCTGTGTATCAATAGTCAATGAGTTTGTTAGCTCTCATGTGGATGCACTGAGCAGGCTAGATACTGAGTCATTGGGAGTAGAAAAGAACTGTCAAAAGACCTGTGTAACAAGGTCATGGAACTTTATAAAGATGGAAAAGGATATAAAAAGATATCCAAAGCCTTGAAAATGCCAGTCAGTACTGTTCAATCACTTATTAAGAAGTGTAAAATTTGGGGATCTCTTGATACCAAGCCATGGTCAGGTAGACCAAGAAAGATATCAGCCACAACTGCCAGAAGAATTGTTCAGGATACAAAGAAAAACCCACAGGTAACCTCAGGAGAAATACAGGCTGCTCTGGAAAAAGATGGTGTGGTTGTTTCAAGGAGCACAATACAACGATACTTAAACAAAAATGAGCTGCATGGTCGAGTTGCCAGAAAGAAGCCTTTACTGTGCCAATGCCACATAAAAGCCCAGTTACAATATGCCCGACAACACCTTGACATGCCTCACAGCTTCTGGCACACTGTAATTTGGAGTGATGAGACCAAAATAGAGCTTTATGGTCACAACCATAAGCGCTATGTTTGGAGAGGGGTCAACAAGGCCTATAGTGAAAAGAATACCATCCCCACTGTGAAGCATGGTGGTGGCTCACTGAAGTTTTTTGGGGGGTGAGCTCTAAAGTCATGGGAAATCTTGTGAAAATTGATGGCAAGTTGAATGCAGCATGTTATCAGAAAATACTGGCAGACAATTTGCATTCTGCACGAAAGCTGCACATGGGACGCACTTGGACTTTCCAGCATGACAATGACGCTGAGCACAAGGCCAAGTTGACCCTCCAGTGGTTACAGCAGAAAAAGGTGAAGGTTCTGGAGTGGCCATCAAAGTCTCCTGACCTTAATATCATCGAGCCACTCTGGGGAGATCTCAAACGTGTGGTTCATGCAAGACGACCAAAGACTTTGCATGACCTGGAGGCATTTTGCCAAGATGAATGGGCAGCTATACCACCTGCAAGAATTTGGGGCCTAATAGACAATTATTACAAAAGACTGCATGCTGTCATTTATGCTAAAGGGGGAAATACACAGTATTAAGAACTAAGGGTATGCAGACTTTTGAACAGGGGTCATTTCATTTTTTTCTTTGTTGCCATGTTTTGTTTTATGATTGTGCCATTCTGTTATAACCTACAGTTGAATATGAATCCCATAAGAAATAAAAAAGTGTTTTGCCTGCTCACTCATGTTTTCTTTAAAAATGGTACATATATTACCAATTCTCCAAGGATATGCAAACTTTTGCACACAAATGTATAACTGACCTATCTGGAACACAATATGTTTGATCTTTCCCAATCAAGAGATGTAAACAGTGCTCGAGTCTATTCGCCAAACACTTTGACAGTATCTTATAGTCCAGACATAATAAGGACACTGGTCTCCAGTTTTTCAATAGACATAAAGCCCCCTTCTTTGGCAACAAGGAGAGGACTGCACGTCGACATCTTAAAGGAAGTGATTTTTCTTTAAAACAATTAAATAAATACTTCATATAGATCCACTCCAAGTACATTCCAAAATTGTTGATAAAACTCAGCTGGCAATCCATCTATTCCCGGAGACCGACCTGAGGACAACTGCTGCATTGCCTCCGTGAATTCCTGGAAAGTAATTTCATTGTCCAGCACTTTTTTCGTTTCATCTGCTAGCTGTGGTAAATCATGGAGTAATTCCTCAATACTCTTAGAGTCTCATGGTTTGTTACTATACAGTGTTGTATAGAAATCAACTGCCAATTTTCTTATTTCCACTAGATCAGAGGTTATAGTTCCATTTGAACACCAAAGATGATACATCTGTTTCTGTTTAACTTTTTTTTTTTCTCCAAATTAAAAAAAATATGAACTAGGAGCATCCATATCTTTAATGGAACAAAACCTTGCTCTTATCAGTGCTCCCTTTGTCTGCTCCTTTAAAAAGATCCAAGTTCCATTCTCTTCTTCTTCAAAAAGTATTTCTGTGCAGTTCCAGGATTATCCATAAGTTATTTTTCTAACTGCACAATGTCTCTTTCCAGCCTTTGAACTGTTACTTTAATTTGTGATGAAGCATACAATGTATTATTCTGACAAAAAAAAACTCTTATTTGCACTTTACCTACCTCCCACCACTGGCTAATATTCTCAAAATAATTATTTTTCATTTTCCATTCATTCCAAAACAGTGTAAATCTTTCACAGAACAAAACATCCTGTAACAGTTTAACATTAAAATGCCAATAATTACGTCGTGAAAATTCTTTCATGTTTAGATCTAAAACAACCATGTGATGATCTGAAAAACCATTAGGTGAATGAAAAACATTCATAACCCTGCTGTTCCATATTTTTCCTAGATAGAACCGATCCAATCTAGCCCCACAGACCATATTGTCAGTCACTTTAACCCATGTGTACTGTCTCTCCCGTTTATTCCTTACTCTCCATACATCCACCAACCCACATTTGTTCTAGAGCCCGACCAATATGGGATTTTTGAGACTGATACCGATTTTAGAGAGGGAAAATTCACCGATTACTGATATGGTGACTGATATAGCAAATTTTTGAGCTGGAATAAATAAAGAATAAATAAAAATACAATAAATAGCTTAATAAACATCAGTACTGTTAGTATGTCAATTGCTGACCACTTAAAGAATAAATAAAAAATAAAAATCAGTCCTGTATGTTTAGTATCAGTCAATTGCTGACCATTTAAATAAAGAATAAATAAAAATACAATAAATAGCTAAATTAATATCAGTACTGTATGTTTAGTATAAGTCAATTGCCCACCATTAAAATAAAGAATAAATAAAAATAAATAAAATAAATAGCTTAATTAACATCAGTATTGTATGTTTAGTATCAGTCAATGGCTGACCATTTAAATAAAGAATATATAAAAATAAAATAAATAGCTAAATAAAAATCAGGGGCTGGTTGCACCAGCTATACGTATGGTACAACTTAGCCTAGTTGTGGCGTAAATGGGCACTAAGTCACAATTTACGCTCTACTAAATATTTGACCGTTGCACCATCAAACTTAGGTAGAACGTAACCCTACGTATAAACTAAATATACACGGCAGCCTCCGACCAGGAGTAACTGATGTAATAAAAAGCAGACTCATTTAATGACATCAATGAGCTCATGTTTTGGTTGACAGGCATCAGTCCTTTTGATATATATGATGTTGGCATTTACATTCATTTACAGAGAGAAAAAAAAAAACACGTTTAAGCGGCTCTTCAGCATGAAACCGATCTAACGGTGCCATTTTTAGGGTGCGTCGCCCAGTGTCAAGTTTCAACACATTCAAAATATACATATAGGATATTAAAATGAATAAATGTCTATTTTTCCAGCCTGTTGTATTAGTATTTATTTATCACCCCTCATTTATTTTAGACACAGTACCTATATATTATTATTTACACAGGGCAAATATATGATTTATTAAATCTACTTTTATTACATATCCTATTTTAATGTCTGGAAAACCAGACTTTTAAATATGACATTTTATAAATGCAACAACTGGAAATGTTCGGTTGAAGGGGGTACCAAACTGTGAATCCTGAACAAAACAGTTTGGTGAATACATGTTTACATGCTGACAAGGTATGAAAGTAGCTATGTGATTAGTTAGTTAGCTGTAAGCTCGTTGCCATGGAGAGTAAAAGATGGACTTTATTTACTTTCCAGCATTGTGTCTCACCAACTAGGTAACAGCGAAGCATGATATCAACACTCACCACACACAATCCACCACCGCACCATTGTCTGTTGAGCTGCAAAAAGATGCTCTGATGTTTACGTTTCAATCTGCTACATTACTGACTGCACTCACAAACTCTACCTGGCTAACAGTAAACAGACATGAGTGACATGGTTGTCAGGGACAGGGTTAACGTTATATTAGTTATATAAAATGATGGGGGATTTGCATTTCACAAACTAGTTAGCAATTTAACGAGAAGAGTTCGCTCAAATCCACACCATTTAACTCCGCCCTGTCTACAGAACCACCGTCAGCTCAGAGTCAGCTCTGTAAACAATGGAGTCAGAGCACGCTCTGCTGGACAAACTACGCTAGGACACCAATTCTAAAGAATTGTTTTCTGCATTATATATTCAGAAAAAAGTTTTCATATCGGCGCATATCGGTCAAATATACGCCGATACAGATATATCGTGAAAGGCTAATATCGGCCGACCGATATCTCGGTCGGGCACTAATTTGTTCATTATTTTGGAGAGTACTAGACTAGATTGATTATGAGGTTCTTCACCATCCCTATCAACAGTAAAATCTGTTGTACAATTCCAGTCTCCCCCTACAATAATACACACACCATCCTCAATCTTTTTAAGAGCTTCATTCAATTTCATAAAAATCCCCACCCTTTCTGACCCATTGTTTGGGGCATACACATTAACAAAAGCAATCAAAAAACCTCCAAACTCTATCTTTGTTAATAAAATCCTTCCTTTCTCAATTTCGTCAACAGTTAAAATATTAACATTCATGCTTTTCGAAAATAAAATAGCAACCCCTGCACTATTATTTGACCCATGACTTAAAACAAGCTTTCCACCCCACCACATACCCCATTCTATTTCATTATCACTATCCATATGTGTTTCCTGTAAGAAAGCAACATTGACCTGTTTTATTTAAAACAATTCTGAAACCACTGCTAATTTCTTTCTGTCTCTACCCCCATTTATATTTAAGGAGTCAACCCTCAGATACTCCATAAAAAGATGAAAATAAAGGATAGAAACAGAAAAAGAAACCATAGTAAGAGAGACATCCTGTGCAACTTAATCATTTCCTTAATTATATGAAGCACAAGTTTTTCCCTGTCGTAATTTCGTTGAGTTTATTCTTCTTTCTCAGTGCATCATAATTTACTGTTCTCTGTAGCAACATAACTGAACAAATAAATGTATCCACATCTGGGAAAAACTCAGTAATGCTGCATCCAAGAAATCATTTATTTCCTGCAATGTATATACATCTCCCATAACTTGGGAACCAATCTCAGAAACAAGTACCGTCATCCGCTATTTCAGTGTCATTACTCATTTCAGAGCCCTCTGATGTTTCAGGTTGTTGCTCAGTTTCAATTCCAGCTACCTCACCAATCACTGTTTCTGCACCTACTTCTCTTACTTCTGCCATAACTATATCTTCACCAGCTATCATCGTTTCCTCAGTGTTTCTGTTTTGGTTCACAGTAACAGTAGGCCTATCACTCGGCCTCATATTGTTACCCGCAGCAACACCGCTATCATGTACTTCACTTGTAGCCTGAGGGTGTACTTCCCCGACATTTGAAACATTATCACGAGCTCCATCATCAGCACCCTGCTGCGTATTCTCACCATTATGAGCCTTATGCGGACATGCAACCCTCTTAAGTCATGTCAACTTATTTGTTTTCATTGCTTTAACTTATAAAAATAATTTGAACAATTTGAACTTGATTTTATAAGTTGTACGAGATTCAACTTGATTTTTTTAAGTCAGTTTAATATAATTTAAATTTAAGGGGGCCCAACAAAGTGTAATGAACTTAACAATTAAAGTTCTGTCTTACTGGCATTAAAGCCACTTTTTCACTGCATCCGCCATGGAGAGTCGTGCGGGGGCTGCGTTGAGCTCCGACCATCAGCGGACAGTCATTTTCAGAGTTTAATACGTGGAGAGTTCCTAATGCAATACCAAACGAGGACCAACAGACAGACGACGGCGAACTAAACTAACTGGCGGACGAATACATAATTGATCACGAACCACTCACGACACAGCGATCAACATGACAGAGGACCTGCTTGGGGAAGAACGTGAATGAGGTGTGTGAATGCTTATCTTACAGAAGTTTAGAGAGATATTCATTAATTTCCGTTCAGTGACATTATTTCATTTGTGTTTTGTAGAAGTGTGTTTTCACTTTGAGTAACGTATTTTATTGTAAGACAGTGGTAGGTCTTAACACTGCAAATCCTAATGCACAGATCACATATTCTGACACATTCATGTTCGGTTGACCGTTAAAGCGCGCATCCGCTGGGGTTCTACTGAGCATGCGCAAAGATTTTCGCGCCCTTTGAAAGAAGCCGTTGGTCAGACAGACAGCGTGCGGGTGAGTTGGTACTCCTAACTAAATAAATACTGGTATCTTAACATGTCTTTACTTTTAATATTGACTTGGTACCGAAGTTCAGGTAATTTTAACATCCCCCGTCCAGTCTATCAACCTTGTATGGCTGCCTAGCTAGGTTAAGATTAGTTAGCTAGATGTCACCAGTCAGTAAAGCTTCTTTGTAGTGGGCTGAAACGAATAGACAACGTTAATGGAATAGTAGACTATAAAATAATTGTATACACAAATCTCCATTGTCGAATAGTCGTTTAATCTCAACACGAGGTCATATAAAACTAAAGATGACGCTTAAGAGAAGCACTTCTGATGGTAGAAAAATATTTGAATTGTGTAAACTTGGGTACTAACCAACAAGCTTGTCATATTTACCATTTGTTGTCTATACCATTATAGTGAATATCACCAAATATTTTAATTGGCTAGGCAGCTCAGATATTAATGCTTGCAGATTAAAGGTACCTCATAGCAAGTTCTGAAAATTAACTTTCTCTTTTTACAGGCACACATCGTTTGGCCGTGACTGGATGAAGTGGACTTGTAAGTTTTGCAATTTTGTAACATATAATGAAAAAACTAGTTTCTCATTACAAAGACAGTCATGGACCCAATTGTAGATTAAGTATTTTTTGAAGAGAGTGGCTTGGCTATAGCTCAACTAATATAAATCATGAATAGGTTATAGCTTGAACATCTACTGTTTCTCAGTAGCTTCCCCAACACCGCATGTGAAATTTACTGTATGTCATGTTCAGCTGTGTCATGCACTGTTTCTTTAGATTATCGCAGCGTTCAAGAGGATCGTCACCACAGACCTTATGCAGTTTTTTATTTATGGACTTGATGGTCTGGTCCCAAGACTGCTGGAGGAGTACAAAGCTGCAGTAGTGTCTAGGAGAAGGCCGGCACTCAAAAGCATTTTTAAGTGTCTTGACAAAGATGTAAGTGGAAAAACTATGAGAGCAAAATATGTCATTGTTTAGGTTTATGAAAACATTTCCATTAGAGGTGTCAATATACTGTATTATAAATATTTTATTTATGCATTTGGCAGATGCTTTTATCCAAATATAACTGGGAAAATGTTAAGCAATATCATACTCAAAATCAGGTTATTGATCTAAATATCAGTATGTTTGATTCAGCAACAGGCTGAGTGCTGTAGGTAATCACAGCCATGCTGATATTCAGAACAACAGAACGATTGCGAGTGTGATTTTTTTTTTATACAACAGTTTTTGTTAGGTATCCTGCTTCTCTGTTGTGCACACACACTCGTGAACAGCCTTTGTTGAACTTCTATACGGTGATGTCACTGCGAGTTTGTGTATGTATGTGTGTGTGGCGGGGTCTCTTTTGTTTCATACCAACCTCATTCAACTGCGCAGTGTAGAAAGCGTGCAGCAAGCGTTACGTTGCGTCAAGAATATTAAAGGATTAGTACACCCAAAAATAAAACTTCTATTATTATTTACTTACCCTGATGCCATCCCAGATGTGTATGACTGTTTTTCTTCGGCAGAACACAAATGAAGATTTTTAGAAGGAAAGCCTTGGTCTATAGGTGCAGACAACGCAAGTGAATAGGTACCAGCACTTTGAGAGTCAAAAAGCAGATAAAAGCAGCATAAAAGGAATCCACGTGACTCCAGTTGATCAACGAATGTCTTCTGAAGTGATTCGATAGGTTTATGTAAGAAACAAATCGATAATTAAAACGTAATTAACTTTAAAAAAAAATCACTTCCTGCCAGCACTCGACGCATCACGTAGCTGTCGTGTGACGTAAGCGCAATGGCATGTTCACGCGAGAAGTTGGAAGCGCTGCTTCGATTACAACAGAAGATGAACGTAATGCGAGAGTTCGGCCATTTCAAACAGCATCAGAGCCCTGGCCAGAAGTGCGGATTTAGAAGATAACAACATTTTAATTATCGATTTATTTTTTACACAAACCTATCAATTTGCTTCAGAAGACATTAAAAGATCAACTGGAGTCGCATGGATTACTTTAATGCTGCCTTCAACTGCTTGCATTATAAGGACCTGACAGAGCTAATTTCTAAAAAAAATGTCATTTGTGTTCTGCTGAAGAAAGACAGCCATACACTTCTGGGATGACATCAAGGTACGTGAATGAGATAATTGTTATTTTTGGGTGAACAATTCCTTTAAGCACTTCTGAACAACCATCTTTATCAAACGATTCTGTAATTTGTCAACTAAAAAGTAATTTGGCTTCTACAGTAAATGTTTCATTTTAGGAGCTAATTGCTCCCTAGTAATTTGTTTTTTTTTTTTTTTTTTGTCTTGTGCTGTCACTGACTGCTTGCAGTTTCTTTCCTTGTCACACTGTGTCAATGTGCATGCATATGTGACCACAAAAGATTTTTGGCCAAGTCATGTCACATCTCTCTGTGAGGATTACTATTTGTTGCATTGTTTTAATCAGGATCATCTGTTGTATGTAACAATATGCTTTTTTTCCAAATCCTGTTTAAATGCCATTAAGTAATAAGTGAAAATGTGATTATAAACTTTTTTTTTTTTTTTTTTTTTTTTTTTACACGATCTTAAGGGGGGCATTTTTGTCTCATTAGGGGACATTTGTCTCAAATGCTAAAAAAGAAATTATTGCTTATCAGTTTCTGCCACAGCAAGCTGTGAGTTATTGGTATTGGCCCATAAATTCCATATCTGTGCATTCCTAATTTCCATCTCTTACCACATAATTTACACCTATCTTGTAGGACACAAATGAAAGGAGAAGGACGGCTGCCTTATTTGGTCTGCCACACATCTTGTCTGAAAACCCATCAAATGTCATAAGGATGTGTGATGTAAGACCTCATCTATTTTAGTAATGCACAACTGCTGTACTTTTTCTATAACAATTATAATAATTTTGCCTTAATTTTACACCCCTAATGTTTACAACTGGAAGGATGATGATTAAATAGTTAGGATTAGTAGTCTTAACTTAGCTGATGTTTCCAATGAACTCATTGGAGATTAATGCGAATCAAATTACTGTCTGCGACTGATGGCAAAAATTTTAATTCGCCTTATAGAATAACATCTTTAAACACAAAAAATAGTCACTGACATACTGTTTTGTGTGTGTGTGTTTGTTTGTTTGTTTTATCCTGATTTTGAAGGCTCATGGTTCAACGCTAGATGAGGCCATTAAGGGAATGCAAGTCAGCATCCTGATAGGCTATGAAGGTGCACTGGAGGACGCCCTTCCAGAGAATGTTTTCAATGTGGCAGTTGTGGTGGAGGAGACCATTGTTTTACACAACCTCAATGATGTACCATGCAGCTTTGCCATGCTTGTGGGCATCATCTATTGTGTAAACCTTGAGTACCCAGCAGCTATGAAGTACTCTTTTGAGTTTTTACAGAGAGTGGTGATGAAGATCAAACCAGACCATGCTTCTGCATGGGTACACAGTTTAAGAGACAAACACTTGAGGTACAACTTCTAGAAAAAGCATGTACTGGAGTAGTCAATATGTATTGGTATTGGGAATATACTGTATGTTTCAAGCTTTTATTTTTGAATGTTATCAGGCTTATGTTGGCCTAAATTTGTTATTTCATATGTATTGTCAAACACAAAGCAAACACACACACAAACTAACACACCCTCTGTCTATTATTATTATTATTGTTGTTGTTATTATTATTAAGATTCCCATCTTGGAATAGTTCCTGCTGTGTAAAAAGTTTTTAGATTTTCTTTATGCACTCAACACATGTAAGCAAAACACACTTACTGCATTTACTCAAACACATACACACACAATCAAACTTAAGCACACACATTAACACTCACTTAAAGGAATAGTTCACCCAAAAATAAAAATTAACTTGCCATCCCAGATGTGTATGACTTTCTTTCTTCTGCAGAACACAGAAGAATATTTCAGCCCTGTACCTCCTTACAATGCAAGTGAATGGGTGCCAAAACATTGAAGTACTATTTCACTAAACATCTTGCCATTGCATTCTACAGGCACAATCATGATTTCAAGCTTGATTACACTTCCTAGTGCTTGACTCAAGCACTGAGCCACTAGATGGTGCTAGGAAGTGTAATCAAGCTTGAAATCATGATCGTGCCTGTAGAATGCAATGGCAAGATGTTCAGTGAAATAGGAGTTACGTTTTGGTCTGTTCTCTCCCAAAACTGATTGGATCACTTCAGAAGTTGTTTTATTAAACCACTGGAGTTGTTTGGATTACTTTTCTGCTGCTTTTGTGTTTTTTGAACTTTTGGCACTCATTCACTTGCATTGTAAGGAGCTAAAGAGCTCAGATATTCTTCTGTGTTCTGCAGAAGAAAGTAAGTCATACACATCTGGGATGGCATGAGGGTCAGTAAATAATATAGAATTTTCATTTTTGGGTCAACTATTCTTTTAAACTCAATCACTCATAAACATTCAAACGCTTACATTTGCCAGAAGGACCAAAGGACTAAAATCTAAATTTCTTAAATGTTTTTTAAGCTTGCTTCCAATTTTCCATGAGGAAAGTCTTCCTGATATGTTCAGACACATTTTTATTACATTCTTATGTTGTGCCCTCATTATCACCAATTATAAGGAGATACAGACATTGCACTAACTCAAATACATACACAAACACTCAGTTAAACACACTTACTCAGATGCACATTTACGCATTAAAATTACGCATAAAAAAAGTTGCTACTGTTGTGCTCTTGTTATCAACAATTTATAACTGTAAATAAAACACTCACAAACACATACTCACTTAAACACACACCCCCACACATACTAACATGCTCAAACATACATTCACTCACTAACACACGCACTGGCAGGCTTTGTACCTTTGTACAAATTTAAGCAGTTACACTTACATTTTTAAGTTGAAGTAGGTGAAATTTTTTTACAGTGCTTCAAAGCTTTATTTTTGCATCCTAGAGGAATCATTTTAATTGCACTAGCAAACTTTCCATAACTCGCAAGTCCTCGTTCAATTTCACTATTCTTAATGAAAGGCGGAACATTTGATATTGTTATCCTAGCAGTTGGCGTAACAAGCAGTGAAACAGCAATATAAGCGCCACTTACCACAACACCGGTGCTTATCAGACGATTAACCAAGTTTTCTTCTTTCACAAAAATCACCACCGCCTTATTCATGCGGGAGGCCGAGCCTATGTTCTCATATCCAATTTGCTCACCAGCCGCCAGCAATACATCTTCCACAGTTACTCCAGGTTCTGCCATACACCTGACGCCATGACGGAGCGAGAAAGGCGCTGCACCCCCCTCAGGAAGGGACGCCATCCCGTCTCCGTCACAACACCTACCAACAACTTACAAAAAACCTTTAACTCACTTTTGCAGCCCAATTCATGTCCTTACTTATCCAGCTTCACTTTAAAGTAAAAAAAGAAAGAAAGAAAGGAAGGAAGAAAATGAAAAAAGGACAGAAAAAAGGCCAATTAAACGCCCTCTCACTGTGTTCACGCTCACCCACACACTCCCGGCATAGAGAGAGAGAGAGAGAGAGAGAGAGAGAGAGAGAGAGAGAGAGAGAGAGAGAGAGAGAGAGAGAGAGAGAGAGAGAGAGAGAGAGAGAGAGATTGATTGATTGATTTAATTCTTAGTGGCAAACCCCTAGTGGTAAGACTTATATATTAAAGGGAGATTTCACCAAAAATGAAAAATATGTTAATTTTTTTTTTCACTCTCCCGTTGTTCAAAGCTCAACTTTTCTTTTCTTTTTTTTTTTTCTTTTTTTTTTTCTGTGGAACACAAAAGATGTTACAGCCAGTCACCATTTACTGTACTTTCATTATATGGGGGGAAAAAAGATACAATGAAAATAAATTTTGAAAGAGAATTACATTCTCAACACTTCCTTTTGTGTTCCAAGGAAAAAAGGATGTAATTTGGCTTTGGAACAACATGAGGGTGAGTTTATAAGCCACAGGAGGCTGTTCATTATAGTGGTTTTACCACAGGGAAGTTGTATTCTAGAGATAATGAAACACAAAACAAATTGTCATTAAAACGTCAAAAAAAAAAAAAAAAAAAAAATAAATTGAATAACAATCAAAAGCAATTTTACTTGTAAGTAATATAGTTTTGCACCAAGTAAAATTACCCTACCTGTAGGTGGTTTGCAGTTGCCAAGCATCGTAGCAATTTGAAGCATATGCAGTCACAGGTGTGCGTGTAGTCATAGGCTACATTCACATAGTCCAGTGTTTCCCAACCTTTTTTCTGTAAGGCACACTTTTTACGACTAAACAATTCAACGGCACACCACTATCCCACATAGGCTAACCATCGGAAATATTTTTCCTTTTCAAGAACTTGTCCATGTTTTCTGTCCGTCTTAGTAGTGTGTTTACTTGTAATGTTTGAAATTCGGCTATGCACAAAAAACAAACAAAAAACAAAACAAAAAAAAGTCACATAGGTAGGCTACGCTGTGAGTTCACAGGTGGCAAGAGTGCTAAATGG
This sequence comes from Myxocyprinus asiaticus, assembly GCF_019703515.2. Taxonomy (NCBI): domain Eukaryota; kingdom Metazoa; phylum Chordata; class Actinopteri; order Cypriniformes; family Catostomidae; genus Myxocyprinus; species Myxocyprinus asiaticus. The sequence continues at coordinate 23,051,205 of NC_059356.1, forward strand.
GTAATGAAAAAACAACAAATTTGCTTCTTTTCTAATTTGTAGATTTGTTCTTGCAATGCCACAACAAATTACATGGATGCAAACTCATGAGGGGCGAAAAAGGTAAGACAATCACTGGTCCACGATAATTTTTTCTGGGGATATTTTTTTAAAGACTAAGCTAAAAGCACCAATTCCAGCTATTTTAGTGATTCAGGTTTATAGTTTACAACTGTGCAGAATTAGCTGCAAAATAAAGAGTATTTTGGTGAGGCTTGCCTCTGTTTCACAAATATGTTCAATTTTATTAACTGATTATTTTCCCCTTCTGGAAATGTCACTAGGTGGCGACAAATGAGCGTCTTGTGTGCTATGAGTGAGTCAGTGAATCATTTTGAGTCGTTCATGACCAAAATCTACCAAGAGACTTTATAGTGTTTAAGCATTAAAAGAACAAAGCAGATCTATAGTCTTCCTTCAGTCTGAGCATTATTTTTCATCCAAAAAGACAACAGTAACAGTCTAATAATAGTGAGTTTCAATAACGTCCTTACCTTCTTTATTAAAACTTGCATAGCTACAAATCTACTGACTTCAGTATAAGAATTATAAACACAAAGCAGATCTACGGTATCATTTTCCCACAGTAGCCTATTAAACTGCTGAGCATGGCTTTTATCAGAAAAGACCACAATAATAGACAAATAACAATAATTTTGAGTTTCAATAATGTTCTTTTGTCATTGTAAAGCGCATTTCACATGAGTTGAGTCGAGGCGTCAACGCTCCGTTCAACGCCAGCGTCAAGCGCCGCATTGCCCTCCTCATGGCAAGAGTTGCAGAAAGCGTCACAGAGGGGCGATTTTACGAGTTTGCCACGTAAAAAAGAGGGAGGTGTGCACAATAAACATTGAAAACGTGTATTTGGAAGAGAGAGAGAAAAAAGCTTGCAGTTGCTTTGATAGCAGAAAATAATAAAATGACTCGTTTATGTTTAGGTCTAAGTGTTTTCTTTAAATTAGTTCAATAACTGGGGTCTCTGATATTCGTAAACTTTTGGTAATATTTAATTAAAATAAATTATGAGACATTCAATGTCTCTTCACAAATTTGGACAGTTTTTAAATGTTTCTTGTTGCTCAGTACTCTCAAAGACATTATTGGTGAAGCAAAAACGTGTGTGTGAAAAACACTTTGGTGTAAAGTGACGTCACTTCATAGACTTCAATGTATTCTGCAGTGCTGACGCGAGTCACGTGAAAGATCCTTAATGCGTATAAATATCAGTCACTTTTGCACATTAATCATTGCTCTTCACAGTCACAAAAGTGACCGATTATGGTTTCAAAATGGCGAATTTCTCCGAAAGGTGAGGAGTTTGGATCCCAGAAATTATTATTATTATTATTATTATTATTATTATTTCATGCATTTATTTATTTTGTGGAATTTGAAAATTTTCCAAGGCACACCTGACAATCTTTCACGGCACACTAGTGTGCCGCGGCACAGTGGTTGGGAAACACTGACATAGTGAAATTGTGCATCCTCGTTTCCTTTCCTTGCTTCCTTTCCTTATTTCCTAAGAGGGTGGGACGAATGGAAGGAGAGGACGGAGAAATCAAAGCAAGAAGGATTTGTAAAATGGAATGTCCTGCTCACTCAAGCGTGACTTCAAAGCGCCATCTGCGCAGCTGCATTACATCGGACATCGCTTGATGTTATGTTGCTGAAACTTGATTTATTGATATTTTAATAATAAAACCTAATATTTCAAGATGCACACTTAAAGTATGCAATAATTATGGTTTATTTAAACCACAAAGGTGAAGCATGAATTAAAATGTTGTGTCAGATGTGAAAGGGGAGGAGAATTTATGCATGCATCAGGTGTTTCGACCAAAAAGTCTTCCGCATAGGAAGCTCCAGTGGCTGTCTCGTTCTGGAGTCGCATTTGTCGGCCGCATACGTCATCGAGGCTGTCTCGTTTCATTTTTTTAAATTTATTTTTATTGGGAATGCAAAAAAGGTAAACAATTGTATAAATGTAAGTGCATATACATAAAAGGCATTGACAAGAGATAAAAAAAATGCGTCCGGAGGACGCATCCTTCCAAACGAGACACAGCCAGTGTTTCCTCGCTCAAGTGGCCTCGGTAAGTTTCCTCTGTCCTCGCCTCCTCGCGGTGCATTTAGCAAATAGATACGCCCTTCATGATGGTGGACTTTAATTCTTTAATTGGTAAATAACCGGCCTCTGTGTGAACGTAATCGTATTAAGTACTCAAAATACAGGACTGACAACCGTATTCTGCTGCTGTATGAATGTGACCACATAATCATTATTCAATGGCTTTGACAGTCCTCATGCAATCAAAATTTGGAAATCAGAATTAAAAATAAGAAAACTATCGTTTTTTTTATTTTTTTTATTTTTTTTTTTTTCAATTGCATTCAATAGCACAGATGTTTTTACCTTTAAAAAAAAAAAACTCTCCCAAACTGGCTTGAAAAGACAAATTATGATGAAATAGACAAAGAAGGCATAAAGAAGAGTGCACATAAAAGAAAGAAGCAAACAGAGAGACAAACATGAAAAGGCCAGTTTTTTTTTTTTTTTTTTTTTTTTTTTTTTTTTGATAGGCTGGAACATTTTAAAGCTCTGTGTTCTTTGAATCAATAGCATCATTTCTGAAAAACAGAAAATCCAGATAGTTCCGAGATGTGCAGGCAATTAAACCATCATTAGAAGAATGAGGTAAACATGTTCCTCTTCTGAGGACAACAATCAAACTACTTCAGAATCCAAGATTATTGCAGCGAGAGATAATGAAAGTAACTTTACTCAATATGAAGGCTCTAATTTAAAGGAATATCACAAAGCTGAAGAGGAGAAGAGTAGTGAAATGAGGTAAGGAAATGAGAGAATAAAAATGAGGGGTATCAAATATTATCAAAGAGTTCTACAAACAAGTGGTGATCTATCAAATGCTGAGGTTCACATTGCATTAAAAAACAATCAGCACTCATAGATATTCACATTCAAACACAGAATCTTGCTCTACATAACATACTGTTTATCTCCCCAATTCTTTTTTCATAGAGAATAAGTTCTTCATCACTCATCATACATTCATGAAAGTCAAAAAACGCCAGTAAGAATGACGGATTGGTTGCACATTTATCCAGTGAAGCTCGAGGGTCTCTTTCCATGTCTAAAATTGAAAAAAGATGATGGCAAGTTTATCATAGACTTTTGATGTGTCATCTTTCTTGTGCTTTGCGCCAAGAATATTCAGGGCAACACAGCACTTTTATTATATTACCTATGCATGCACACACTTGCTCTTTGCCTCTTCCATTTCCAGTTGTTCCATCTCTCTTTCCATGGCCCTCCAAAAAAAAGTCAAACTGCTTAGATGATGTGTGTCTCTGCTTAGATTGTGAGGTAAAATCCGCTCAAAGGCTGAACTGCCACTAGTCTTAAAAAGACAATATAATTTTATCTCTTGTTCTTCATATCAATTTAAATACCTGTCATTTTTTTTTTTTTTACAAATTACGCATGTAAAGAGTAAACATGTAATAAAACATATGTATGCAATATAATATATGCAGTTTCAAAACTTCATATTTATTGATGCACTGAAAAAAACTGTCATTTTGAGTTTCTACCTCAAGTATCTATTTCTAGCTGAGCTTACCCATAAAAATCACTTTTGTTGGTGAGTGTAATTTTTCAGGTACATTTAGTCAGATTGAATAACATAGAATTTAATAAAACCAGGTAATGTAGATACCACATGAAGGAAATTTTCAGTGGTTCTCAATTGGTTTTGCTTCAGAACCCAGATTTTACTTTGGAAATCAAGTGGTTACTCAACACAGAACTAAAATTATTTATTGTACCAAAGTAAACAGAATGTCCTTAAATCAAACAATGAAATTTAATAAAATAACCATGAACTTAGGCCTAAAAATATGCACAGTTATGAAAATGGCATAGGCTGAATGGACCATGTTCATCCTCACTGAAAGTGAACCCATATTTGCAGTAAAGTAGTCTGGATCATTCATATATATATATATATATATATATATATTTATATATATTTTTTTTTTTTTTTTCATAGTTTTCAAGGATGAGGGCATGTCCATGTTGGCATCTGCCTAATTTGGCTTGCGTCTATCAAATGACAGATGAAATTGCACCAGAGTCTGATGTCAACAACAAAAGTATGAGGAGCATTTTCACCTCCCCTTTAAAAGATGATTAGCCCATTCATTCCTAACTCAATTATATGGTTGATATTGTTTATTTTATTTGGATTTTGTTTTTCTTGCTGTCTGCAACTTACCAGTTGAGAACCACTGTCTTAAATATACTCAAATGACTGATCAAATGCCAGGTTGTTGCACAGAACACTGATTCATGTTAGAATTTGGGCCATAAAACATAGATCAGATTTACAAAAAAACAAAAACAAAAAACAAAAAAGACATTTTAGAAGGCATGTCTGGTTACTGTCCATATCCTTCTTTGGCGTGTGAAGGTGAGAAACCTTATCTATAGGATTTATCAGCCTCAGGGTAGTGATAAAGCTTTTTTTTAGTTTTAAAGGACATCTCTTCAAAACAACTGATGAAATGTATAGTCATCATGGTCCAGTTCATTTCTGTTATTCAATGTTGGAAAAAGTATGTCGAAATTTTTCAAAATAAATTTGAATTCAGCCTCAACTGAACTCAACTGCACAGAATTCTCAATCCAGCTCTCTTAAACCTAAATGTCTTCATCTCTGTTGAAATTTCCAACATAGTACAGGGGAAGCTGTGCTTTGCTTGGGTGTCACAATATCAAACAAAGTGCTTTTTTTTGTTTGTTTTTGTTTTTTTGTTTTTTTGTTGCCTAGACCTTACTACAATTCAGAGATGTGCAGCTGTATTAGATAAATCAAGCAGGATGCAAGAGATTCTATTTGATAATGAATCCCATAGAATTTGTCTACACCATTACTGCATCACAGCTGTTCTTCAAGATGTGGAACTTCTACAAATATTCACTGTTCCCTGGGGATGACACACATTGAAAGCACAGACAAAACCTTGCCCTAATCAGACACCTGTAAGAAAACTGTATGATGGAACAAATAAGGAGACATGTTTAACGAGGAAGAGAACGGGAAAGCTTTAAATGAACAAACTGCAATTACAGTAGGTGTGACAATGTGTGTGTGTGTGTGTGTGTGGGCAGGTTTAAGTGGTTTACGAGGACTTTTTTTTAGGTTACAAACTGGTAATTACAAGGATATTATGCTATAAATGTGGTTTATGAGGACATTTCTAGTGTCCCCATAATTCAAATCACTTAAAAAAACAACACATGTTTTACTGAAAATGTAAATTTTTTTTGTGAGGGTTAGGATTAGGGGTAGGGTTAGGGGATAGAATCTATAGTTTTACAGTATAAAAATCATTATGTCTATGGAGAGTCCTCATAATAATACCTGCACCAACATGTGTGTGTGTGTGTGTGTGTGTACCTGTTTCTCCCCATATGGGCAAGTATTCATCTTGTTGGATGTCCAACATGATCTCCAGGCCGTTGCCCGTGCCCCCCTTCATCGTAGTCCTCAATGTTTTTCCCTCTTCTTCAGCGTTAAACATGTAACACTTTCCGTAACGTGTGAACACCTGTAAAAACAGAGAGTGAAAGACATTTAATTTGACTTCTTGATTGATTCAAAGAAAGCTACAATGGTATTTTGTCTAGCAGGTTACAAACCAGTACCATGTAATTTACCAGTCCAGATCTTTACCCACTGAGCTGTACCACTCTATGTACATTATGTGATGGAAGAGGTAATGTTGTGAATTATCTTCAAACTAAAATCTATGCACCACATCTGTGGCATGTTCTTGATTACGACAGAGTAAATAAATAAATGAAAACATGTTTACAGTAAATACTCATATAATGGAAGCCTAGCAGGCAAGTGGGCTGGAGGGTTTAAAACAATACATATGGATCTCGTATTTTAAGCACTTCCAGAATATGAATAATTCAGTATAAAATTTTACATTTCTTGAGATGTAAAGTTGTAATATGTAAGTTGCAAGATGTAAAGTCTAATCCATTCTTTTGAGGTGGGACTACTTTAGGAGGAGGAACTTCTGGTTGTGTGTTACCATGTGATACCTGTGGGTGGTGTTTGAAGAACACAGCTTATATTTCTGTACTGTTATAGATGATATCATGTATCTGTACCATGCATGATATAGAAGCTGACTATATATCATTTTATATATGTATTTTTCTCATGTGCGTTTTATCCTACCACAGATACCAAGTGACAGTAATCGAATATACTTTTTCAGCTGGGCAAATGTTGAAAGATTAATATAACTCTGCACAGACAATGTGGGTAAGCAATTCTATCAAACCAGCCTCATGCAAACACATGTAATGTTTAATTGTTGACTGTGGTAATCAGAAACATGCCACAGATGCGGAACAGAGATATTAAGATGAAACTAACCTGCAAATTATTTTAACGTAATTTGATTATAATTACTGTGCATCAGAAAGATAGAAATGTAGAAAGATAAAAAGATAGGTTGAGAAATGAATAAAAGGAGAATCACAGGTTATGTGAGTGTTATGAAACATAGTTTGAGACTTGCATTTCTCTTGCTTGTTTGTGGGACAGACTAACAACTACTGAATGTCTTCGTTCCTCCTTGAATGTTCCTCCAACTTGCCTTTGGACTGTACACAGAGACAATTCTTTATTCTCTCTGTCGTGTGAGAACTAGATAAAATCTGATTCCATAAAGCAAAGTGAAACTCTGTATTTCAGAGCACACCTGAGCCCTTAAGGAAAGAGCAATAGAACGACCCCTGTGCATGACCCCTGTGCATGAAATGCAGGAGAAGAGGTGGAAGGCTGGTGCATTTTTTTTTATTCATTTACCAGTGATAGTTTTTTACACAGTGGGCTGAGCAGAAACAAATCCAACCATTTCAGAGTAATATAGTGAAAGGAGACTCCACCACATTTACAAAACTCTACTCCTTTTTTTTTTTCTTTCTGCATTTAGCTACATCTCAGTGGCTTAATATTAAAGAGAGATTTTATATATATATATATATATATATATATATATATATATATATATATATATATATATATATATATATATATATTTATATAATTAAGAGAATGAGATATACAGACACTCTCAACTTTAGTTTAGTTGAAAATGGACATTACAAGAAAAGACGTAAATGGGAAAGTTTGGACTACCTCATTATACACAATGATAGTAATTATGAGTGCATCAACTCCCTCAATCTATAATTCACTTTTTGCTTAACTTGCTGAAAAAAATGAATAAATAAATAAATAAAAAAAGCTTAAACCAACCTAAGTTCCTTTGAAGTTCTTAGCTGGTCACCCAGACAGGTCAGATTGTTCATTTTGCAGGGTTTTGGGCATTTGCCAGCTGGCAAATAGGTTAGACCAGCTGATGCTAATCCTGGTCAGGCTGAGGGACCAGCTAGAGCAACTGAAGTCCAGCTTGCCCATGCTGGGGGACCAGCTAGAGCAGATTAAACCCACTAAGACCAGCAAACCTGCTTAGGTTGGTTTAAGAGGTTTTTTTTTATTTTATTTTTTTTATTATTTTCAGCAGTGTCAGTGCTATAAAAGATGGACAGGAAGATTTTTTTGCTGCTGTAGGAGGGAGTGGAAGTGGAAGCCTTCAACAGACTCTTAAAGGATAGAGAAGATGTGCACTGGACCGCTCATTCATAACTGCAATTCATAGACTGAAAAACAATTGGTGAGAGCTCCAAGTCTTAGGTTAACAATGAGAGAAATGTGGAAAACCCTGGTCACCTGATCTAAGACCTGTGAAAGAGCTGATTCAATACCTCTGTCTTGCAGGAGCTTGGTAGATGGATAAATGATTATGAAGGTTTCTCCTTACATCATGGCTCTGTACAGACAGACACTCAAGATAAATCACCAGAGCCTAGAGCTGTTAAACCAGAGCCCACATAATCTACATGAATATTCACAATCACATCATTTATGCTTGAGCTAGTGGTTGAAGAAAAACACCCTTCAAAGACAGACAGAAAAAGAGAGAGAGAGTATGATCTAGCAAAATATATCTTAACCATCAGAGATACAAAGCAGAGACGGATCCTTACAGGTATAGGCTCAGTGACCACTGTCTATTCATAGAAAAAGGCAGACAGCCAAACATGGCTTCGAAAGGAAGAGTCTGTAAATATATAAATAGCTAAATAATTCTATATTTTTTCTGTCACTGTTTGTTGCTGTTTGATGCAATATTGCAACATTGTATGCAAAACAATCATGCCAATAAAGTACACTAAAACTGAAAATTTTAAATTGAGAGAGAGTGATAGATATACTCAAGACAATAGTCTTCATTTGATGCAATGAATGTCAGCTTTAGTTCTCTTTCTCACTCTAATTCAAATTCAATTAAATTTTAATTGACAAGACCAACAGCAAAGGAGGATTTCTGCTTAAGGGTGGTGCGAACTGCCAAACACATCATCGGAGGTGAGCTTCCCTCCCTCCAGGAAATATATACAAGGTTGTGTGTGAAAAAAGCTCAGAGGATCATCAGAGACTCCAGCCACCCGAGCCATGGGCTGTTCTCACTGCTACCATCAGGTAGGCGGTATCGCAGCATCAGGACCCGCACCAGCCGATTTCATGACAGCTTCTTCCCCCAGGCAATCAGACTTCTGAACTCTTGATCTCTCACGATCAATATACATCAGCACTGCACTTTATTACCCTTACTCTTATATCTCACACCGGACTGTCATAAATTATATTATTATTATTATATTATATTCTCTCTTAACAACTGACTATCATCCGACAGCCTGAATGTCAATACAGTACAATACTGTACATTCTATACATATATATATATATACTTTTTTATATATATATTTTAATTTTACATTTGTATTGAATAATGGGTATTTATATAGTAAAAAACAAAACAAAAACAAAACAAAAACAGTGTATTGTATACTGTACAGTGTATGTTATTATTTGTATATTGTTGAGTGTAATTATGTGTATAACAGATGTTTAAATTGTGTTGTGTTAATTTGATGTTATTGTAAATTGGTATATGTCTCATCACTGTCACGACTGCTATGTTGCTCGGAACTGCACCCAAGAATTTCACACACCATTGCACTTGTGTATATGGCTGTGTGACAATAAAGTGATTTGATTTGATTTTGATTGAAGATGGCTTCCAGCTTATTAAATATGGATATAACAATGACAACTTATAGCTGTCTTTCTTAATAAAACCAAGACGTCTCTTTGGACCCAGATCATCCATCAGCACTTTAAACATACAGCTTTTGAAACATCATTGTAACCATAAAAAAACAAATGAAGTCAACCAACTCAACTGCCTCAACAGGTGAAACCATTTGCACGTGAATGTGAAGATTTACAATATGAGTATTAGTTTACCTCAAAGTTATCCAAGAAAACGAATCATCATAAAATGGCATCTGTCAAAAAAAAGTTCCACCGAACAACAATATTTCCCTCTAAAACTTGTCAATAAACCATTATGGCTGCTGTTGTTTGGAATAAAGACCTTTTTTCCCACTGTCATTACCACTTAGTGTCTAGTGTGTTAATGTTCAGAGTCAATGTAAACAAGCTAATAGCCATTTGCTGTTATGGACCAAGGATGTCTCTCTTTAGTGCTCTGAAATAATAATAATAATAATAAAAAATTGATGGCTTGAGACGATCACAAACATTGCATACTTTTACTATAGCCTCTAAAAGTATTAAACCAATTTAGAATAGTAATGACTAGTAATTTCACTGTTCTGGAGTTCTGTGCTTTCATGCCAAGATGATACAACCTCTGTTACCTTGAGGTTAGCAAGCTACTGTTAAAACATGGAGTTAGAAATATAATGCATGAATGAATTCACTTTCAGTTAACTTGCAAGCCTGTATCAGAACAACATTTGTTTAATTTACAGAAGCCTGCATGTGCAGTATGGATGGTGGTGTGTGTATGTGTAAAATCAAGCTCATTATCTGTGTAAGCTGAGCATAACTGGAGTGTTGAATAAAAAATGTTTCTACGAATAAAACAAATCTTATTAAACATTTGAAGGAAGGAGGCAGTTAGAATGTTCTAGGACAAAATGGCATGACCTAGTCTGAGTGATGACCATTGCTTAAATCAGACAGACTGGGGCACAATTAATGCAGGCCTTTGTGTAATATGGCTGTAGGCAAGAAAAGCTTGATTGAGTGGCATGGTTCCTCTGTGCCATTGCTAACAGGTGATTATGCACAGGGTCAACCATAAGACTACACCAAAGAGGAATACATTATGATAATCATATTTAGGGAAAGCAGTAGGAGATAAGGGACAACTTGATGCTCACAAAAGGTCATGTTGATTTACATCTAGTTATTTAGCTGTTCTCTCTCTGTCTCTCACTCAAGGTTTTCGATTAAGAATGAAGATGTATGAATAAATCAGGTTAATCTGAATATTTATGGGGTCCATGATTAGATCCTATATAGGGTCAAATCTGTCATCTAGAGCATTAAATACTGTGTAGACAGAGTTATCCTGTGAACCAATTTTGCAGTTGCACAACATTTTTGAGTTTACTGTAATGTGTTTTTCATTTAGAGTGTTCTTTGTTCTCTGGGGTTTTGCAGTTTGACTACTGTATTTTTACAGTATGCAAGAGCTGAATATACAGACATTCAATACTGTATTACTTGCAGTACTTACAGTATACAATATATTCACTGTACTACTGTAAGTTGTGATTACTATACTTGACAGTAATCGCAAAATGCACTTACTATATACAAAAAAAAAAAAAAAAAAAAAAAAAACAACATTCTGTAACTACATGCCCTGGACGCTGTGTTCTCCATTTTTTATGTAGTGTCTAATACAGTTTTTCTGAATTGCTAAAACACATTTCTTGAAACACTCACTCATTTTTTCACAACTTTGAACACAAAACCAAATCTTCAAACTACATTCACAAAACCCCTGACCCTTCTGGCAAAATCAAATAATCGCCTCAAAACTGTTTCATCTGTGCTCAAAATCAAACAATGCTTTCAGATCATACACACAGCAAGTCAATATAAAACACTGAAGAACATTCATTAGACACTACATCAGAAATTGGAGAACACAGCATCCAGGGCACGTAGTTCCAGGATTTTTTATTTATTTTTTATTGTATATAGTAAGCGCATTTTGCAATTACTCTCAAAAAAAGTACAGTAATCACAACTTACAGTAGTACAGTGAATATATTGTATACGGTAAGTACTGGAAGTAATACTGAATGGTATTGATTGTCTGTATATTCAGCTCTTGCATACTGTAAAAATACAGTAGTCAAACTGCAAAACCCCAAAGAACAAAGGACACTCTAAATGAAAAACATATTACAGTAAACTCAAACATTTTGTGCAACTGCAAAATCAATGAGAGATTCATTCTACATCAGTATCACGTTTTAACATCATTAGAGACAAGTGTTAACAATTTTGAGTCATTGTGTGTAAATAATGACAACTGTGTTGTAGCTTTTGCTGGCCATGTTTAACGTTTTATCTTTTATCTTGGTTAATGTTAATGAATGAAAATAAAATTGCTCATTGCTGGTTCATGTTGGTTTATAATATGTCAACTAATGTTAACATACAGTATACAACTTTTCATTTAAAAAAATATATTAGTATATGTTGAAATTAACATTAACCAAGATTCAATAGTGTTGTAAAAGTAGTGTTCATTTTTATTTCAAGTTAACTAATGTAGAAACAAACATATAGTGTTTTACATTAACACTGATTACTTTAAAGCCATGAAAGCATCATATCAAATAATGAAAATATGTTAATAAGGCACTACATGCATGTTATTATAGGTTAGGCAAACAATGCAACACTTGTTTTATTATTTTTTTTTTTTTTACATGTAACATATGGTCCCTGTTCCATCTCTATATACCGGGGTCCTAAGCCTGAAAAAGATGGAAGATTCCTGCATTACAGTTTTTTTCATTTGCTAAGACATGCTTAATGAAACTCGGATCCACATTCATCATCACCTTCTTAGCACAGCAGAAGTCTTCTCTTGCAAATGTCTTAACACTTTTTCATTTGTTTCACACATTTTTCACACCCTTTGTCAAAACAGTTATCACAGATCTCATTGAAAGACCCCAAACTCTATTGGATTAACTGTGTTGAACAAAAGGAAAATATCTATTCACAGCTGATTGAAAGTACTTGCATAATTATGAATCTCTAATGCACCTGTGTGAAACTCTTTTGCACAACTCTTCAATCAGCAATCAGTCCTCATCCATCTATAAAGATGCCACCTCTGTGTTGCTATTTGCAAGCATGGATCAAAGAGGCCAAAGGCACGGAAGGAGAGTAAGAGGCCATGGCAGAGGGGCCCGAGGAAGAGGAGTTTGCATGCATGGTGGAGGAGCCGCAGCAAGAGGAGGAAATAGAGCTCAAGTTTCAAATGAAATTCGGGCAACAATTATTGACCATGTCATTAATCATGGCTTGTCCTTTAGAGAGGCTGGACAAAGGGTCCAGCCCATTCTAAGTCGGAGCACTGTGGCATCTATTGTCAGGCTTTTTCGGAATGAGAACAAGTAAGTCACAATGTTACTGTATACCACTGTGTATTTCAGCTTTACTGTATTGCCCTGTTGGCAGAACAAACTGTGTCTACAGTAATGCAGATGTTTCATCAATCCCATTTATGTGAATGTCATAATGTCAATTTTGACATGCTTTTTGCTTTTACTTTATAGAATCCACACACTACCACACACTGGTGGCAGAGGAAAGATATTTAGTGTTGAACAGGAGGCTGCCATTGTAGATATGGTCATGGCAAACAATGTGATCAGACTGCATGAAATCCAGGCAGCAGTAATTGCAGATCAGGGAGCATTTAGAAATATCAACAGTGCGAGTTTGGCAGCTATTGATGGAGTCCTTAAACGAAACCATGTCAGAATGAAGCAGCTGTACAGAGTTCCATCCCACAGAAACTCTGACATCGTGAAGGAGGCAAGATTCAGTATGTGCAGGTACGGATTTGTTATTGTAATGCCTTGTTAAACCATACAGTTACATGCAACTGGAATAATTTGCTTTATGAATTTGCTTTTTTTCTTAGAGAATAATGGAGCTTGAAGCTGAAGGGGCACATCACAAATTAATTTATGTGGATGAAGCCGGCTTCAACCTTTGTAAAGTGAGGAGACACGGGAGGAACATCTTTGGGCAGAGGGCCACTGTTACAGTGCCAGGTCAGAGGGGCGCCAATATCACCATGTGTGCTGCCATCTCCAATGATGTTGTCCTTTGCCACATACCAACTATCGGCCCATACAATAAAGAATGCCTCATCACATTTCTTGATGCACTGAATGAAAGACTGGTTCCACCCGAAGAGAGAGGGCTGTTGAGACCTGGCATGACTCTGTATGTCATCATTTGAGACAATGTTGCCTTCCACCACTCTCGCCTTTTTAATGAATGGTTTGCAGCACAGCCCCGTATGATGATACAATTCCTCCATGCATACTCTCCTTTTCTGAACCCAATTGAGGAGTTCTTCTCTGCTTGGAGATGGAAGGTGTATGATCACCAGCCATATGAGCAGATGTCCCTCCTGGAGGCAATGAATGCTGGTTGCCTGGCAATAGGTGCAGAGGACTGCCAGGGAAGGATACGCCATGCAAGGAGGTATTTCCCTCGGTGCATTGCAAGGGAAAACATCCAATGTGATGTTGATGAGAACCTGTGGCATAATCGTCAGGAACGAATGGACTAAATGTGAAGTTCTGAGTATTTCAACTCTTTATTTAGTTTTTTTTAGATATTTCCACCCATAAGTTTCCTTTGGTTGTTTTTATTTTTTAATTTTTTTTACAGTATTCTGCATTTCTGAGTTTGAAAAGTATCATATATTTCATATTGACAGCTGTATTTTGTATTTTGTTGTCCATTGTGTAATGATTGATTGAAATAATATATTAATTTGACCACAAGTTATGGTGTTAATATGTAAATATTTGCTTTTGTTGCATGTTTTTAATGTTTCGTGAGTGTTAGAGCATTTTGCAAACAAAATTAGTCATTTTGGCCAGTGAGCTTCAGTTTTAGCCTGTGTGTTAACTGTTTTGAAAATGTGATGTCATGGTGGACAAATGTGTTTAAGCAATCGAGAAAAACTGTAAACCCCATACAATCTGAGCTACTGTACTTAGAAATAACCTTTGTACCTTCAGTGAAGAGGTAACTTTAAAAGGCTGCATCCACAACACCTCCAAAAAACTAATGTTTACAGTTCCTGCCAATCATTTTAAATCTCAAAATGTTACAGTGAGAGTAACATCACAACTTCTAGCCATCCGTGAAAATTACAGAGAGAAAATATTTTCAAATACCACCTTATTCTCCCATATAAAAAGAATAAAATAGGTTAAGAAGAAGAAAAATACAACAACAACAAAAACATCCTTCCTGATTATCACAGTAATTGCACAAGGCCACCACTTCCTTTATAATGACATAAGCAGGTGATACAATACTTATCTGCTCAGACGAAGTCCCATTCTGCCCCACAGGTTGCCAGAGAACCGAGCAGTGATTAAGGGAAAATTTAAATCAGGAGCATCGAGAACCAGTTAAGCACTTTTATCAAAGCCAAAGAGAACTGGAGCATTTTTGACTGGCTTTATTATGATGTGGTCTTGCATTGTTCGCCTGAATCGATTTCCATTAGAGGCCAATTTGGCAGTAGATTGTTACAGGATGGAAAGAGGGGGACGGGAGGAATATTTACTGGCAGTTGTGTTTATGAAAATCTGTAGAGTTGCAGGGTGAGCACTTTCCTTCACAGAGCATTAACAGTGTTGGGTGCGAGTAGGTGAATAATTCATAAGACATCCCACTGATGAAAAACACACACAAAACAAACATACATAGAGACATACTGTGAGCATTCACACAGTCACATGTGCACACACACTCACACACAGAAACAGTCAAATCTAGGTTTACTTAAACTTCATCATCCTTACATCCAATTAAACAAAGAACATTACTGGACATGGGACATTACACAGTTGTAATGTTTTATCGCCCTTGTCACAAATGTTATTGCAGTTTTATGTGCCTGATTAGCACAAATTAAGGGTCTGATGATGTAATGTAGTGGGAGTATTACAGACAGCAATGAAGCTTCAAAGCAGAACAGAAAAAAAAAAAGTGAAAGAGATATTTTTTTCTAGCATCGATTTTTTTAGTCTGGTTTTGTACACTCAGTGTTAATTCCTGGCAGAGAGCGTATGGTCATCCATAGATAATTTATTTATACTTTTTGCTGCTCATTTAATGCCGTCTTTTGTTTATTCACCTATTTATCTATTTTATGCAACTCAAATGTTCTTTATGGAGTGTTTTTCTTTACATCTTTCTCTGCCTATCTATCTCATATTCATCTGCAGCTCATGCTCAACCATGACACTTCAAAACAGCCTCTTTGAAATTAATTAACTAAAATATTATAATACTGTGTCCTCGAATGCTGCATAACACATTGAACTGTGTTATATATTAAAACTCTATAGCTTTCATTGCATATCAGAAGAATACCTCTATGAAACTGATGAAAGGTTGTAACTAGGGTCAGAAATTTAGGGGTGCTGGTGCAAAAATGCCACCAAAACTGCCCCAAAATGCCCCGAAATTCAAAATGTGGGGGCAAAAAATGCCCTTGTTATGAATTATTCTGTTTAATATTATCTAAATATTCTATTATAATCATATATTTTATGGCATAAAATATGAATTTATGTTGATTTAATTCATAGGGTAAAAGGTCATCAATTCTTAATAAAGTTTTTGACATGAACAGACATAAAGACACAATTTATGTTTTAAATGGTTAGAAAATAATATGCCCCTATAGAGATAAAAATTCTAATTATGGGGACAAATATTGGTCATAACCATCATTCAGAATTTACTTCTTGACTAGCGAATTAATTGAGACCATTTACTGGCCATGAATGGGCCATTATTTTTTTTCTTTTAAATGTACAGTAGGCCCACATAACTGTTGCCCCTATTTATGCCTACTGTAAATATCTATTACTCTTATGACAATGGGGTTATTTAGCTGTTTTTTTCCCTTGTTTATTAGTGACAAACTGTGCAAGTCATTGTGTCACTCACAGCATCATATACAAACTAGTATCTGTCTCTCAGTAAAATTGCACCTGTCACAAAAATGTGCAGTAGACCCATCATGATTATGTTCCTAATATATTTGTTTTGGTATCCTAGGTAAACATCTGATGGTAACTTTTCTACTGAAGTAAAATGTTTTCTTTAGTAGATTTTAGGTTTTTATATCTGTAATTTAAATCATACTTACAGTACACTTGAAGTCACTTACAGTACACTAACTCGATTTTAATTTACTTTGCAAAATACATTTTTATTCATGTGGTGCTTAGCGAGTGTTAATTTTGGACCTTTCTTATATCAGCCGGATAAGAGGGACCAGAAGAGACCAGAAGCAGTAATGCCTCACATCAGTATAGTCATTGTGGGTCAGAGACTCAGAGACATCATTATCATTAAAGCACGGGCCTGTGGCAAAGTCCACAAATTATGACCATGACTCTCACAGACATGTCAGCAGTTTCTGGGTTTATATGCATTATAATGTGCCCTCAACAGAAGATTAATGGCCCTTACCCCACACACTTTTCTACAGACTCTTATTCCTTTTATTCTCTCTCTCTCTCTTTCAGACTCTTTAGTTTCACAAAACTGTCCTTCCCTCTGTCACAGTCCCATCAGCCCCTCATCTGCCCTTTCTCTGCCCATCTCCATTTCTCCCTCTCCATCTCCTTGTGCAAAAGAAATTTCAGCCCTGACACCACCCCCTCGTGTATGTTTCTATCCCAACTGTCAGTCACAGAGCCTTGCTGCTGTGGCAACAGGCAATGACCCTGGCTTCGGCTCATCAATCACCATGCTTAGCCTGCGGCGTCATTTGTTATCTTAACCGAAGCTCTACTTCACACACACACACACACACACACACACACACACACACACACACACACACACACACACACACACACACACACACACGCATGTTGGTGCAGCTATCATTATGAGGACTCTCTATAGACATAATTATATTTATACTGTATGAACTATAGATTCTATCCCCTAACCCTAACCCTACCCCTAAACCTAACCCTCACAAAAAACTTTCTGCATTTTCACATTTTCAAAAAAACATAGTTTAGTATGTTTTTAAGCTATTTGAATTATGGGGACACTAGAAATGTCCTCAAAAACCATATTTATAGGATAATACCCTTGTAATTACCAGTATGTTACCTAAAAAAAATGTCCTCATAAACCACCCAAACCCGTCCACACACACACACACACACACACACACACACACACACACACACACACACACACACACACACACACACACACACACACACTCACACACATACACACATGCTCGCGCGCGTTACGCAGTTCTTCAGTTAGAGATAATGTACAAACATAGCTCAAAATAGTATATCTAGCTAAGCAACCAACTACTCTACAGAAAATTGACCTCAGTGAGATGATCTGCAGTAAGACACTTAAATGAGACACAGCACACATCTCTGATGAGTTGATTCTTGAGGGTCACTTCAGATACAGCTTACTAACTTGTTAAATCCTCATTGTTTTTACTAGCCCTCCTTTTCTCTTAATTCCCTCAACTGTCAGATATTGGTTTGTAGGACCTACTTTGTTACAGAAGAAGGCTCTACAATAACTTCACAACTCAAAGAGACAAGTTGAGATTTGTTGAGAATTTTGTTGAGAGCATCCTGGTTGGCAGTGAAACAGGAGGCCTCTAGAGCAGGTTCTGAAGTCTGCAAAGTGCTTTACTGGACCTGGTGTTCCTTCTGTCTTTGACACTTACATCAAGCAATGTTTGAAGACCCATGAAATCAAAGTGCTTTGGAGTTTTGTAGCTTTTAGTCCATGTCTATTAGCTTGGTTGCCATCTGTATGCTAGCATACTCCTGAAAGTTGCCAAATAACCTTTTAGCACCCATACAAAAATCTAATATTCAGTATATGGCAATATACAGTATGTAAAACACATTTACACTGGCAGCCAAAAGTTTGGAATAATGTACAGTTTTTGCTGTTTCGGAAGGAAATTGGTACTTTAATTTAATTCACCAAAGTGGCATTCAACTGATTACAAAGTATAGTAAGGACATTACTGATGTAAAAAACAGCACCATCACTATTTAAAAAAATAAAAATAAATAAATAATAATAATTTCTGATAAAATATAGACAGGCCCTATTTCCAGCAGCCATCACAACAACTTATCCTTGAGTAATCATGCTAAATTGATAATTTTGTACTAGAAAATCACTTGCCATTATATCAAACACAGTTGAAAGCTATTTGGTTCATTAAATGAAGCTTAACATTGTCTTTGTGTTTGTTTTTGAGTTGCCACAGTATGCAATAGACTGGCATGTCTTAAGATCAATATTAGGTCAAAAATGGCACCAAAAAAAAAAAAAAAAAAAAAAAAAGCTTTCTCTATAAACTATAGAATGAAGGCTATACAATGCTTGAAATTGCCAAAAAAATGAAGATTTCATACAAAGGCGTACATTAAAGTCTTCAAAGACAAAGGACAACTGGCTCTAACAAGAACAGAAAGAGATGTGGAAGGCCAGATGTACCAGATGTAACTAAACAAGAGGATAAGTACATCAGAGTCTCTAGTTTGAGAAATAGACGCCTCACATGTACTCAGCTGACAGCTTCATTGAATTCTACCTGCTCAACACCAGTTTCATGTACAACAGTAAAGAGAAGACTCAGGGGTGCAGGCCTTATGAAGAATTGCAAAGAAAAAGTGACTTTTGAAACAGAAAAAACAAAAAGAAAAGGTTAGAGTGGGCAAAGAAAAACAGACATTGAACAACAGATAGTTGGAAAAGAGTGTTATGGATCTTAAACCCATTGAGCTTTTGTGGGATCAGCTAGACTGTAAGGTGCATGAGAAATGCCTGACAAGCCACATCTATGGCAAGTGCTACATATATATATATACACATGTATATGAAATTTTTGTCCAACAAAATGCTTCTTAGAATGAGAATGTTCCTCTCCCTAAACCACCTGCCACTGAATAGCAATAGCAAGTGGCAAATACAATTTCCTCAATATATATAAATACACAACCCATGATGTTAAATGCCTAGAATAGCAGAGCAAACAGCATACTTTCCTGTCTTATGCTCATACTGGTTAGGCTACTTTGTATTTAAAGCTCTCTCATACAAGTAAATGAGATTTCCATGTTGCACGTGGTCTTGGATCAACATCCTTGATATCGTTTTTACATGAGTGGCCGATAAGATCCTCGTTACAACAGTGGATATGACCCACCCCAACTTTCAGTTTCAAAAGGAAATATGCCATACTGGGTTATGAACGTACCTTGGTTCCCTGAGAGGGAACAAGACATTGCGTAATGATGCAGTTGGGACGACATCAGTGGTCATGTGGTCTGAACCCTGTATACAATCATGCCAATGTATTGGCTGATGGCACTAAGTGACACCCATAGGGAGCCATGTCATGAGCTCCATATAGGTGAACGCTTGGCACCAACTCACCAGATTTTCTGCAACAGGAACGAGACTATGCAACTAGAGAGTATGGCCAACTATGCAATGTCTCTTTCCCTCTCAGTAATGGAGACATTCCCTTTCAAGGAGACATTGACGTTGCGTAATGATGCAATTGGGACCAGGTATTCTCATGCAATGCCTCTCTAAGCTCAACAAAAGTATGCAGAGAGGACCATCCTGTCACCATACAAATGTCTTCCAAGGACGCACCTCTAGCCAATGCCCATGAGGACGCCATGCTCCTCATAGAATCGGTTCAAATACCCATAGGCGAAGGCAAACCATGCACCTCTAAAGCACTCAAGATTGCATCCACAATCCAATAAGACAGCCTCTGCTTGGACACCAAAACACCCCTGTTGCAGCCACCAAAGCACACAAACAACTACTCTGACTTACATCGTTGGCTAGTACGGTTAACATAAACCTGCAGAGCCTATACTGGGCATAACATATGTAGCCTTTTATGCTCTTCCGACTCAAAGGGAGGAGAAGAAAAGCACTGCAAATTAACAATCTGCGAGCAAAAGGACGTAGAGATAACTTTAGGCAAATAGCCCAAACGAGGTCTCAGTACGACCTTAGATAACCCTGGAGCAAATCCCATACACAATGGATTGATCAACAGGGCATGCAAATCACCAACCCTCTTAAACGATGCCACTGCTAAAAACAGGGCCATTTTAAGAGTCAGAAATTTATCAGATACTGATGTTAAAGGCTTGAACGGAGCAGCCAAGAGCGACTCTAACACCACAGATAAATCCCATAAAGAGACATGAGTAGGAAGAAAAGGTCTAAGCCTGCACGCTCCATGCATAAAACGAGAGACAAGAGAATGTCTTTCAATAGAAACTCCATTCACCAGTGCATGTTCAGCTGCAGTAGTGGCCACGAAAACTTTAAGCATTGCTGGGGTAACCCTGGCCCCAAAACAGTCCTGCAAAAAAAAAAAAAAAAAACAGTACTGAACCAACTGGGCAGTGGACCTCACTTCGCGCAGCATACCAAGAAGTGAAATATGCCATTTAAACATAAATAATATTCTCGCTGACGGAGCTCAAGCATTTAAGCAGGGAGAACATGTCCCACTTGAACATTGCTAGACATTGGCATAATGACAGAACGTGAGCTGGAGACAGGCACGTCTGTATTGTTGTGAATCTAGCTCCACCCCTTGAAACAGATTCTGTTGCCTCAGCAACAAGATGCTCTTGTCTAGATTGACTTGCAGCCCTAGAATTCTTAAATGACTGAGAACAACATCTTGATGTTGGACAACCAAACTCTCTGAGTGAGCTAACACCAACCAATCATCAAGATAATTCAAAATGTGGACGCCTTAAAGCTTCAAAGCGTCAGTGCTGTATCCATGCATTTTGTGAGCGTACGAGGTGCTAATAACACAAGTCCAAAAAGGACACAAAATTGGTACGCTTTACCCCCAAAAGCGAACCTGAGAAAACGCAAGTGTCTTGGTGTAATTTGAATGTGGAAATAAGTATTCTTCAAATTTGTTGTCAGAAACCAGTCCTCCGCCTGCACTTAATAAAGCATAAAACAAACAAACAAATAAACAAACACATTCTCTCTCATTCGGATTACCCAATTCAGAATGCCTTGTAACTGCTGCCAAGCCGTCAGACAGACATGAAGAGGAATTAATGCATGATTCTATATTGCAGCGCAACAAGTAACCACTAGATGGCACTCTTGGTTTACTTTTGGCGGCTGCCTTGCAATCAGCAGCACAGAGGAGGAAAGCTCTTGCACCTTAATCATTGTGGCTGATTAAATGTGATTGAACAATGTTTTACCTTTATTGTATTAAGGTATATTGACTGTTGTCCTGAAGTGTGCTTAAAGCAGAAACGTTTACAGAAAAAATATCTTTCCTGGTGTTTTGAGTGGGAAAGAGTGTATGAACATTAGGGATTTTTTTTAACAAGCAGGTTGCCACAACAGCCCCAACATTCATTATATGGGGACAGTATGTGACATTTATGCAAGTGTAATTTGTGAACACCTGTGCTTATTCTACATCGGATTCTGTTATGCCTGTCCTGAGACACTTGGCCATGGGGACAGAGGCCGAATTCGATCAGACAATTAAAAAAAGGGGCCACTTTGAATGTGTTTACAGCAGAGGATCTCACCTGAGATGAATTGCTGATAATTGTGATTTCTATGTTCACAGTGACTGGCGGGGAGATAAAAGGCAGCCCAAAACCCCAGAGAGGGGGAGGGAGAGCCGAGCCTGCATGTGCATGTGTCCGTGCAGCCCGCAGTGTCGAGTGTGACATTTTTCTGTAATTGTAAAAATAAAATACCTTTTGAGTTGGATCCATCACCTCCTAGCTTCCTACTTTTCCTCCTCCACAAACAAAACTTTTTACATTGGTGCCGAAACCCAGGATTTAGAGCAAGAGGATACACTGTCATGGAGTCGTTGCCACTGGAAGATGTCTTCCGGTCCCTCACCAGCATCCACCAAGGCCAACACCAGGCCCTCATGGAAAGCAGCAGCAGCACTTTGAGGTGCTCCTTCAAGCCCAGGAAGAAAATCGGCGGGTGCTGCGGAGCTTTGTTTCCAAGGAAGGGGTGGCCACCGTGACCCTGGCAGAAGTGCACCCCCACGTGATGACCCAGAAGCATATCTGGAGCTCTTTGAGCATACCACTGAAGTGGCCACAGGGCCAATGGGCAGTGCATCTGCTACCACTGCTGACTGGAGAAGCCCAGATCACGGCGCAACAGCTTCCGGTCACCGGACTACTCAATGCTGAAGAAGACCATCTTGCAACGGGTCGGTCGTAGCCCAGAAGAACATTGCCAGTGCTTCCACTCCTCAATGCTGAGTAGGGTCGGCCACCCATTTGCCTTCGCACAGCAGCTCTGTGACGCCTGCCGCCAGTGGGTGCTGGCCAAGAAGGATAGTTATGCCGATGATGTCGTCAACTTGGTGGTGCTGGAGCAGTTTGTCTCCCGGTTGCCGAAGGGGATGGCCGAGTGGGTCCAGTGCCACCGACCGGTGTTGCTGGATGAAGTGGTCCAGCTGGCGGAGGACCATCTGGCAGCATATCTGGCAGCAAAGGCCCCCTGCCTTTCCTTCCACTAATGTCACCTCCCCTGTTCTCTCCCCCCCCTCCTTATGTCCTGTTCCGTTTCCCTGGAAATGGGGAAACATTCCCCTAAGACCGGCCTCACAGGGTTGGGGGTCTACTGCTCCACCTAACCCTATATCTCTCCACTCTTCATCCCAGGTGAAGGAGCTCGTTGCCATGAGTGTAGGCGGGAGGCTTGGGCCGGTCTGCTGGAGTTGCGGGGAGCCGGGTCATGGCCGCGAGCAGTGCCCGGTAATGGAGGTGGGGGCCTTGATCCAGGTCCCTGACACAGACCACCTCCAATCGAGCAGGGACGTACCAAATACCCGTGAGTATTGAGGGGGGTACATACCAAGCCTTGGTGGATTCCGGTTGTAATCAAACCTCCATCCATCAATGCTTGGTTCAAAACGGGGCACTGGATTCAGATAATCGGGTAAAAGTGAGCTGTGTGCACGGGGATATTGAAGACTATCCTGTAGCAACTATCACTGTAATATTCAGGGAACCTCTATCCACTAATTTGAGAACCAATTGGCTGGCTTTTCGCTCATTATTGTAGGGGCTGTGTGTGAATGGGTTCTGAGAGAAAGTGAATCAGCATGGGATGTGTGACTGTGGAGGCATGACCTGAGTCGTCTGCGGCTGCTCTGCGTCAGACTGATGCTGGGGAAGGGGAGGTATTCCTTAGGGAATTCCCGGCAGGGGATTTCCTGCTAGAGCAATTGTGAGACGAAGCCCTGCGACACGCCATTGACCAAGTGATTGTGATTGATGGTCAACTGCTCCAACCGGGCATCGCACTCTCATATCCATACTTTTCAATTACAAAAGATCAGTTATATAGAGTGACACAGGACACTTTGACAAATGAAAATACAACCCAGTTGTTGGTACCAAAGAGCCGTTGGGAAATGTTATTCCAGGAAGCTCATCATAATCCAATGGCAGGTTACTTGGGACAGGGGAAAACACTAAGCCGTCTCATGGCCCATTTTTATTGGCCGGGCATTCACGGGGATGTTCACCGGTGGTGTGCGGCATGCCATGAATGTCAGCTGGTGAATCCGCCGGCCACTCCAAAAGCGCTGTTGTGCCCCCTTCCATTGATCGAGGTTCCTTTTGAGCAAATTGGCATGGACCCCGTCGGGCCATTAGAACGGACCGCACGCGGACATCACTTTGTGTTAGTCCTAATGGATTATGCTACGCAGTGCCGCCACGCAACATCTCAGCACGTAGTACCCATGTGTATTATCTTCAAAATTATCTTCCGAGTGGGGATTCCGAAAGAAATCCTCACTAATCAGGGCACAGCTTTTATGTCACGTACACTACACAAGCTGTACAAATAATTGGGTATTAAATCGATTCGGACAAGTGTGTACCATCCCTAAATGGATGGCTTGGTCTAATGATTTAATAAGACCTTAAAGACTATGATTTGTAAATTTGTGCATGAAGATGCTCGGTACTGGGATAAGTGGCTTGAACCTCTGTTATCTGCATTGCGAGAAGTCCCGCAGGCCTCCACGGGGTATTCCCCATTTGAATTGTTACATGGGCATAAGCCCCATGGCATGTTAGACGTCATGAAGGAAAATTGGGAGGAGGGACCTTCACAGAGCAAAAATGAAATTCAATGCATTCTTGACCTGAGAGCAAAACTCCACACATTGGGGTGACTATCACAGGAGAATTTGCTACAGGTGCAAGAATGTCAGTCCTGGCTGTATAACAGGGGAGCTCGGCTATGGGAGTTTGCACAGGGAGATAAAGTACTTGTATTACTTCCCACATCAAGCTCAAAATTACTCGTGAAGTGGCAAGGGCCCTTGGAGGTCACACGGCGAGTTCAGGATGTCGATTATGAGGTAGTGTGTACGGATAGGGGCGGGGCATGTCAGATTTACCATCTCAACCTACTAAACTATGGAGAGAGATGGTACCCATTTCCTTGGTGATGGTAGTTCCAGAGAGGGAGGAGTTCAGACCAGAGGTGAATCTAAATGCCAATCACTTCACCCCGGTCCCTTGTGGAGACCACCTCTTGCTGTCACAATGTACGGAGGTTGCCAGGTTGCAAAAGAATTTCTCTGATGTACTTTCGCCTCTTATTGACCTCACTAATCTCACAAAACACCACATCAAGACAACCCCTGGGTAGTGGTACGTAGTCGTCCATACCGCTTACCTGAACACAAGAAACAGGTGGTATGGGAAGAATTAAAGGCCATGCTCGATATGGGGTTAATATAAGAATCCCACAGTGATTGGGCCAGCCCGGTGGTTCCGGTACTGTGTGGATTATAGAAAAGTTAATGTGGTGTCTAAATTTTATGCTTATCCAATGCCTCGTATTGACGAACTGCTAGATCAGTTGGCCACGGCTTGCTTTTATTCAACACTGGATTTGACAAAGGGATATTAGCAGATCCCCTTAATACCAATATCCCGTGAAAAAACAGCCTTCTCCACACCATTTGGGTTACACCAATCTGTGACCCTTCCATTTGGTTTGTTTGGGGCCCCGGCTACGTTTCAGTATCTGATGGACAGGATCCTCAGACTGAACGCTGATATCATTATCTTTAGTAATGTTTGGCAGTGGCAGATGCAGCATCGGAGGGCAGTTCTGAGGTCGCCGCGGCGAGCGGGGCTCACAGCAAACCCGAAGAAGTGCGCAACTGGACGGGTGGAGGTACAGTATTTGGGGTTCCACTTGGGTCATGGGCAAGTGTGGTCCCAAATTGATAAAACCACAACAATTGTGACATAACCAAGACCCAAGACCAAAACGGAGGTGAGACAGTTCCTGGGGCTGGCTGGCTAATACAGAAGGTTTGTGCCTAATATTCGGATGTCACCAGCCCGCTGACTGATCTCACTAAAATGGGAGCTCCAGACCCAGTCCAGTGGACGGAGCCGTGCCAACAAGCATTCACGCAGGTAAAAGTTGCACTTTGTGGCGGGCCACTTCTGCATTCCCCTAACTTCTCTCACCTTTTGTTTTGCAGATGGACACATCTGACAGGGGGCTGGGTGCTGTACTGTCCCAGGTGGTGGAGGGGGAGGAGCGCTGGTGCTATACATTAGTCGGAAGCTCTCTATGAGAAAGACTAAGTACAGCACCATAGAGAAGGAGTGCTTGGCAATCAAGTGGGTGGTCCTCACTCTCCACTACTATTTGCTGTGATGGGCATTCACCCTCTGTTTGGACCATGCCTCATTCTAATGGCTCCACTGCATGAAGGATGCCAACGGCCGGATCACCTGTTACAATCTTCCCTAGCATAGAATGGGGAAGAATGTGCAAACATGGGAGGAATTGGGAGCAAGCAGGTTTGCCACAATGGTCATATCATTATTATGGGGGGAACAGCATGTGACGCTTATGAAAGTGTGATTTGTGAACACTGGAGCTTATTATACATTGAATTCCGCAATGCCTGTGCCAAGACCCTCAACAATGGGGACAGAGGCTGAATTCGATCAGACAAGTATAGAAAGGGGTCACTCTGAATGTATTTACAGCAGAAGATGCCAGATAAACCATCTTCCCTAGCACAGAATTGGGAAGAATGTGCAAACATGGGAGGAATTGGGAGTAAGCCAGTTTGCACAATGGCCCCAGCATTTATTATGGTGGGAACAGCGTGTGAAATTATGAGAGTGTGATTTGTGAACACTCGTGCTTATTATATCTCGAATTCTGTTATGCTTGTCCCAAGACCCTTGGCCATGGGGACAGAGGTCGAATTTGATTGAATCTTCCCTAGCATTAAAACAGGGAAGAATGTGTGAACATGGGGAAACAAATTAACAGAGGCTGGATTGTCTTTCATTTTGATACCAATTGGCCTCCATATACAAATTATGACCCAATGGTTCCTTAAGCAGAAACTATAATCCATTCATACATAAATTATGACATGTTTGGTCCTCCATTCACAAACTCAATCACCCATACACGTTAAATCTCGAGTGTCCGATGTGTACTAAATGGCGGACTCGCATGAGAAGTAAGAACGTGACAGACGGAGAACCCAAAACACAACTCCTTAACAATGGAAAGACTGCAAAATCAGGGTGTGCAGAACTAACACATCTTAAAAGGAGCGAGGAGAGCGAAGTCCATACCGCCATTGAACAGGGACAGAGATAGCATTTGCGTCTCTTCTCCTGCCAAAGAAAAGACAACCATTTGAGTTTCACAGCCTCGCCATCTCCTGATGGGACCCAGGGAGAACAGTAAAGTAGACATAGCACCCTGCGCGTCGGTCTATAATCACTCTATTGGGGGAACATTTTTTTTTTTTTTTGACCCTCTTATGTCCCCAGGCCTGAGCAGGAACAGTGCTCCAAAAACAGGAGAGAAACTGCCTTATTCACATTTTGCGAACTCTCTCCTCGCTTCGGCGTGAGTCGCTAGTAACCGACATGGGCTTAGACAAATTCGTGCACTGAAGTAAAGAAAATCTGGCGAAATGGCACCAAGCATGCGCCTATATAGAGCCCGTGACGTGGCTCCCTATGGGCGTCACTTAAGCATCATCAGCCAGTAAATTGGCGTAATTGTATACAGGTTTCAGAACATGTGACCACTGATGTAGTCCCAATTGCATCATTACGCAACGTCGATGTTTTTTGAAAGGGAACTGCACTCATCAAGCCATTTCATGGTGTCTTTCTGATGGCCATCAGCATCAAAAAGACAACTCCTACCTCTCCAAAGGATTCTCACTGCTCCCTAGGAGAGTAATCAGAATCAGAATCAGAATCAGAATGAGCTTTATTGCCAAGTATGCTTACACATACAAGGAATTTGTCTTGGTGACAGGAGCTTCCAGTGTACAACAATACAAAAACAGCAGCAAGACAAGACATAAAAAAATAAAAACTAATTATACATATACGTACAGACACACACATACATACATACACACATACACATGGGTAGTGCGTAATCAGAAGCCTCTGAGGTAGAACCACCAGATACACCAACAGCTTCTTTACTGAAGTCATTAGGATGTTTAGCAAGAGACCGCCTGAGTGCCTGATAGGTGCTGAATTGACTGTAAATTTCCTTTACCATCCACAGGGCAATAATGTACCCTCCAACAGTGCAATAACACACAATACAGTGCATTACATTTTACATGTTGTCAGTTTGTATTTTTGTACATTCTGCACATACACTTTGAAACAGTTTTGGGACTGTTGGAGTTATTGTAGGGCAGAGGGTTTCTGCACTAAGTGCCAATACACTGAGAGTAAATAGCCACCAAAATCATCTTCTTTGCACTAAGTGCTAATAGTGAAAGATACTATTTGCACCCCTAATTAAATACTATGTGCAGTAGAGCGCTATCACTGCAGAGTGTTTACTGTGTTTATTTAGAGTCCCACAGACACCCTTCACCAACCCCTACCCCTACACCTAACCCTAACTGTCCCTTAACCACAAAAATTAACCATGGTTTTATTACAGTAAGCATAGAATCCCGATTGGTATTTTGTAATAAAATCATAGTAACACTAACCACACAATTATACATGGTTACTATATTAACACCATATTCCTGTAGTAACACCACGGTTCATTTCATTAAAACTATGGCTTCTGTCAAAAATAAATAAAAAAAAAATAAATAAAAAAATGATTACTACAATATTACTATAATAAAACCATGGTTAATTTTACCAAGATCAAACCTTTCTCTAAACTCCTCGACCTTCACCATGACCAAATTACTGCGAGGAAATCAACCTTATTCATTTGTATGTATTATTATAAGTAGTATTAAAGGAAATATTAAGAGTGGAGACAGGAATCAGGACAGGAATCAGGACAGGAAAAAGTGGGACAAAAGGTGTAATGGAACCCGGGTTGTCCAGATGAAAAACACATCCACACCATCTTTACACATCACCACTGCAGCGGCACTTGGGGTGCAGTTTGTCTTCAATGTTTGTGTTTCAGCTAGACTATCTGAGTGCAAATAGCCACCCTTTATGGCAGGTGCCATATACACGTAGTGTAATTAGTCATTCCGTTACTGTACCCTTTGCTTTAAGTACAACAGCAAAATTGCATGTACATTATGGCTTTTATACAACAGTTCTTTAAACAAAAGGTAAATAATGAGTAACTGACATTTAAACACAATGTGGCCAGTTATTTTATCTTTTTTTCTTCACCACCGAAAACAGTTTCAAATGAAGCCAGATCAAGCACTCATGGAACACTGCATGTCCAATCAGATTAGAGGACCGGAACTGACTGTTGTGTAATGAGTTTTATTGTTGCTTATTTCACGCTATGTCTTCACCAAAGTCACTGGAGAAAGTGTGTTTCTATCTTACTCTGCAGGAGGGCAATGACAATAAATAGTGATGTCCGATTCTTGAACTAATCATTCTTTTGAGCCGATTCTCAGCAAGAAACCAGTTGAACCGCTTCATAAAATCATCCTGAATCGAAATTCAGTTCCAGATTGATGACGCAAGACGCACAGCTGAATTATTTGTACTGGCTACACAGCATGTCGAAATGTCTGGCTCAAAAAGAACCGAATGAGCCGGTCTCACTAACTGTTGAAGTCTGCCAAGAATTACAGAGGACTTGCTATGTGTTGAGACGTTAATGACAGTGGCCGAATAAAACAATGATAAACCAACAGATGTT
This sequence comes from Myxocyprinus asiaticus, assembly GCF_019703515.2. NCBI lineage: Eukaryota > Metazoa > Chordata > Actinopteri > Cypriniformes > Catostomidae > Myxocyprinus > Myxocyprinus asiaticus. Next base: position 23,080,853 of record NC_059356.1, read on the forward strand.
TGTTTCTGTTATTTTTGAAATATTTTAAAAATATTTGCTCGAGAATTAAGTAGATATTTTAACTCGCTAATGTTACTAATAGAAATGATTAATAATATATTAGTTTTCTAGTTGTGTTTGTATGTGATGGACATTTTATAGAAATCTGAATTTCATTGACTTATGTATCAGCAACAACATACTAAAATGATGCTAAATGCAGATGACTAGAAGCCTGAGTCCTGAGACCAAGTTCAAAATAAGAGTTGGACTCATGCAGGCTAGGTGGCTCTTACGAGTTGTCTGAGCAGCGTTCAGAAACCTTTTCAGCGGCTTCTGTGATGTTTTTGATGGCTCTTCTCTTGTGGGTACCTGTTATGCTCAGTTGACAGAGGGCCTTACAGAGAGACTGCCCAGCAAACCCTCTGCAGCCAACCTCTTTGGGTCAACACTGCACCCGACACCCTTTGATGCGGCACTCCAAGCTTTGATACTTGGCTCTCTTCCTATCTTGCGCCTCCTCCATACAGTCTTCCCAGGGAACAGCATTATCTATAAAAAATCCTCATTCAGTAATAATAAACGACTGTGATAGGCCCATTCTGGCCAGCGCTGAGAAAAGTAACATGTACCACGTGATACAGCCATTTACACTAGAGGAGATTGCACAACAGTTAGGCGATACAAACTTGTACAACAGAGGGGGCACTTCAGCTTTTTGTCTGAGTATGACAAACTTACAGTCATGCAATTGCAAGGTATCTCATACTAAATTATTTTCAACATTGATAAAAAATAAATGAAGAATGACAGATGCATGATTGGAGGGGACAATTCACCCACCTCACAGCATTCCCGGCGCACCCCCCTCCTCCCCAATTCTATGCCAGTGGTTACAACATTCTGACAGGTTTAAGACAAGCAGGTGTGATTTCCTCCATTTCCTTCATTCCTGAAGACTGGCTGAGTTCGGAATGGCATACTACCCATACCACTCTTACTGCTTCAGCCATAAGTGTCTATGGCAGAAATAGTATGAGTAGTATGGTAGTATGCAATTCCGAATTCAGCCTCTGTCAGTCACTATTTTTTTCAATTATCATCTATCAAAGGGATCATCACAGTACCCCCTTCCCCCCAGATTCATGCAATCTCCCACAAATTCACTTGTGATGGCAGGCCCATTGCCATGGGAACTGCTGAGGAGAAAAACACCACAAAGCAAAGCTGAGTTTTTAAAGAAACTGGTGTTGTTAAATCAAAACAAGTGGTCTCCACAATGCAGGGCAGCACGTTTTTAGTTACTGTTTCACAATCCTCATGGCATTCTATCAAAGCTCTGCTCCTTTTTGCTCCTGCAGAGCAATTTCACATGTACTTCATGGGTCAGTAAATCAGGCTGTTAGTGTCCTGCCCTATGGCTTATGGGCTTATACTCCACCAGGCAGCACAGGAATTACAATCACACCATGTCAAAGAGGAAAAAGATTCAGGAAACTACAGACTTAATCTGCAGACACAAAATAACATAAAACTCTCTCTCTAATTCCTCTCTCACTCTTTCTCTCCAACTGTTGTGTTTCAAAAAGAACAAGCATTTTCTTACAAAGCTACCTTGTTGGCTTTTAAATGAAGGTCAGTTATACCAAGCTTACATGTACCAGGTGAGACCAGTTCTGTATGTAAATCCTTTATATAAATATTCAGGGTATCTTATTCGTATTCATAGCTATTGTGGTGGAGCAACCTCTCGTCATCGTCGCCCCACCTCTGAGGGCCATCCTTCAGCCAGGCTTATAACAGGAGTGGGCTAGAGAGCAAGATGAAGTGCATAGTTAATAAGCCTCGTTCCGACAGTGGTTGATGGAGCACACCTGATGTTAATGAACCTGACGCTTCTTCACCACTTTCTTTAAAATGTAGACCATGCCTCTTATGTTGGCTTCTTTTCTCCATGTGTGCACACACTGGCATCCTCGCTGTCCAGGCAGAACAGGCAGGGTGCTGGCCGAGTAATTTTTGGACATTTTAGGTTTATTATTATTTCTGTCACACTTTCTTTGAAGCCCATATTTATAATGCATTGTAAAGGCATTATACATGCATTATACTGCATTCATAATGTCTCATAATACACCTTATAATAAGTTATAACTTCTCATAAATACAGTAATTATAACTACAGTTATAATACATTATAAGACTTCCCCTAATCATAGAAATACTTAAGAGTATAATGAATTGTATCACAAGCAACATCCAATTTTAACGCAGCAGAAGCTAATAAAGTTAATTGTATAAGTGCTGTCATGCAAAAGCAGCACAGTGTAAACTGTCAAAAGGCTTTATGACACGATCATATTATAAGTGGCCTTTGCCTGCTTTAAGTAAAGTTACAAAAGGAATATCTTCTTATAAACAGACATAACATAAACTTGTAACATACCGTACAATGTATTACAAGTCAAACTTATAAAATGGAAGTTATTTATAAAATAAGTCTCCAAATAAGATTCACAAACATTACAAGTTATTGAACAGAAATCAGTGTTGAGTCCATTCTAGAATAATTATTTATTTTTTTCTTGGGTGTGTTTACAACAAAGAAGATTGGCTACATGTGTGATCAACATAGAGAGAGAGAGAGAGAGAGAGAGAGAGAGAGAGTTTCTGATATATTTTAACCTGGTAGTTTTACTAGTGTTTTTCTTAATAACTCAAAATTACACTGAATGGGTGTCATTGCTTGCATGTGTAATGGATACAATTTCCAGTACGAGTTGAATGAATGTCTTATAACCACTTCTAAATATCTCATACATGTTTATAAGAAGTCTTTGCTTTTGTCACTTTACTTAAAGCATACCTATTATATATATTAAATATATATATAATACATTATAACTTCTGCTGATAAAATTGGATGTTGCTGGTGTTATAAGGCATTATACTCTAAGGTACAAATCTGAATAGTATTATAATGTATTATAATTGTGGTTACAATTATTTATGAGATGTTACAACATATTATAAGGTGTATTATGAGACAATACTAATGCATAATAATGCCTTTACATTGCATTATAAATATGGGTTTTATAGAAAGTGTTACAATTATTTCTAATAATTTCCTCTCCAAGGCTTAATGTCACACCCACTGTGTCACTCTTGCTCACCCTGCCACACTATTTGTGCATAAAGTGTATAAATGCATTTTTGATAGACACTGAAATGTACAATATCAGCATATTGATAGCAGCTAAAACATAAACCATTTTATGCATGTACATCTTCAGAGATAAATGATTATTATAATTAATTTTCAAAACAACTGAATGAACCTTCAAGTATTTGTAAACATTTGTATGTCTCTAAAGACATTTACTGTATGTGTAAAAGTGTTTATATTTTAGATGCTGCCCACACATTTTAACTGTTTCAATTGCTGAAATCACTGATAGAGTTTTAATGTCTATTCAAACATATGGAAATGTATGTGTACTAAAACCACACTTTATGTACGAATACCTACAAATACTAATGAGATGAAATATTGTGGACAAAATAATTCCATCTCAGGTCCTTGATTACAGTTAAATTACTATAAGACTGAAACTGACAAATGTCCACTATCCTAAACTTAAAATATAGCACCTGGCTCCACCAGCTGAGCAGAATAACTGTGCACTTCAAGCCTTTGGTTCTGTTCAAGGCCAAGAGACAGAGCAGGAAAGTTATAATATGGTGCACTACAGCAAATACACAACGAACACGCATATGTCCACAAAGATGCACACATGATCCACCACACAATATCACACACACACATAATAAATTAAGGAGATGAAGGATGAAGGTTATTAGCCAGTGACCTTTAAAATTTGTTGATGTCTTAAGGCACTGAGCAGTAAAACACTTTTGCACTAACTGAAATAATAACCAATCACACAAATACTTAATGTTCAGTTTAGTGACACTCTATCCTGCAGATTGCTTGTGATTGAGATGCTTTAGTCTCCATGGTAATGAGTTAAAATTGCAATTAAAATGCACAGGAGAATTATCTGGCATAATGCAGGAAAAACTCAAGTCAATTTTAGCAGCAAGAGAGATATGGACGAAGGAAAACCATATTCTAAGATTTCAGTATTATTGAAATTATAAATCAAAGCTTAAGTATATCTGTTGAAGAAAAATAGATAAGACAAAAATGTTGCCTTAAAACCGAATATGCTTATCTCCCTGTTGCTTTTAAACACAAACTTTAATATTTAATTGATTTAGTCTGCTTCAGCATTCCGAGAGGTTTGATGTTATGGGGTGAACATCCTTGCTGCGGCACTCCACAACCAAGCATATCCACATTTTTCATCTATTTTGCAACATATCCTCCACAATAAAACAAAGACATACTGTAATTATCAATCTGAATGGTCACTCCACAACCAAGCATATCTAAATGTTTCATCTTTTTGCAAAATATCCTTCACAATAAAACAAAGATATACTGTAATTATAAATTTGAATGGTCATTTGATAGTTCACCCAAAAATAAAAATTATGTTATTTTTTACACACCCTCAAGTTGTTACAAACCTAAATGTCTCTCTCTCTTCTGTGGAACAAAATGGGTCAATTTTTGAATTGTATATCCTGGCCGCTCTTTTCCACACAAAAGTGAATATGGAATGGGACTGTCAAGCTTAAAAAAAAAAAAAAAAAAAAAAAAAAGGGACACAAACGTGTCATAAAAGTTGTCAATTTGTACTTTCCAAGTCTTGTGAAGCCATTCTCCTTTCACTTTTATTGTATGGAAATGAACGGCCAAGATCTAATTAAAAATTCTGGTGTTCAAAGAAAGTCATATTTGGAACAAAAAGAGTGTACATAAATTATTACAAATCCATATAATCATCTTGTTAAACATCTGAAAATCAACCTGAAGTGAAAGATCATGAGTTGATAATATAAGGGAAAGAAGGAACCAGCAACAAAACGATTCCATGTTATGCACATCTGTTGGCTGATCCAGTCTAAGGTGAATTAATAACTTTAGCATTCAAGCTCCTGGCACAGGGATTCCAGAATTGTTGTTAAACTAATTTATGCTATATGAATGCAATGCATCACACAGGATCTGAAAAATGAACACAAACTTGCCTAAAAACTGTCCAGTCATGCGTTCATTCCATTGCAATACATTTATATCTATTTGATTTCATATGCAATAACAATATACAATATTAATCACAACCACATCCATATTCTCACATAATATTGCTTCTATATATTGGGCCTGAGGGACTACGTATGAATAAAGTTTGACAAAAATGTCATTACGTCCATTGTGGAGGCATGGTGGTGCGTCTCTGGGGAGGAATGTACTATTATGCTGTGCAATAATGCAGAGGAGAGAAAACACCATTCAGCATTCCTGAGATGTGCTGTGTCTTTCATCTTTAATAAATACAGTCAGGCTGTGCATCACTGAACACAGTCCAGGCCTTAAACCTCTCCACCCCTTATTCTGGAGGACCTCTCTGTTCTTTCCCATTGCTGAAATACTGGCTACTTCTTTTGAATTGTTGCCACTTTCCACCATTGCATTGGATGAATTTTATTTCAGCTGCACTACTACCAATCGCTGTTAATCTAGAGATAGAGGTTTTGAATGAAAATGTCCATAGTAGTGAAGAAAGTTGATCTTTAACTGGAACTGGTACTGTATAATTTCTATCCTGAACTTTTATATGGAAAAGACATGGAGAAATTTTAAATGGGAAAAATGGGGAAACAAAAAAGTTTATATGAAACACTTTTGGGAAGTTAAGATGCCCTGTGGTGTGATGTGTCATCTAAAACTATTAAACAGAATTTTGCTAATTCATTTATAATTCTTATGCTTGCAGATTTATGACCTTTTTTTACACTGAATATTTGTACTTTTAAAAATGCATTTGTTTAAAAATGCATTATACCACAGGACGACAAATAAAATGAAGTGAGAATTAATGTGATCAAAAATGGTGGAAAATTTCAAAGAAAAGGTGACTACTTACTGCACTTAAAATACACACTTTCCCCTGTACATTCAGTAGATCAATTCAGATCAATTTGAACCAAAAATTTTGATTTTGATTAAAACAAGAGGTCATGGGCACCCTTATGCTTGTTTATGATTATACTTATGCATACAATGCTTTCACTACCTGACTAAGAGCTACAGCACAACGAGCAGTAGGCAAATTACAATGTTATAATTTACTGTTATGCCATGCGGATATAGCTCACTGCGTTCATATGTCATATGTCTGCTTGGAGCCTCATTACTTTTTTTTATGTTTTTACATGAAAGGATTATTGAAAGCACACTAAACTAAAAAAAATAAATAAAAATAAAACAACTGACTGACTGAAAAAAAAAAACAAACAACAACAACAAAAAAAAAAAAAAAAAAAAAACAGTTCAACTGCTATTTCTTTTTGATCACATTTTTTTCACTGTTCTGACATTTTAACTAGAATGAAGTGTCTGTGATGTTCTTTTTCGTCATGGCGACTTTTAAATTAACTACACACAAAAAGTCAAAACATTAACAGGACAGGGGAAAGGCATTGATATCACGTTCAAATGATGATTACTGGGAAGATGTTCAAATGTCCCTGGGCAACATTTTGTTAATCTTTTATACATCAGCAGAGCAATATATTGCTTTGGAGTAAGTAAACAAACAAACAAACAAACAAAAGAACAGCTGTTATTTGTTATCTGGGGGTCAACATAGAACATTGTACACTTCAGCTTTAACTGCCAAAAAAAAAAAAAAAAGAAGAAGAAGAAGAATGCATTCATTTAATGACAGTCAGTGAAAGAATAAGCTGTTCTATCAATCTATATTACCCATTAATGTGAGAGATTCTATAAACTACACCAATATCCCCTATATATATATATATATAAAGGGTTGGGAGGGTTACTTCTGATATGTATTCCACTACAGATTACAGAATACATGCTGTAAAATGTAATTTGTAATGTATTCCGTTAGATTACTCAAGGTCAGTAACTAAATACTTTGGAATTCTTCTTCAGCACAGGTAGATTTTTTCACTTGTTTTGATTATAAAAACTCTGCCAGTACAGTAAGACAAAATACACGTTAAAAATACATTCTCTGAAAAACCTAAATATCTTGTGCAGTATTGTATCTAAAACAAGATAAATCAAACTGATCTTGTTTTAAGGATTTTTAGATATTTTTACAGGAAAACAATAAAGAAATTATCAAAAATTTGATTTTTGCCCTAATATCAAAGCTCTTACTAGAAAAAAAGAAATTATGATCCAACATGAATTTTCTTGATAAAAAAATATGATCGTGCCTGGTAACGTGCATGTAAAATGGCTAGAAATAGCATTTTAGCTTAGCGTAAAGCTGACAATTTACACAAGGTTTATTTCTATTTCTTCTGCTCCAAACTTACTTCAAACTTAATTCTCTGTCTGCTCGTGTGAATGTAACACATCATAAGAAAGTGTTTCACCGCTGTTCAAATTCACTTTGGATCGCATCATTTATAAGTATAAATGTTTTCCATCGGAAAGGACTAAATATTAAATGAAACAAATGACAATAAAATGCAAAGTAATCTCTTCAGTAATCAAAATACTTTTTGAATGTAACTGTATTCTGAATACCAATGATTTAAATTGTAACTGTAGTGGAATACAGTTACTTATATTTTGTATTTTAAATACGTAATCCCGTTACATATATTTTGCTACTCCTCAACCATGTATATATATATATATATATATATATATATATATATATATATATATATATATATATATATATATATATCACTTAAAATGCATCAGCCCAGGGAAAGGATTGTGAGAGCGATAGAGTAACCTTTCTGTGAATGATTAGCACATGACAGCATGCAATGACACATGATGACATTCAACAAGACACAAAAAGAGAGTGAAAGAGAAAACATGCCATCTTGATGATCTTACAGCAGGCAGTATCTAATTGGTAAGCATATGTGATAATGATACAGGGAAGAGATGCTGAGATTCCTGATCCAAAAACCTGACAGGAACCGTGTGCTTCCATTCCACAGCCAGCAATCAAAAACAAACAAATAACCACTCTCAGCAACTCTACTGTAGCAGTGGGATAGAGGTAAATAAATACATTTAAATGTGCAGAGGGGACGGTTGGTCACATGATCCAGAGCATGATGGCTGCCTGAGTTATTTGCTACATTCCAACTTTAAATATTCTACAGCTTTTTCCTTCAAATTTTCATTTAAAACGGTTCTATAGTATCATAGTCATGTCAGACATGTCGACAGACAGATTTTCCTTTTTTTGGTTCGACATGTTCACAGAAAGCCAAGGAAAAGAAAAAGGCTAATTATCCCACACCCACGCCCTCGGCTGACAAAGTCGCTAGCGTGGAGGAATATCAATCGAATAAGTTGCTGATTTTTTCATAGATAAAAGCTAACGGATCGCGTCTTGACAGAATTACTAATCGGCTAGAGGGTATAGCCAATTCTGTTTGCTGCCCTCACTGAGATAGTCGTGGGCACGAAACTCGTCTGACGGAAGCCGAACAGAGGATCTCCACCACCAAAGATTCAGCAGCAGTTACTGAAAGTCAACTGGCCAATCTGAAGGTAGTGGTGGAACACCTACAAGCTAAGGCAGATGATCTTGAAAATCAGGGCTGCCGCAAGGATATGAAAATAGTGGGTCTGCCGAAGAAAGCTGAGGGCATCGCCCTGCTTGCAAGGTTCCTCCAAAATGCGATTCCAAAGTTGCTGGACTTGCTTGCCGAGTTTCCTAACACAGACATTGAAAGGGCTCATAGGACTCCCACTTTTGCTCCTAACAACCTGAATTCATCGCCGAGAAGTATATTAGTTTGGTTTCTGCACTACACTGACAAGGAAACAATCCTGAAAGTGGCTCTGAAAAAGACTGTAAATCACAATGGCTTGGAGCTTTGATTTTATTCTGACCTGTCAGCTGGTCTCCTGCAAAGACATTGTGAATTCAGCATCATGGGAAAAGCCCTGGCTGCTCGTGGTTTGTACCGCGGATTTGCTTACCCGGTGAGGCTCAGGTGTCTGCATAATGGGAAGATTCTTCTGTTCGACGATCCGAAGTCGGCTAAGGCTTTTTTTCTTTTATTATAAATTTGTAATTAGTCTATGTGGCTGGTAAATTTTCTCTCCTTATTTTTTTAACTATCCCAATGGGCTTACTTTTTTCAGTTATTTATCTATACTGTGCTATTGACCAGCACACGAAAACAAGACTACTGGAGCTGCTCCATGAATCTCTATAGAAGGATTTGTTTTTGCTAGCCACCACCGCACCAGGCTGACCATCATTCACCAAACAGGATTGTAAGGTTAATAGACTGGTAGTCCAGTCTATCTTCCAGGCTACCTTTCTTCCTTTCTGGATTGCTGCTGTCTTGCCACTGTTATGCTGTGGATTATCTGGTGGACATTCCTGGGGTGCATATTGCTTCTTTTTCCCTTGATACCAACCCCAAGGCTCTCTTCTCTCAATGAACAAACTTCTCAGACCCAGAGACAACACCTCCAAATCCTTTACAGTTAACAAGTGCAAGTATTTCCTTTCATTTTTCAAACAAAAATTGAGACAATCTACTGCAACTTGACCACCTCCGTTGCCCTTACTACCTCCCCAACTATCTCGCCCCCCTTTACTACCCAGTCCCCATCTCAGTTTTCACCTGTGTCCCCAACGGAGCTGCCCAATATTATGATAGGAATGAGAAACTCCACTTGTGTTATGAATCCCATCCCATCTAATCTTGTCAAGGACTGTCTCCCAGCTAATTCCACACTCATCACAGAAATCATTAACTCCTCCCTCAGCTCTGGATCAGTCCCCCAAACACTCAAACTGGCTGCTGTTACTCCCATCCTCAAAAAAAAAAAAAAAACCTGGACTAAATCTTGATATCATGAGTAATTTATGGCCCATCTCTAATCTCCCATTTCTGTGAAAAATACTGGAACGTGTTGTCACCTCCCAACTCAAAGCACACATTAACTCTTGACATTAACTCATTAACTTAATTTTTTGAACCATTTCAATCCGGATTCTGCTCATAGCCTAGTACAGAATAAGCCCTCCTCAAAGTCACCAACGACCTCCTCATCTCCTCAGATTCTGGTCACCTCATCCTCCTCGACCTCACTGCAGCTTTTGACACCATCAACTACAGCATTCTTCTCTCTAATCTTCAATCTTCTCTCAAAATCATTGGTACTGCCCTCTCCTAGCTAAAGTCACATCTTACAAACAGACAAAAGTTTGTCCATCTCAACAATTGCACTTCCTCTACTGCACCTTTGTCACAAGGTGTGCCACAGGGTTCGGTGCTTGGCCCCCATCTATTCATTCTTTACATGCTACCCCTTGGTAACATCATACATCTTCATGGTCTCCACTTCCACTGTTACACAGATGATGTCCAGCTCTACGTCTATACTTAATCCATCACCACTGCAACTCATTCCATTCTGACCAACTGCATCACTGAAATTAAATCATGGATGCAAGCCAACTGTATTGGACTCAAGATGGCGCTGAGTATGCCTGCTGCGTTGCGAGCTCTGACACAACATTGTAGTGTTTTGCTTACAGTTCTTATGTTTTTTGTCTTGGATGTTGTCTGCCTTATTGTCTATGACAGACAAACACTTTTGGACATTGGTTCTGCAATTACACACCGTAAACCGGACTTCAAATTCCTCAATGCCGACCCGCTGTTTACAAACACACCAGCGGAGCCCTTTGTCTGGGCTGCCAAGCCGCGGAAACACAAAAGGAAAAGGGGAAACAGAGCCGGAATTCTCATCAGAGTAAGGCGTCGTGCAAATCGACCCCCGCTACCCAGTATTCTACTGGCAAATGTTCAGTCTCTGGACAACAAGCTATGCAAGCTGAGAGCGCGGATCTCTTTCCAATGAGAGACGAGGGACTGCTGCATTATCTTCCTTACAGAAACTTGGATGTCTGCTGAGATTCCAGACTCAGCCATTGAACCCGCGGGGTTCTCCATGCACCGAGCGGACAGAGCGAAAGACCTCTCAGGTAAAAGCAGAGGTGGTGGTGTATGTTTTATGATCAACAAATCCTGGTGTGATCAGAGGAACGTACATTCTATCAAGTCTTTCTGCTCTCCTGATCTGGAATTTCTCATGCTTCTGTGTCGACCATTCTGGCTACAGAGGGAATTCACAGCGGTCATTATCACTGCTATGTACATCCCACCACAAGCCGACACAGACCGGGCACTCAAGGAACTGTATGGGATTATAAACAAGCAGGAAACTGCGCACCCTGAGGCCGCATTCATTGTTACCGGGGACTTTAATAAAGCCAGTTTCAAATCAGTCGCACCAAAATACCACCAACACATTAGTTTTAACACACGAGGGGACCGGGTTTTGGACCATTGCTACTCTCCCTTCCGGGACAGCTACAAATCCCTCCCCCGCCCACCATTTGGCAAATTGGACCACTCTTCCATTCTGCTTCTGCCCGCTTACAGGCAAAAACTGAAACAGGATGAACCCACCCTCAGAACGATCCAGTGCTGGTCGGACCAATCAGACTCTATGCTACAAGACTGTTTTGATCACCCGGACAGGGAGATGTTCCAGTCCGACTCTGATGACGACATCGAGCTTTACGCTGATAGCGTAACATGTTTCATCAGAAAGTGCGTAGAGGATGTTGTTCCGACCAGAACAATATGGATCTACCCGAACCAGAAACCTTGGATTAATAGCGATGTTTGCGCGGCACTCCGCTTTTAATTTGGGAATGCGGAGGAGCATAAACAAGCCAGTTATGCCCTCCGAAAAGCTATCAGAACAGCAAAACATCAGTACAGGAAAAAGATTGAAGGACAGTTCAACACCACCAAATCTAGAAGCATGTGGCAGGGAATTAATATCATCACGGACTTTAAAGGGAATAAAAACTCCGCCATGAACACCGCTGCCTCTCTCCCGGATGAGCTAAATACTTTTTATGCTCGTTTCGAGGGAAATAACACCGCCCTCGTGGAGAGAGCTCTCGCGGCCAAAGCTACAGAGGTTAGTTCACTCTCCGTCTCTGTAGCGGAAGTAACCCGATCCTTCTGATGGGTGAATATCTGCAAAGCCATGGGTCCAGACGGCATTCCGGGCCGCGTCATCAGAGCATGCGCAAACCAACTGGCTGGTGTTTTTACGGACATTTTCAACCTTTCTCTCTCTTTGCCTGTAGTCCCCACATGCTTTAAAACGTTCACCATTGTGCCTGTTCCAAAGCAATCTAAAATCACTTGCTTAAATGACTGGTGTCCTGTTGCTCTGACCCCCATCATCAGCAAATGCTTTGAGATACTAATCAGAGATTACATCTTCTCTGTGCTGCCTCCATAACTAGACCCATTGCAGTTTGCTTACTGCAACAACCACTCCACTGATGATGCCATTGCATCTACAATACACACTGCTCTCTCCCAACTGGAAAAAAGAACACTTATGTGAGAATGTTGTTTGTAGACTACAGCTCAGCATTCAACACCATAGTGCCCTCCAAGCTTGATGAGAAACTCCGGGCTCTGGGCTTAAACAGCTTGCTGTGCAGCTGGATCCTGGACATCCTGTCAAGCAGACGCCAGGTGATTAGAATGGGCAGCAACATCTCCTCATCACTGACCCTCAACACTGGAGCCCCGCAGGGCTGTGTTCTCAGCCCACTCCTGTATTCCCTGTACACACATGACTGTGTGGCAACACACAGCTCCAATGCCATCATTAAGTTTGCTGATGATACGACGGTGGTAGGTCTGATCACTGACAATGATGAAACAGCCTACTGTGAGGAGGTGCACACTCTGACACACTGGTGTCAGGATCACAACCTCTCCCTCAACGTCAGTAAGACAAAGGAGCTTGTGGTGGACTTCAGGAGAAGGGATAGAGAACACAGTCCCATCACCATCAATGGAGCACCAGTGGAGAGAGTCAGCAGCTTCAAGTTCCTGGGTGTCCACATCACTGAGGAACTCACATGGTCCATCCACACTGAAGCCGTTGTGAAGAAGGCTCATCAGCGCCTCTTCTTCCTGAGATGGCTGAGGAAGTTTGGAATGAACCGCCACATCCTCACACGGTTCTACACCAGCACTGTAGGGAGCATCCTGACTGGCTGCATCTCCGCCTGGTACGGCAATAGCACCGTCCACAACCGCAAAGCCCTGCAAAGGGTGGTGCGAACTGCCAGACACATCATCGGAGGTGAGCTTCCCTCCCTCCAGGACATATATACCAGGCGGTGTGTGAAAAAAGCTCGGAGGATTATCAGAGACTCCAGCCACCTGGGCCATGGGCTGTTCTCACTGCTACCATCAGGCAGGCGGTATCGCAGCATCAGAACCCGCACCAGCCGACTTCATGACAGCTTCTTCCCCCAAGCAATCAGACTTTTGAACTCTTGATCTCCCATGATCAAAATACACCAGCACTGCACTTTATTACTCTTATATCTCACACCGGACTGTCATAAATTATATTATTATTATATTATATTCTCTCTTAACAACACACTGGCAGCTTACTATCAACCGACAGCCTGAATGTCAATACAGTACAATACAACCTACTGTACATTTTATATATACTATATATACTTTTTTATTGTATAATGTGTATTCTATATTGTGTGTATTGTATACTGTACATTGTATGTTATTATTTGTATATTGTGTTATGTGTAATTATGTGAATATTAGATTTTAAATTGTGTTGTGTTAATCTGATGTTTATTGTAAATTGGTATATGTCTCATCACTGTCACGACAACTATGTTGCTCGGAACTGCACCCAAGAATTTCACGCACTATTGCACTTGTGTATATGGTTGTGTGACAATAAAAGTTTTGAACTTCCTCAAACTAAATTGTGATAAAACAGACATGATCATCATCAGTCATAAATCCCTCACCAAAACCATTCATAACTTCTGCCTCACCATCGATATCCACTCTTTGGTTCCCTCTTCACACATTCACAACCTCTGAGTCATCTTTGACAGCAACCTCTCCTTTGTTCACCATGTCAATCAAACCACCAAAACTGCATTTTTCCACTGAAAAAACGTAGCTCATCTCCATCCATCACTCTCCTTCTCTGCTGCTGAAACTTTGATCCATGCTTTCATCACTTCCAGAATTGACTACTGCAACAGAATTCTTTATGGCACTTCATCCAAAGTCCTAAATAAACTTCAGTACATCCAGAATTCTGCCGCACACCTGCTTACTCATTTCCGTTCCCGTGACCATGTCACCCCTGTCCTCCAGAAGCTTCATTGGCTTCCTGTCCCACAACAGATTCATTTCAAAGTCCTTCTCTTCACTCACAAAGCCCTTCATTACCTCTGCACTTGCTACTAGCCTCATGTCATTACACCATCTGGCTTTTATATATGAACAATGCCCTTAAATGAATATCATTGAATGTGAAGGGCATTGGTCACAACGTGAAAAGGAAAAAATTCTGACTTTTCTTAAAAAAGAACACATATCGATAGCATTATTAAAGGAAACTCTACTTTTCCTCATTTACTTCAAGTAGTAGGGGCACTGCAATTCTTATTCATAAGAACATTCCATTTATTCTTGAGCATGCGGAATATGATTCAGAAGGTATATTTGTGCTGATCTCTGGCTCTATTCTTGGAATGTACATTACTGTAGTGAAATTATATGCTCCAAATGAAGACTGTCCCAGATTTACGTCAAATGTGGTTTTAAAGTTCAACCAGCACTGTAAGAGTGTCAGTTTTTTGGAGGTTACTTTAATTGTGTACTTAAAGGACACTTAGATAAATCCTCACCCCAGGTCAATACAAATTGTAAATCTTTACTATACTCTTAGGAGTGCTTGTAGGGATATAGGTTTGGTGGATATTTGGAGGGAGTTGCATCCTAGAAGTAGAGATTATAAATTTTACTCTCATCCCCATAACTCATACTCAAAGCTGGATTATTTTTTCATACCTTCTAAGTGTATACATCATGTGAATTCCTGTCAGATTGGTCCTCTGTGCTGTCTGACCATGGCCCTGTATACTTAGATATTGATATCAGTATATCAATTCCAAAATCAACTTACTAGAAATTCAATTCTTTGTTTTTGAGCTGTACCAGTTTCCGTTCCTTTCTTAGACAGAAGATAATTCAGTATTGGCAAGACAATCAGAACTCGCCTGTCTCTTCCACAACTGAATGGGATGCTGCCAAAGCTACACTGCATGGCCATCTCATTGCTTGTACTTTTCTACTGAAAAAACTCAGAACTCAGAAAAGGAAAGATTTAGAAGCCAATGTGAATCATTTACAAAAACAACACAAATGGTCACCAACTCAGAATAAATGGGTTTTGTTCAATAATGCCAGGGCAAAGCTTAATTTAGATCACACTGAACATGTCAAGACATTATTATTTTTTAGTAAGCAGAGATATTATGAGTCTGGAAATAGACGCAGTCGTCTACTTGCTTACCATTTAAAAAGGGAGCAAAATGAATGAGCTATAAAAGCAATTAAGATATCTGATGGCAGCGTGACCTATGACCCCTTGGTTATTAATAGCACTTTTTCTGACTTCTATAGGTCTCTCTATACAACTGAGTACAGCGGTCCTAAGAAGAATTTGCTGAAATACTTGCATGAGATTTCTCTCCCCAGTGTTTCTGAAAATGCTAAAATCTTTTTAAATGCTCCCTTCGCTAAGGAAGAAATTTGGCAACCTATTCAATCAATGCCACCTGGCAAAGCTCCCGGTCCGGATGGGTTAGAATTTTGTAAGCAATTCTGGCCTAAGCTTTGCCCAATTTTAATGCCAGCAATAAATAGTCTCTTAGAAACAAATTCAACACCTGAATCTTGGCCAGTGTCTGTTATTAATTTGCTCCTGAAAAAAGATAAAGACCCAGTAAAACGTTCCTCCTATCATCCAATTAGTCTGCTTAATGTGGATTATAATATTATGGCCAAATCGTTAGCTCGGCGGCTTGAAACTGTTGCCTCATATTATTAATCCGGACTAGACTGGGTTTGTGAAGTCTAGATATGGTACTGTTAATATTCACAGAGCATTGAATATAATAGATTTTTGCAGTGCTGGAGAAGGTAGGGCTGGAACCTAATTTTATTGGTTTGGTCAAACTTTTATATTCTGAACCTATGGCCGTGGTCAATACCAATGGAGTATTATCTAATACATTTTCAGTAAACAGAGGCTGCCATCAAGGCTGCCCGCTCTCACCACTTTTGTTTTCTTTGGTTACTGAACCACTGCCTGTAGCTGTGAGAACCAATGCAAACATATGTGGCATTAAAATAGGTCCAGAGGAACATCGCATATCACTTTATGCAGACGATGTTCTGCTATACTATAAAAAGCCTAAGACCTCTACTGACAGTTGTTGCAGTAATTGATAATTATAGTAATTCTTCAGGATATAAGATTAATTTGGATAAATCTCTGGCTTTGTGTATGCAAGGATACACAATTTATGTAAGGATAAATTCTTCAATTATAAGGTATATTTGGAATAAATAAAAAGGCCCAGACTTAAACTCTCTATTTTGTTGAAGCCAAGAGAACTGGGTGGGGCTTTGCTTCCTAATCTTCAGTTATATTATTGGTCTGCACAAATTAAACACGTTAAGTCAGTTTCTTAATAGACTTAAAACCCTTTGGGTTGGGACTGAATCTTCAATGTGTTATCGAAGACTGTTATGTTCTTTGCCATTTATTTATAACATACAAAAGATTCAGTCTGTGACTAATAACTTTACTGTGGAAAACACTCTTCTGGTGTGGAAGGATGTTTGGAAGTACTTAGCCATTCCAACTAATTTATCTCTTAAATCTTCCATTGCGCTCAACCCTGATCTTCCCTCATCAATACAGAACACTGGGCTTCAGGCCTGGATGTCAAGAGGAGTGTTGGAGTTTGGCCATTTATTTAAAAATGGTAAAATTAATTCATTTCAGCAGTTAAGACAGGAATTTAACTTGCCCTGTAATGATTTCTATAAGTTTCTTCAACTGTGGCACTTTATAGAGTCACAGAAAAGAGATGGTAATATACAATTTACTCTTACTGACGTGGAAAAACATTTTTTTTTCCTCATCCACTCTTAACAACCTGTTGATGCTCATTTACCCCACCCATGGGTTTGACTTTACTTTGCTTAAATTAGTTCACATTTACCATATAGTGTGCTGTTCAAAATTGTTCATAATGTTGACAAATTATACATCTTTATAATATGTCAACATTATTAACTCTTTTTTGACTAGATCATATTGTATATGTGAACTAATTTAAGCAAAGTGACATCAGTTATGGGGGCGGGGGGCATGCACATCAACAGGTGAAGATTTCTGACTTATACCCTGTTATCTAATGTTGGTCCTTCAACTTTTGATTCTTTGAGGGTGATATGGAAAAAGGACATTGGGTTATCTTTCAGTGACGAGGAATGGTTATCTGTTTGTGCAAGTGTTTTTCCCAAGTGTGCCCCAATTTCAGACCATGAGCAAAAATTTTTATTTATCCATAGAGCTTAACAACGGTTCGCCTGCACAAAATATTCCCCAATACTTCTCAATTATGCATTAAATGTAAGACAGACATCAGCACTGTGATGCATGCATTCTGGGATCGTGACAAGATCAAAGCCTTTTGGAAAAAGATTAACAAAATTCTACAAAAGATCATTGGAAAGACATTTCTCCAAAAGCATATCTCTTGAATTGTAAAATTGATGTGGGTCTCGATTGTGATAAAGAATGTGAACTGAATTTTTGCATATTTTTGGCAACAGCAAAAAAAAATTATACTATTGTTATGGTCAGCTTCATAGATACCTTCAGTCAAAATGTGGATGTATCAGGCCGCCACTCATCTGCCATTAGAAAACTTACTTGTGACCTACATCATAGGTCTGACATTTTCTGGCACACTTGGTCTTCTCTTTGGGACTTTCTTGAAGGAGCCCATTGACTATTATTTCCCATTTATCACTGTATGAATTTTATTTTCACAGATTCTGTTATTATTTTTTTCCCCCTTTTGTTTGTATTCATTGTGAGTTTTTTATGCCTTTGCAGATATGCCCTGTTCTTATCTATAATGCGTTTAGTGTGTGTAAACTAATGTATGGCTGTACATGCTGTCATGAGATCCCAGTTCCATTGTTGTGTTATTGTAAATCATAAAAAATAAATAAATAAATAAATAAATAAAAAGAAATGTGCAGTGGGGGAAAATATGAAGAAAGAATGGTTGAATAAATATGTGAAAAGAAAATAAGTAAAATAAAAAAAAAAAAAAAAAAAACAGATGAAACAGCAAGAAAATCTTGCTTTGAGATAAACCATCACACTGCAAGTGCACTCAAGTACACAACACTTTTCATAAACTCAGCATGAGGTTCCTTTAAAGTCAACTATTTTGTATCGACCAGGGTGGTGAGAGAAATACTGTAAAACTGTATGTTTAACAGACCAAAAACCTACTGTCACAACAGTGTTCCCTTTGACTACAATGCACAAAAAACACTTTTAAAGAAGTCAATCAAAAGACTAAGCTTCATATTATAAGTGATGATAAATAAATAAATAAATAAAAATACAAAAACAGTGTTTGTTTGCAGAAACAGTGTGAGTGTGGGTTGAAAAGCCACCAAAATAAGTTTAATACATTTATCAGTTATTACATTCTGTGAACACATCAATTCATCACATTCAAAATTTCCCACAAGTAAACTTTCTCCTTACATCCTATTATCTTATGTTTAAAACATTTTGTGACCTTTAGCCTATAAGTGGGCATGAATTTTGTTTACAAAAAAAGAATGTAAACACAGCTCTTTCATAATAGAGTTAAAGGGTCACGAAACCCACCTACATTTAGTTGAGACCCAGTTTTTCACACCTCAGATGGAGAAATGTGAAGAGGGAAAAAGGAAGGGGGTCAAGAGCTACTTGAACACACAACATAAGCTTGTATAATTTTTGTGAAACTTGCTGCACCAAACATTTGCAAATATGCAGATATACAGCTTGAACACACTGGAAATCGACATGTCTGAAATCAACTCCATACTGCCGAATTACTGACAAGCGGCATCCCCCATCGGACATTTTTGCATCAGTTCAACTGTGATCACCTTTACTTTGCCCACTGGGGGCAGCGATTTGAATTTCATTAGGACAGATCAATTTCAGCAGTAAAACATTTGACCTACTGTCACCGAATTCATAATGTGATCAGTCTGAATTATAATGATTTTTTTTAAGTTTCAAATATGTCTCATGTCTTCCATTGTTTAGACAAGGTTTTTAGTTAAGCCAATGTTGGTACTGTAATCCGGTCCAGTAGGGCCTCTTATGCAAACAGATTTCAATTTCATTGGTGGCGCTAGTGGTGGAGAAATTACACACTACAACTTTAAGTCTTCACTTCTCCTCATAACACTGGCATAACACACACACAAACTCACAGATTGGTGTGAAAAAAAAAGAGCATCAAAAGAGGACTGACCCGAGCTGAGACTTTAAAGATGATAAAGTACTTTGGAGTGTCTAGAGCAGAAAGACCTTTAATTGGTATCTCATGGAACATAGATTAGCTGCCTTTGCAGTTTTACAACCTTAGATGGAGGTGAAAAACATTATTGACCATTGTGTGCCCTTTATTCCTTATTTCTTTTCTCTAAGCTTCAACTGTAGATCTCTCTCTCCCTCTCTTTCATCTCCTCGTCTTCCTGCCTCACCATCACAGCTTCTGATCTATCTATTTTCCTCTATTAACCCTCATCCTGCCAACATATTTAATATACAAGGACAACCGACTAGGGTCCCTGGGGACCCCAAGAATAAACTACTGTAATAAACAACCATCACAGCAAAATGTTAACTTATTTCTTCTTAAAACATTATTAGTTATGTAATTAATGTTATCAAAAAAAAAAAAAAAAAAAAAAAAAAAAAGATTATTATTATTTTAGGAAAGTTACAGTTAATTTGCATATTGTGTAAATATAAAATAATTGAAATAAACCTACAGTCATTCAAACTCAGGGCATACTGGCATGTGACAGGAGGAGGAAACATTTGCTACCTTACTTTCTGTGTTTCGGGAGCAAAGGCTACACCTTTTTTGAGTAGATTTTCCAGCTGATCGTTGGACGTCCACAGCAGCAGGTGGAGTTTTCCTCACTCCCATGATGGTCATTGCTGCTCGGATTGGGGCTTGGAGCATGGCAGTATCAGCTCTCTTCACGTGTGGCATGACCAGGGCATGCTCCAGCTGTCTCAGGTAGATCCGGCGACGTGGGCCACGTTCTGAAAACTTCCAATCTGGGAAGTTCCCCATCCAGATGATGAAGGCAGTAATGGCAGCAACATCCACCATGTTCATAAACAGCACCTTCGACCATCTGTTTATTTTTCTTCTGGTTGTGAACATTTTGGCTAGATGATCCAGATTATCCACACCACTTTTGGTTGCATTGTAGTGTAGTATGATCTCTGGTTTCTGCTTCTTGCCATCAACCTTCATGTCATGGTGCATGGAGGACAGCGCCAGTACCGCTTTTCCTTTTGCAGGTATATATGACACCATGGTAAGCTGCCCATGAAAGCCAAACCATGAACATTGTCTGTGCCTTTAATAAAGTATTTTGGGAGCTGGGCTACAAACATGGTCCATAAATCTCTGAAAGGTGCAAGCTTGTCTGTTGCCATTCGCTCTCCCCTTGTTGCTTTGTTGTCGAACCTCATGTATCTCAATATGTGTTGGAATCTTGCTCTGGACATAGTTGCAGTGAACACAGGTTACAGCCAGTCTCTGACCATAGGGAATCTACAGGCTCATGGTTATCTTTAGACACCCCTGCTATGATCAAAAGCCAATGACTGCTTTTATTTCTGTGTCATCCACTGCTTTCCATTGATCACTAATGTTGGTGGGATGACTCTCATTCCATTCCCTGATACTTCTTTCAGCTTCTCTGTTAGTTTCACATTTGTGCTTTTTCCCCACACTCACACCATGGTCTGATCATGCTCTGACTGCATGTCAGTCATATGCATGACACACTATTTTACAGTCTTATCTAATATAATAGAAAATAAACATTTAATTTGATAGTCATAAAACATTTTATTATGAAATTATGTATTGCATTTCTGACTTTGAACATCATCTTACCTTAGGAAGAGCAGTATTTAGGGTCGTCGACAGAGCACATGAGGAAATCTGTGTTTGCTGCATCTTTGTCTGTCTCCTTCAAAATGACTGACAGAGTGTCCCTACCCACCTCTGATAGTTTGTGATACTTTAAATTAGAAACATGAACTCAATAAATAGTTCCATTTATTAAAACTGCATAGGCGGAATCGAGTGCTTTTGACTGGGGTCCCC
Organism: Myxocyprinus asiaticus; assembly: GCF_019703515.2. Classification (NCBI taxonomy): domain Eukaryota; kingdom Metazoa; phylum Chordata; class Actinopteri; order Cypriniformes; family Catostomidae; genus Myxocyprinus; species Myxocyprinus asiaticus. The sequence continues at coordinate 23,102,395 of NC_059356.1, forward strand.
CAGGACCCCAAAACACTGGTATTTTTTAAAAGCCCTAATTAAAACAGAAAATGAAAACAATGATATGAAGTCATTAGGAACAAATTGATTGACAAAGTCATGAAAAATTGGAATGATAGAATAAAGCACCTGTGAGATATGACAAAAAGTACACCTCATGGGTCTGCGGGTACCCCAGTCAGTAGGATGAGTATGTTGTCTAATATGATGGTGGTAGTGTTAAAAGGGCCATATCCCACACTTTTGTAGCATTTTATGTTGTTCCTTGAAGACTTATTTTAATGCTAGTAAACGTTTTGTGAACCTAAACTTTGGCATAGTTTAAATGGTTGTTAATCAGGGCAGTCCAAGTTACTAAATATGCATTGATGTTTGTAAATGTGGCCATAGTTGTGACATCGTATCCACAATGATTTATTGATGACCTATTTTTTCAGTTTAGTTTTCATAAATGGCCTGGGTGGATTGGAATCTATCCTCCCTGATTTCTTTCCAATAGCATAATGCATTTCACCGTTGTAATTGTGTTGAACTATTTAAATGTATTATCTAATTGCTATGCACTATTGTGCTGTATCACATTTAGCCATGCCATGTTGCTTTTCATAACACTGAGTACAGTATGTTTTCTCTCTACTCTACGTTGTTGCCTCAGGGCTTTTTATGTATATTTGAATAGAATTTTGTTCTTCCTGCTGGGGTAACACTAACATTTTGTATGAACTGTTATGAAGTCTCCAAATGAATAAATGCAAATGTAAATGTCTTGAAACAAGTCCAGGCATGAAAAGTTAAACAATTTGATAAGTTTATGAAAAAGTAAACTTGCTTAAGTAAAGGGCAACTCTCTGCGGAGGGGAGGGTTAGCTAATTGAATCTTCACAGAATCCATCAGGGGAAATACAAATTAGTATAATGGAAAACATGCAGAGAGGCATGCAGGGTTAGATTAATCTAGTCTCATGTCTTTAATTACAAGGGTGGAATCATAATCAGCAGGTGTTTTACGCAGGAAATAAGCATCTATGGCAGGACTACTCAACTTTGGAAATGTCAGGGGTCGTTAAGGTGGATCCCTATACGCTCGAGGGCAGTACTCTTAATTTTTAAGATAAAGAGATATATATATATACACACACACTCACTCACTGGTGGCCAAAAGTTTGGAATAATGTACAGATTTTGCTCTTATGGAAAGAAATTGGTACTTTTATTCATCAAAGTGGCATTCAGCTGAACACGATGTATAGTCAGGACATTAATAACATGAAAAATTACTATTACAATTTGAATTTTTTTTTTTCAGAACTTCTTAAACTACTTCAGAGAGTTCTCATTAAAAAATAAATAAAATCCTCCATGTGCAGCAATGACAGCTTTGCAGATCCTTGGCATACTAGCTGTCAGTTTGTCCAGATACTCAGATGACATTTTACCCCACGCTTCCTGTAGCACTTACCATAGATGTGGCTGTCTTGTCAGGCACTTCTCACGCACCTTACAGTCTAGCTGATCCCACAAAAGCTGAATGAGGTTAAGATCCATAACACTCTTTTCCAATTGTATGTTATCCAATGTCTGTGTTTCTTTGCCCACTCTAACCTTTTCTTTTTTTTTTTTTTTTTCTGTTTCAAAAGTGGCTTTTTCTTTGCAATTGTTCCCATAAGGCCTGCACCCCTGAGTCTTCTCTTTACTGTTGTACATGAATCTGGTGTTGAGCAGGTAGAATTCAATGAAGCTGTCAGCTGAGGACATGTTAGGAGTCTATTTCTCAAACTAGAGACTCTGATGTACTTATCCTCTTGTTTAGTTGTACATCTGGGCCTTCCACATCTCTTTCTGTCCTTGTTAGAGCCAGTAGTCCTTTGTCTTTGAAGACTGTAGTGTATACCTTTGAATAAACTCTTCAGTTTTTGGCAATTTCAAGCATTGTATAGCCTTCAATCCTCAAAACAATGACTGACTGATGAGTTTCTAGAGAAAGCTGTTTCTTTTTTCTTCTTTTTTTTTTTTTTTTTTTTTTTTTGCCATTTTTGACCTAATATTGACCTTAAGACATGCCAGTCTATTGCAAACTGTGACAATTCAAAAACAAACACAAAGACAATGTAGAGCTTCATTTAATGAACCAAACAGATTTCAGCTGTGCTTGATATAATGGGAAGTGATTTTCTAGTACCAAATTAGCAATTTAGCATAATTACTCAAGGATAGGGTGTTGGAGTGATGGCTGCTGGAAATGGGGCCTGTCTAGATTTGATCAAAAAGGACTTTTTTCAAATAGTGATAGTGCTGTTTTTTACATCAATAATGTCCTGACTATAATTTGTGATGCCACTTTGGTGAATTAAAGTACCAATTTCCTTCCAAAACAGCTAAATCTGTACATTATTCCAAACTTTTGGCTGCCAGTGTATATATGTATATATATATATATATATATACAGTTATATACACTACCGGTCAAAAGTTTTGAAACACTCATTCTTTATTATAATTTTTTTCTACACATTTTAGAATAATAGTAAAGTCATCAAAACTATGGAATAACATAAATGGAACTATGGGAATTATTTTGTGACTAAACAAATCCAAAATAAATCAAAACTGTGTTATATTTTAGCATCTTCAAAGTAGTCACCCTTTGCCTAGAATTTGCAGACATGTACTCTTGACATTTTCTCAATCAACTTCTTGAGGTATCACCCTGGGATGCTTTTTAAACAGTATTGAAGGAGTTCCCATCTATGTTGGGCACTTATTGGCTGCTTTTCTTTATTATTTGGTCCAAGCCATCAATTTAAAAAAAAAAAATTTTTTAATTACTTGTAGTTTTATAATGAAATAAATTAATATGGTGGCACAATTATATTTTTGTCTACTAATTTCAAACATTTAAGCATATGCCTTCAGATCAAAAGATTTTTAAGATCATGAGAAACATTTCAGTCAAGTGTTTCAAAACTTTTGACCGGTAGTGTGTGTATATATATATATATATATATGTGTATATATATATATATATATATATATATATATATATATATATATATATATATACAGGTGCATCTCAATAAATTAGAATGTCGTGGAAAAGTTAATTTATTTCAGTAATTCAACTCAAATTGTGAAACTCGTGTATTAAATCAATTCAATGCACACAGACTGAAGTAGTTTAAGTCTTTGGTTCTTTTAATTGTGATGATTTTGGCTCACATTTAACAAAAACCCACCAATTCACTATCTCAAAAAATTAGAATATGGTGACATGCCAATCAGCTAATCAACTCAAAACACCTGCAAAGGTTTCCTGAGCCTTCAAAATGGTCTCTCAGTTTGGTTCACTAGGCTACACAATCATGGGGAAGACTGCTGATCTGACAGTTGTCCAGAAGACAATCACTGACACCCTTCACAAGGAGGGTAAGCCACAAACATTCATTGCCAAAGAAGCTGGCTGTTCACAGAGTGCTGTATCCAAGCATGTTAACAGAAAGTTGAGTGGAAGGAAAAAGTGTGGAAGAAAAAGATGCACAACCAACCGAGAGAACCGCAGCCTTATGAGGATTGTCAAGCAAAATCGATTCAAGAATTTGGGTGAACTTCACAAGGAATGGGCTGAGGCTGGGGTCAAGGCATCAAGAGCCACCACACACAGACGTGTCAAGGAATTTGGCTACAGTTGTCGTATTCCTCTTGTTAAGCCACTCCTGAACCACAGACAATGTCAGAGGCGTCTTACCTGGGCTAAGGAGAAGAACTGGACTGTTGCCCAGTGGTCCAAAGTCCTCTTTTCAGATGAGAGCAAGTTTTGTATTTCATTTGGAAACCAAGGTCCTAGAGTCTAGAGGAAGGGTGGAGAAGCTCATAGCCCAAGTTACTTGAAGTCCAGTGTTAAGTTTCCAGTCTGTGATGATCTGGGCTGCAATGTCATCTGCTGGTGTTGGTCCATTGTGTTTTTTGAAAACCAAAGTCACTGCACCCGTTTACCAAGAAATGTTGGAGCACTTCATGCTTCCTTCTGCTGACCAGCTTTTTAAAGATGCTGATTTCATTTTCCAGCAGGATTTGGCACCTGCCCACACTGCCAAAAGCACCAAAAGTTGGTTAAATGACCATGGTGTTGGTGTGCTTGACTGGCCAGTAAACTCACCAGACCTGAACCCCATAGAGAATCTATGGGGTATTGTCAAGAGGAAAATGAGAAACAAAGAGACCAAAAAATGCAGATGAGCTGAAGGCCACTGTCAAAGAAATTTACATGCACCTTAGCAAAATACATTTAAACTCAGTTTTTCACAATTCCTGACATCGTAGAAAACATTCTCTTTCTTAGGTCAGTTTGGATCACTACTTTATTTTAAGAATGTGAAATGTCAGAATAATAGCAGAGAGAATTATATATTTCAGCTTTTATTTCTTTCATCACAATCCCAGTGGGTCAGAAGTTTACATACACTTTGTTAGTATTTGGTAGCATTGCCTTTAAATTGTTTAGCTTGGGTCAAACTTTCCACAAGTTTCTCACAATAAGTTGCTGGAATTTTGGCCCATTCCTCCAGACAGAACTGGTGTAACTGAGTCAGGTTTGTAGGCCTCCTTGCTCGCACACGCTTTTTCAGTTCTGCCCACAAATTTTCTATCGGATTGAGGTCAGGGCTTTGTGACGGCTACTCCAATACCTTGACTTTGTTGTCCTTAAGCCATTTTGCCACAACTTTGGGGGTATGCTTGGTGTCATTGTCCATTTGGAAGACCCATTTGCGACTGAGCTTTAACTTCCTGGCTAATATCTTGAGATGTTGCTTCAATATATCCACATAATGTTCCTTCCCCATGATGCCATCTATTTTGTGAAGTCCACCAGTCCCTCCTGCAGCAAAGCACCCCCACAACATGATGCTGCCACCCCCATACTTCACGGTTGGGATGGTGTTCTTCGGCTTGCAAGCCTCACCCTTTTTCCTCCAAATAAAACGATGATCATTATGGCCAAACAGTTAAATTTGTTTCATCTGACTAGAGAATATTTCTCCAAAAATATATTTTTCCCCATATGCACTTGCAAACTGTAGTCTGGCTTTTTATGGCGGTTTTGGAGCAGTGGCTTCTTCATTGCTGAGCAGCCTATCAGGTTATGTCGATATTAGACTCGTTTTACTGTGGATATAGATGCTTGTCTACCTGTTTCCTCCAGCATCATCACAAGGTCCTTTGCTGTTGTTCTGGGATTGATTTGCACTTTTCGCACCAAACTATGTTCATCTCTAGGAGACAGGATACGTCAACTTCCTGAGCAGTATGATGGCTGCTTGGTCCCATGGTGTTTATATTTGCGTACTATTGTTTGTACAGATGAACGTGGTACCTTCAGGCATTTGGAAATTGCTCCCAAGGATGAACCAGACTTGTGGAGGTCCACAATTTTTTTTTTTTTTTTTTTTTTTTAATGAGGCCTTGGATGATTTATTTTGATTTTCCCATGATGTCAAGCAAAGAAGCACTGAGTTTGAATGTTGGCCTTAAAATAAATCCACAGGTACACCTCCAACTGACTCCAATTAGCCTATTGGAAGCTAATTAGCTAAAGGCTTGACATAATTTTCAGGAATGTAAACTTCTGACTTCAAATGTATATATGTATACATATATACAGTACTGTGCAAAAGTTTTAGGCACTGGTGAAAAATGTTGCATAGTGAGGATGTCTTCAAAAATAATGCCATAAACAGTTTTCATTTATCAATTAATGTCATGCAAAGTCCAGTAAACATAAAAAAGCTAAATCGGGGGACCTGGGTAGCTCAGCAAGTAAAGACGCTGACTACCATCCCTGGAGTACGCGAGTTCGAATCCCAGGGTGTGCTGAGTGACTCCAGCCAGATCTCCTAAGCAACAAAATTGGCCTGGTTGCTAGGGAGGGTAGAGTCACATGGGGTAGCCTCCTCATGGTTGCTATAATGTGGTTTGCTCTTGGTGGGGCGCATGGTGAGTTGTGCGTTGATGCTGTGGTGAATCGCGTGAAGTCTCCACACGCGCTGTGTCTCTTCAGTAATGCACTCAACAAGCCATGTGATAAGATTGACGGTCTCAGATGCGGAGGCAACTGAGATACATCCTCCACCACCCAGATTGAGGCGAGTCACTGCGCCACCACGAGGACTTCGAGTGCATTGGGAATTGGGCATTTCAAATTGGGGAGAAAAAAAAAAAGCTAAATCAATATTTGATGTGACCACCTTTGCCTTCAAAACAGCACCAATTCTCCTATGTACTCCTGGACACAGATTTTCTTGGTTGTTGGCAGATAGGATTTTCCAAGCTTCTTGGAGAATTTGCCATGTTCTTCTATATGTTTAGGCTGTCTCAATTGCTTCTATCTCTTCATTTAATCTCAGACTGACTTGATGTTCAATAGGGGGTTGGTGGGGGCCATGCTATCTGTTGTAGGGCCCCCTGTTCTTCTATTCTAATCGATTCTATTTACAAAAGTATTGTTTGGGAGTCTATTGACACACTAAAACTGAAAATATGCATAACTATCTTAAGACAAATGTTTTTGTGAATTATCTTTTGTGCCTAAGACTTTTGCACAGTACTGTATATAGTTGCAATTGAAATTATTCAACCCCCCCAAGACAGTAAGGATTTACAAAGGTAAGCTTTTCTGATGATCCAGAATTTTTAAACTTTACATCTATATCAGTTCAAACACATTAAAAGTCCTTGTGTATATATATAACCTAATATTTCTAAATAGCAGGATTTTTTTTAAATACAGCCATATCATAATTATTCAACCCCTATTGCATGTACAGTAGCTGTTTCTTAAATATGTAAGGCTACACAAGTAATTGTTTTAAAACAAAATTAAGTAATCAATCTGCAATGGCACTTATTTAAGTTTTAAAATTTAAGTTTAGAGTTGTAAGCAAAAATGAATTTCTATGCAAAAAATGCAATTAAAAATAAGCTGTCTCAAAAGCTAATAGAGGAGGTTATTTTATTACACAAGAAAGGTCATGGCTAAAAGTACATTTCCAAGGCACTTAAATTTCCAATAGACAAAGTTGGCAGCACCATTCATACATTTTTTAAATATGGTACAACAGCAACCTTCTTGGGGTGTGGAAGAAAGCAAAACTTCACCAAGGGAAATGTTAACTCCAGTTGACTGAATATTCAAGAAGTAATTAGGAAAGACCTGTGGAGTCCTGGAAGAAGGTTTATAGACGTGTGACACTAAACTGAAAATGAGTTTTAGACCCATGGGTCAGCAGTACGTCTGGAGTAAGATGACAAGGTGATGACAAGAACGACATCATCCCCACAGTCAAGCATGGAGGTGGGTCAGTCCTGTTATGGGGGTGTCTTGTGGCTGTAGGAAATGGCTATCCTGACTATGTGACTGACACCATAGATTCTTTCAGGTATCAGGCCATATTGGCATGAAAAATGTGATGCCTTCTGTGTTTAAATTGAAGCTCGGTGATCACTGGACATTCCAGCAAGACAATAACACCAAGGACACATCCAAGTTGTCCAGAATCTGGTTCAGGGATAGGTCGTGGAATGTCCTTAAATGGCCCTTTCAGTCCATCAGTAAAATCCCATTGCAAACCTTTGTTGGGATTTCAAGGAAGCAGTGGCAGCACATACACCAAAGAATGCCAATGAGCTGGAAGCTTTTGCTCATGAGAAATGTGTAAAAATTCTAATAGAGAGGTGTCTGAAGCCTGAGAACACTTACCTGAAACATTTATTTGCTGTTATTAAGGATGCTCCACAAATGATTGACTTTGGGGGCTGAATATTTTTGACACAACATTTGTGGAGAGAATTTGTTATTTTTTATTTTAAAATTTGGGTAAACTGAACTCTTTGTTCTCAAAATCACTCAAATGTGTATTAAAAACTTACTTTGTTTACTGAGGTTTTAGTTGATGTGTTTTAATTCACATCACCAGAATGTATTGCTGGTCAGGGGGGTTGAATAATTTTGATTGCAACTGTATGTGTGTGTGTGTGTGTGTGTGTGTTAATTAACAGGATAGTTCACCTAAAAATGAAAATTCGTTCATCATTTACTCACCTTCATGCCATTCCAGATGTGTATAACTTTCTTTCTTCTGCTGAAGACAAATGATGATTTTCTTAGGAAAAATATATCAGCTCAGATCAATATTTAAGTCCTTGGCTTTTTTTTTTACTATAAATCTCCACTTTAACTTTCAGATGTGAAAGTAAAACTAAACAGATGCCACATGTGACTTACAGATGTGAAAATTGAGATTTATAGTTGTGACAGGCAAGGAGGAGGCGGGAACCGGCTGAACAGTCAACGTAAAGTTTAATCAGAAACTCAACGTATAACAAACATAAACATAAGGACACACATGCAGCCTCTTGATCTAAAAATGTATCTGTTTCTCACCCACACCTATTATATCACTTCTGAAGTATAGATTTAACCACTGGAGACTTATGGATTATTTTTATGCTGTCTTTATGTACTTTTTGGTGCGGCAACTATTCACTTGCATTGTTTGGACCAACAGAAAATCTTTATTTGTGTTCTGCAGAAGAGAGAAAGTCATACACATCTGGGATGGCATGAGGGTGAGTTAATGATGAGAGAATTATTTTTTTTTTGTGGTGAATTTTAAACAACGTGAGTGCACAAGTACAGTGTATGAACGCGCGCACAGACCGACCACCGATCTCATAATATTAGCCGTGCTTAGATATTATTATTATTATTATTATTATTTGTAACATCCACTTGCAGTCGAATTCCCTCTCTAGCGTGATTCAGCAGTGTAGAGAACTAGCTTAAATCCTCATGAAAATGAACACCTCACAATTCGTACAGATTTGATAGGCTGCTGATAAATCTATTTCTGATGATGAAATTGTAACTTGGGGCATAAAATATTGCTCGAGGGCCGCATGCAGCCCGTGGGGCACGTGTTGAGTTGTGCTGTATGGCAAGCCAAAAGGCTCACAATACGCTATAGACTAATCGCGTTTTCATCCAACGACCTTGGCACCGTAAAATATGCCGTAGTGATTGCAAACGGTGTAAAAAACATGCGAAAAATGTTAAAAATACCGTATTTTATGCCATTTTCCTGTGTGTGAAAAGCGCCGCTTTAAACGCCATTTGGATTGCTGCTCGATACCGTTTAAAATGGTGTTTTGGTTGCACAAATACGCGCGTTATTTGCAGAATTTTCCTTATAGTATAATGAGTCCTGCCCGCTGATTTCCACAGCCAGTAAGTTTGAACTGAAAAATTCACATGTACATAAGTATTCGCAGCCTTTGCTCAATACTTTGTTGAAGCACCTTTGGCACCAATTACAGCCTCAAGTCTTTTTGAGTATGATGCTACAAGCTTGGCACACCTATTTTTGGGCAGTTTCTCCCATTCTTCTTTGCAGGACCTCTCAAGCTCCATCAGGTTGGATGGGGAGCATCGGTGCACAGCCATTTTCAGATCTCTCAGAGATGTTCAATCGGTTTCAAGTCTGGGCTCTGGCTGGGCCACTCAAGGACATTCACAGAGTTGTCCCGTAGCCACCCTTTGTTATCTTGGCTGTGTGCTTAGGGTCGCTGTCCTGTTGGAAGATGAACCTTCACCCCAGTCTGAGGTCCAGGTTTTCATCAAGGATGTCTCTGTACATTGCTGCATTCATCTTTCCCTCGATCCAGACTAGTCTCCCAGCTCCTGCTGCTGAAAAACATCCCCACAGCATGATGCTGCCACCACCATGCTTCACTGTAGGGATGGTATTGGCCAGGTGATGAGCGGTGCCTGGTTTCCTCTAGACATGACGCTTGCCATTCAGGCCAAAGAGTTCAATCTTTGCTTCTCATGGTCTGAGAGTCCTTCAGGTGCCTTTTGGCAAACTCCAGGCGGGCTGTCATGTGCCTTTTACTGAGGAGTGGCTTCCGTCTGGCCACTCTACCAAACAGGCCTGATTGGTGGAGTGCTGCAGAGATGGTTGATCTTCTGGAAGGTTCTCCTCTCTCCACAGAGAAACACTGGAGCTCTGTCAGAGTGACCATCGGGTTCTTGGTCACCTCCCTGACTAAGGCCCTTCTTCCCTGATCACTCAGTTTGGCCGGGCGGCCAGCTCTAGGAAGAGTCCTGGTGGTTCCAAACTTCTTCCATTTACGGATGATGGAGGCCACTGTGCTCATTGGGACCTTCAATGCTGCAGAAATTTTTCTGTACCCTTCCCCAGATCTGTGCCTCGATACAATCCTGTCTCGGAGGTCTACAGGCAATTCCTTGGACTTCATGGCTTGGTTTGTGCTCTGACATGCACTGTTAACTGTGGGACCTTATATAGACAGGTGTGTGCCTTTCCAAATCATGTCCAATCAACTGAATTTACCACAGGTGGACTCCAATCAAGTTGTAGAAACATCTCAAGGATGATCAGTGGAAACAGGATGCACCTGAGCTAAATTTTGAGTGTTATGGCAAAGGCTGTGAATACTTATGTACATGTGATTTTTTTTCGTTTTTTATTTTTAATAAATTTGCAAAGATTTCAAACAAACTTCTTTCACATTGTCATTGTGGGGTATTGTTTGTAGAATTTTGAGGAAAATAATGAATTTAATCAATTTTGGAATAAGGCTGTAACAACAAAATGTGGAAAAAGTGAAGTGCTGTGAATACTTTCCGGATGCACTGTATATTTTTTGATTGCAACATTTTATCATTTATTCAGTTATTTTATATATTTATTTGTTTTATTTAGTCCTCTACATTTATTTAAAGGTGTATATCATGTCGTATTTCATTAGGTTTTTCATTTTAAGCCGTATCTCATGTGGCATTTCACATCCTTTCTCATGTTATATGAATAAATAAATTAATACATTCAGCTCCTTATTTATTTATTTATTTATTTAACAGGGTTTAATTAAATTACCTATCTGTCACTCACTCGACATTGTGTTGATGTATTGACACTAGGGGTCACTCTTGGGAGCCCCAAACACCTCTGATCTTTGAAAAAAGGCCAATGGGAATTGGTGAGTGGAATTTGCATGCCACTCCCCTGGACATATGGGTATAAAAGGAGCTGGTATGCAACCACTCATTCAGATTTTCTCTTCGGAGCCGAGCGGTTCTATTCATTGAGCTGAATTCTCCGCGATTCTCATTCACCTCCTCTGCTGGATTCTATGGCGCATTTCTGCGGCTTCTCCCCATCTGCACCGGTGCAGTGCAGAGAACGCCCCTGGGCGCTTTGGCAGAAATAACTAAAACAAAAGGGTAAATTCTAAAAGAGTATATTTTCCTCTAAAAGAGCGGCACACATGGAACGTCTTTTTAAAGATGCCTTTCCGTTTGTGCGTTATTCCTGGTTGCGGTCGTTATCTCTCAGCTTCTGACAGCCACGATCGCTGTCTTATGTGTCTGGGCGCTGCCCACGTGGAGACATCGTTTGTGGATGGGTCTTGTCCTTGCTGTGAGAACATGACCATGGCAACGTTGCGGTCGCGGCTTGCCTTCGTGAGAAAGCAAGCCACACCAGCGGCTCCCCGCCTCGGTCCTTCTACCTATGGGTATGAGGCTGCGGCGGTTAGCACTGGAGGTGATTTAGGGACCTCAATGGGAGCACCTCCGCTGGGTATCCCCCCACGGACCTCCCATTCCTCAGCACACTCACTTGCCCTGGTCGGACTCTCGGATGAGACCACCGGCTCATCTCAGGGCGAGTTCGACCTCTTATTTGGAGCCCGGGAAGACGATGATCTCTCGAGCACAGCATCGGAGAGCAGGCTCATTCAGTCCGATGTGGAGGCTTCGGCTGGTCTTCCTCCCTCTGGTACAGTCGCCCAGTCACAGGCCGACACGGAGCTGGCCAACATGCTTGCCCAGGCAGCCGCGAGCGTCGGGTTAGAGTGGAATCCTCCACTCTCCCCTGAGCAAGAAAAGAGCAAGCTCTCCCAGGTTTAGAGCATCTCTTTTCTCGGCTTTGAGTTGGACTCAGTCTCAATGAAGGCGCACCTCACGAACGAGTGCACACAGTCGGTGTTTAACTGTCTGAAGGCGTTCAGACGGGAGACAGCGGTCCCACTGAAACTTTTTCAGAGGCTCCTGGGGCATATGGCAACCTCAGCGGTGGCCAAGCCGCTTGGGTTGATGCATATGAGACCACTTCAGCACTGGCTTCAGACTCGAGTCCCGAGATGGGCATGGCACCACGGGACACATCGTGTGGTTGTCACGCCGATCTGTCGCTGCCTCTTCAGCCCTTGGACCGACCTGACATTTCTACGGGCAGGGGTTCACCTAGAACAGGTCTCCAGGTGTGTCGTGGTTATCACGGACACCTCCAAGACAGGCTGGGGTGCTGTATGCAACCAGCACGCAGCCGCCGGCTCCTGGACTGGCCTGCGGCTACGTTGGCACATCAACTGCTTTGAGATGTTGGCAGTACTGCTCACCCTGCGGAAGCTTCGGCCGTTGATCCAGGGCAAGCATGTGTTGGTTCAGACAGACAACATGGCAGTGGTGGCATACATCAACCGCCAAGGTGGCCTAAGCTCCTGTTGCATGTCACAACTCGCCCACCATCTCCTCCTCTGGAGTCGGCAGCACCTCAAGTCGCTGCGAGCCACTCACATCCCGGGCGACCTCAACACCACAGCGGACGCGCTGTCACGACAGGTTACACTCAGGGGAGAGTGGAGACTCCACCCCCAGGTGGTCTATCTGATTTGGAGTCAATTCGGTCAAGTACAGGTAGACCTGTTTGCTTCCCGGGAGTCCTCCCACTGCCCGCTTTGGTACGCCCTGACTGAGGCACCCCTCGGTATAGACACGCTGGCACACAGCTGGCCCCCAGGACTACACAAATATGCATTTCCCTCAGTGAGTCTACTTGCACAGACTCTGTGCAAGGTCAGGGAGGACGAGGAGCAGGTCATCCTGGTAGCACCCTACTGGCCCACCCAGACGTGGTTCTCGGACCTCACACTCCTCACGACAGATCCCCCCCCCGACGAATTCCCCTGAGGAAGGACCTTCTTTCTCAGGGACGGGGCACCATCTGGCATCCGCGCCCAGACCTCTGGAATCTCCATGTCTGGCCCCTGGACGGGATGCGGAAGACCTAAGTGGCCTACCACCTGTGGTGGTAGACACGATCACTCAGGCTAGGGCTCCCTCTACGAGGCGCCTGTATGCCTTGAAGTGGCGTCTGTTCGCTAAGTGGTGTTCTTCCCGACGCGAAGACCCCCAGAGATGTGCAGTTGGATCGGTGCTTTCCTTCCTGCAGGAGAGGTTGGAGGGGCGGCTGTCCCCCTCCACCTTGAAGGTATATGTAGCCGCCATTTCGTCACATCACGATGCAGTGGATGGTAAGTATTTGCGGAAGCATGACTTGATCATCAGGTTCCTGAGAGGCGCTAGAAGGTTGAACCCCCCCAGACCGTGCCTCATTCCCTCATGGGATCTCTCTTTAGTCCTTCGGGTACTACGGGGAGCTCCCTTCGAGCCGTTGGTGTCAGCTGAGCTAAAGGCACTCTCTCTGAAGACTGCCCTTCTGACTGCGCTCACTTCCATCAAGAGGGTAGGGGACCTGTAGGTGTTCTCTGTCAGCGAAACGTGCTTGGAATTCGGCCCGGGCTACTCTCATGTGATCCTGAGACCCCGACCGGGCTATGTGCCCAAGGTTCCCACGACCCCATTTAGGGATCAGGTGGTGAACCTGCAAGCGCTGCCCCAGGAGGAGGCAGACCCAGCCTTGGCATTGCTGTGCTCAGTGCATGCTTTACGCATCTATTTGGATCGCAGAGCTTTAGAAACTCCGAGCAGCTCTTTGTCTGCTTTGGCGGACAGTGGAAAGGAAGCGCTGTCTCCAAACAGAGGATCACCCATTGGGTCATTGACACCATCATGATGGCATATCACACTCAGCACATGCGAGTCCATTCTACCAGGGGTGTGGCGGCCTCCTGGGCCCTGACCAATGGCGCCTCTCTAGCAGACATCTGCAGATCAATGGGCTGGGCAACACCCAACACCTTTGTAAGGTTCTACAATCTCTGGGTTGAGCCGGTTTCGTCCCGTGTTTTGTCAGGTATGAACAGGTAAGTTCCGGGACAGCTGGCCGGGTGTACCGCTTGTGCATAGTGCCTTTCCCTCCCTTGAGGTGAAGACATGCGCTGTTGACTCCCAGTAGTATTCACAAAGTGGTGACCCTGGATGAATTTCCTCCTTAGCCCTGTGACAGATGAGTTTGCGGAGAAACTCACTGCCGGCCCAATACATGTGCTAACTAAGACCTCTAATGGGGTAGGTGCTCCACATATGCTGGTTCCCCATAGGTGACCCCATGTGATGTATATTTGCCACTAAATCGTTTCCCTGTTGGTAAACTGCGTCTTCCTTGGTCACCGTGTTTGTAGAGTTCCTCCCCTCTTGGGTAGGACCTACCATGGGACTTCTCCACATGACATACTTCCGACAAGACTCGGTAAGACCATGTGACGTAATTCCACTCAAAATACCCCCCCCCCTTCTCTGGGCGGGGTGTGGTCTCCGCGGTGTCTTCCCCTTGGTAGTGACACCCCTCCAACATAGACATTTATGGGCCCCCAGTCGGTTAACAAATTCCACTCTTTTTGGGGAGAAAAGAGAGGAAAAGAGGCCACGGCTGGGCTAGCCTGTCCCTATTTTTTGGGCAGTCAACTTGTTCCCGAAGGACCGTTCAACGCCCATTAGAGCATTGGGGGAGGTTACGTGACAGCCTGGTGCGCTGGCTATGAGGCACATGGCGGTCTGCCCGTCTTGCACCGCCAGTCCACGTAACACAGTTCAGCTAGTTGTGGTGTTTTGTATAGGGACCCCTAGTGTCACTACATCGACACAACGTCGAGTGAGTTACAGATAGGGAACGTCCTGGTTACTTTCGTAACCTCCGTTCCCTGATGGAGGGAATGAGACATTGTGTCCCTCTTGCCACAACACTGAACTACCCGCTTTAAATTCTCTGCTGCTGTCTTGCTTTCATGTGTAATTAAGTCTCATCTCTTCTCATTCCTGTTTCATTCTCTCCTCTGAATTTGCCTTATTAATTCCTCTGTCCTCAGTCTAAGTAGATGTTATAATGGTGTGTCAAAAGCCCTTTTTATTCCATTGATACCATGGATGAAATGTCTACTTGTTGCTTTGATTGAAAAGGTCTACTTTTAATCTAACCCATACAGTGTATTCAGAAAGTATGCAGACCCCTTCATTTTTTTCACATTTTATGTTGCAGCTTTATGCTAAAATGCTTTTTTTTAAAAAATTCACATCAATCTACACTCCATAAACTATAATAAAAAGCAAAAACCAGATTTTTTCTAACTTTGCAAATTTATAAAAAAAAAAAAAAAAAAAAAAAAAAAAAAACACTGAAATATCACATTGACATAAGTATTCAGACCCTTTGCTGTGACATTTGAAATTTAGCTCAGGTGAATCCCATGTCTCTAGATTATCTTTGAGATGTTTCTACACTTTGTCCACCTGTGGCAAATTCGATTGATTGGACATGATTTGGAAAGGCACACACATGTCTATATAAGGTCTCACAGCTGAAAATGCATATCAGAGCAAAAACCAAGCTGTGGGGTCAAAGAAACTACCTGCAGAGCTCAGAGTCTATATTGTCTCAAGGCACAGATCTAAGGCTAACAAACAAAAAAAAAAGGTTCCCAAGAGTTCAGTGGCCTCCATAATTCTTAAATGGAAGAAGTTTGGAACAACCGGGACTCTTCCCAGAGCTGGCCGCCTGGGTAAACTGAGCAATCAGGGGCCTTGGTAAGAGAGGTGACCAAGAACCCGATGGTCACTCTGTTTGAGCTCCATAGATCATGTGTGGAGATGGGAGAAATTTGCAGAAGGACAACCATCACTGCAACACTCCACCGATCTGGGCTTTATGGCAGAGTGGCCAGACGGAAGCCTCTCCTCAGTGCATGACACATAAAAAAGCACCTAAAGGACTCTCATACTGTGCGAAACAAGATTCTCTGGTCTGATGAAATGAAGACTGAACTGTTTGGCCTCAATTCCAACCGTCATGTCCGGAGGAAACCAGGCTCCGCTCATCACATGTGCAATACCATCCCAACTGTGAAGCATGCAGCAGGGACTGGGGGACTGGTCAGGGTGGAAGGAAAGCTGAATGCAGCAAAATACAGAGATATCCTTAATGAAAACCTGGTCCAGAAAGCTCAGGTCCTCAGACTGGGCCGAAGGTTCACCTCCCAACAGGACAATGACCCTAAGCACACAGCCAAGATAACACAAGAGTGGCTTAGGGACAACCTAGTGAATGTCCTTGAGTGGCCCAGCAAAAGCCCGGACTTGACCCAATTGAACATCTCTGGAGAGACCTAAAAATGGCTGTCCACTGACAGTCCCCATCCAACTTGACAGAACTTGAGAGGATCTACAGAGAAGAATGGCAGAGTATCCCCAAATCCAGGTGTGAAAAGCTTGTTGCATCATACCCAAAAAGACTTGAGGCTGTAATCACTGCCAAAGGTGCTTCAACTAAGTACTGAGTTAAGGGTCTGAATACTTATGTCAATGTGATATTTCTTTTTTTTTTTTTTTTTCTTTTTAATAAATTTGCAAAGTTATCAAAAATCTGTTTTTTGCTTTGTCATTATGGGTTATGGAGTGTATAGATTGATGTGAAAAATAAATAAATTAAAGCATTTTAGAATAAGGCTGCAACATAACAAAATGTGAAAAAATGAAGGGGTCTGAATAATTTCTGAATGCACTGTAGTACCTGTTGTGTGGCAATGGACATTGAGCAAAGAAAGAAATAAAGAAAGAAAGGTCATGTTGATGTCTGAAAGAGCAGTTACTGTTTTTAATTTCCACTTTATATTGCCTACTCGGTTCAAATGAGGATCTCTGTTTTTGAGTCACATTCTAAAATAAACTGTGCCACCAATGAATACTTTCAACTTCAAAATGCCAAAGCACCATAATAATAACTGTTTTTTTTTATGTCAGGCCCACATGAGCACAAAATAGGAGCTTTCATTTACAGATCCACCAACAAACAGGGAATCCGACCGATCATACATGAACGCATGGTTTATCAGAGAGTATGCTCCTTTGGCACGATAAGAATCACCATTTTTAATGATGCCAAGAAATCCAGCCAAACACACAAAAACAATTAATTAGAATCATGCTGAAACACTTGGAGCCATGTTTTAGGAATATCAGCAAACGTATATAGAGGAGACCGGGGCTAGTTGCCATATATTTGATTTTAGTGAATATTTCTCACTGCAGGTTTATTTTTGAAAGCCCTTAAAGTGTTGGCTACAAAAATGGAACATTCTCTATAGATATTGAACATTCTACCCATTGCCCAGGAAAAAACATACAGTACATTAAACACACATTGACCTTTTGTGACAACATGCCCCAACTGTGGCATATGTAGGCACACTATATCAAGTTAAGCAATTAAACAGTCTATTAAAAGCTTTTAAGCAAAATTTTATCAGTAAAACTACTGTGAAACTGTTGTCACATTTCCATCCAAGTTGCAAACAACTGGAGAATCGCAAAAACAATTTGTGAATAAAATAACAAAATCTTAACTTTCTGGGAAATTTTTGCAACATGGAAATGTAAATTGTAGCCAATGGGGAAGCCACTGTGGTTCTATTACTAAATATAATAAGCGGTTTTGATTTCAGAATGACCAGAGCAACATTTTAGATACTATGTGACAAAAGTCTGCTGGTTAGTCTAGCTGAGTGAATTACTTTTTTGATGCGCATCTAGGAATTTATTTGGTATGTATTTGCATCATAGTTAATGTGCATGTCTTCTAACCGAATAAAAAAATAAATAAATATCCACCTCAAGCAAATGTGTACATTTTTAATGCACATTATGGAAATTGTATTAGCATCTTGGTGTTTCCATCCAGTATTCATTATGTGAAATTCCAATAATATCTGCATAAAAATATGTGAATGGAAACCCAGCTAGTGAAAACAACATAAAAAACATCAAAATGTTTTGGTCAGCAAATACTGTAATAATAAACTGAATACATTTATAACATCTAAAACTCATGTTAAAACTTGCCCCAATAAATTTGACATCAAATGTTGGCTCAAAACCTTACTGAAATGTAGACCTTGACAACTTCCCTATGTAACAAGTTGCCCTGGTCTCCCCTAGTTAAATATTTCTTTCAGACTTTGTGAATCTTAGTATGAGAGTGAGAATACAGCGATATCCATTTCTCAGACGAAACGCTTGAATAAATAAAGGACACATAAATCCATCTCTCTCCTTGCAGGTGGTCTCCTGGCTTTGCATCTATCTAACTTATTAAAATGCAGCGAACCCTGTTGCGGATACACTGTCAGACTCTTCATGCCACACTGACTGTTCTAAGACTACATATGACTTGGCACAACAACATCATATGTTTGTCATATCTGACATGACTGCTGCATGATCGTAAGTGGCAATAGGGGCCAGACAGACATTAGAACTCCTCGAAGGCACATGTTTTCCTGACACATGTTTGTTAAGGATCATGGGCGAGGGGGGTGCGGCAGGGGCGGGTGAGGGATGTAAGGACACTGGAGTTCTAGCGGCTGTTAGACAAGTGCCCTTTGACCAGAGCAATTCAGTCAAAGTAACCGAATTCTCCTAGTTAGAAGTTAACATAGGCAGAGTGTGGGAGTGTGGAGATAGCTAAGCTCAGAAGATGCTCACAAACTCCTCCTCGATTTAGCAGGTCATTTATATGCTGCTCTGTCTGCTAATTGGCTCTTAATTAGAGTCAGATCCCTGTTGAAACTATCCATTTACTTCCATATGTGTGGGTGCAAGTGTGTGTCCAAATGGAGTAATGTTGCCGCAAGGAAAAGTTAACCGTCCTTCACGCAATTTTGTCATTACCACTAGCAGGAGGCATGTCTCTCATTAAAGCTGAGAGAGCTCAAAGAAAATTTTAGGTTATTACATCCGATGTATGTGCCTGTGTGCTTAAAAACACGTAAAACCAGAGGGCTGTATAATTTCTGTGTAAGACCTTGTTTTGAGTTTTACAGCATAATGTTAATTTTTATTATAGAAATCTGAATATATAATACAGTAAGGTGATATTAATGTAGTTCTGCAGTATTGGTATTCTCTGCAAGTCCACTAGGCTATCAATATACCCTTGTGCTCTTAACAGTCACCTATGCTGTGACTTCCATCATCCGCCATTTCCTTATTGACCTTTAACAAGCCAAAAAGGAAGAGAGCAAGAAAAAACAGTTGACAGAAAAGATAAACTTCAACGACACTCCAAAAGCACATCGTTGCAATCAAAGTCTGAGAACAATCAGCATCTGAGGCTTTGATTGCGGGTTGTGAAGGCTCACTGAAGCAGAATACCAATCAGCTGTCAGGAAGGTCATTTCACTTATGTCTTTGAAGTCTTCTTTCAGGTGAAAAAGCTGTTTCTAATTTGTGGTCAAAAATATAACCATTTAAAGCATGATCTGTACTTTTATTATGTAATAACATGTTTATTACAATGTTACAAATGTTACAAAATATTGTAAGGTCTGTTATCGACGATCATCATGTTAATATTATTAATATAATCATATATCAATAAAGTAATGGTAGACATGTGTTTTAGTGATGATAATGAGTCAGGATGGTTGGTGAGCACTGATAACTTCAGTATCAAATCCCTTTAAGGCAGGGGTGGGGAAATATTTTTTCCATTAAGGGCCATTGAAGTATTTACAAAATAATTCACGGGCCATACAATTGCTTGCAATTTCTGATTGTGGGTTGAAATTAACATAAGCATTCAATTATGTCCTAACGCACCAAGAAAAAAAAAAAAAAAAAAACACTAAAAGGGCTGTCTATTATACAACATTTTGCGTTGTTATCATTAAAAATGATTGTTTTAACATTATTTTAATTATTATTATTTTTTAATTTTTTTTACAGTCCCGGGCCGGGTAAAATGGTCTCATGGGCCTTATACGGCCCTGAGGTCTGATGTTCCCCACCCCTGCTTTAAGGCAAGCCAGTTTATTCAACAACAATCTTGGTAACGCCCCCAGACAATTATTTTAATAGGCATATAAGTACATCTCCTATCTACTTAAATGTGAAAAGACCAAAATCTCCAAAACTGTTTGTCAAGATTACATTTCAATAATATATTTCAAATCAGCAATAAAATCTGACAACAACAGTAACATAAATGTTACATCTTTAGCTCAAATCATGCAAAAAACTGTTTATTTTTTAGTATGGTCCAGTAAATGTGCATGCGCATTCTAAAGTGATAGCCTCTATCAAGAAATCAATTTGCTCTTTTAATTGTAAGGCGGGACTTTCATTCCTAAATACATTATATTAAGCTTTGAAGGAACAGTTCAACCAAAAATAATAATACTCTCAACATTTACTCACCCCCATCCCATGTGTATGACTTTCTTTCTTCTCCAAAACACAAAGGAAGATTTTTAGAAGAATATCTCAGCTCTGTTGGTCCATTCAACGTAAGTGAGTTTTAAGCTCCAAAAAGCACATAAATACAGCATAAAAGTAATCAATAAGACTCCAGTGGTTAAATCCATGCATTCTGAAGCATTATGATCAGTTTTAAGTGAGAACAGACCAAAAAGTGATTCCTTTTTTACTGTACATCTTGTCATTGCAGTCTCTGTACACGAACAATTTCAAGCTCGATTACACTTCCTAGTGCTTGATGCATGTGCAAAGCGGTAGATGGTGCTAGGAAGTGTAATCGAGCTTGAAATGATCATCAAGGAGACTGCTGATGTCTAGATTTATAGCGAACAAGGAGTTACATTTTGATTTGTTCTCACCCAAAAACAGATAAGATCGCTTCTGAAGACACGGATTCAACCACTGGAGTCTTTTGGATTACTTTTATGCTGCCTTTTTGTGCTTTTTGGAGCTTTAAAGTGCTGGGCACCATTTACATGCATTGTATGGACCTACAGAGCTGAGATATTCTTCTTTGTTTGTGATCAGCAGAAGAAAGGAAGTCATACACATCTGGGATGGCATGAGGGTAATTGATAGAGAATTTTCATTTTGGGGTGAACTATTCCTTTAAAATTTCTCCCATGCATTTTTCACTTAGTGGTCCATCTCTTCCCTTTTACATTATTTTTTTTACTGAAACTATAAAGGAATACTGCATAAATGGTGAAAATGGGAAGAAAGTGGGATAAAATGGTCATTGTAAATCAGTTTGTCTGTGCACTAAAATTAGTTCAGTGCTTTGGTTAAAGACCGTCTTTGGTCCCTGTGCATGGAGGGGTTACTCAAACAAATAGACTACTGACATGTAGAGAAACAGCAATTTCCTGCTTCATCAATTTCCGTCCTTCTCTCTGCTGTCTCCCTTATCTTAAGGCACATCCAACCCACCCACCATGTGTGAAGTCCTGACATGCAGACTGGATCAGACTAGCTTTAAGGTTACAGACAAAGGCATTTAAACACATGGACACATGCACATACACACACACGTACGCACACACACACGTACACACACAAATGGAGAGAATATATGCTCCCGTTTATACTCCTGCCAGTGCAAACAATGAAGAGGGCTGGAGTATGAATGCCAGAGAATTAATGATCACTGTACAATTAATCTGATGGGTGTGCAAAATAATAATACCATTGATGCAAACCTCACAGATTATCACCTCCTCTGTTGAGGCTGATCAATTGGATAAGCTATTATGCACGACTTGGGTCAATTGACAGATGGACACCAAGCATGAAAAACAGGCGAGACCAAACCAGGCAAGCCAATCTAAAAGAATGCAAAATGTGTGATCTTTACAAAACCTGGAGTATTATTTTTTATTACTCAGAGGGTATTCTTTTTCCAAAATGTCTTATGACAATTTGTACGAGATGGCGAAATCGTATAATATTGCAGAACTTTTACACCAACCAAACACATACGCCCACCTCGTCTCCTTCCAAACCCTGATATTTTCTTCCTTCTGTGGTACACAATACAGAAGAGTAACTACAGGCAGTGCAGGATGTGCAGCCGCACTGAGGCCCTTTTTCTCTTAAAAGTCCTTAGGAGAAACAAAATTAGATTAAAATGAGACAACTGATCTAACTGATCTGGTCTAGGAAGAATTTGACGAAAAATGAGTTTTTATTGACATCTCTTTTGATTACAGACTTTGATGTCTCCATTTAATCTCTTTGTTAGGACAAATAATTGCTATATTAAAGGGATCTTATTTGTAATTTTTCTTTCCATTGGGAACATCCGCTGTTAGCCATTAATGCATGTGACACATGAAGTCTGTATAGACCAATATATAAATATAAACCAAACTAGAGTAGATTTCTCCTCCATGCTCATGGAAAAAGCCAAACTTGATGGATCACTGTGAACTGCATAAGTGCTTAATGCACATATTTTCAGGTGTGTGATAGACAGTTTTGTTATACTATACTTGAATTGTGTAAAATTAGTGACAGAGTGCTAACTGCAGCCTGGAGCGAATTTCAATCACACTGTTAACTCATCTCAGCAAACTGTTAGTCTGTCAATCTGTCTGCAGATATTTTACCTTTTAAAGCTAAAAAAAAAAATAATAATAAAAAAAAAAAAAATATTGCACTCCCCTCCTTCCTCTTGCTTGGATTTGAGACTGACATCCTAACATTTCCTTCAGCTACCAAACTGAGATAAGAATTCTGTGTTTTTTTTCCCAGCCCATGCTCAGTGATGTGATGATTTAATGGTGAGTCTTGGGTTATCCTGGTGCATTAGCTGTTTGTCTATTGATCAACA
Source organism: Myxocyprinus asiaticus (assembly GCF_019703515.2). Classification (NCBI taxonomy): domain Eukaryota; kingdom Metazoa; phylum Chordata; class Actinopteri; order Cypriniformes; family Catostomidae; genus Myxocyprinus; species Myxocyprinus asiaticus. The sequence goes on from NC_059356.1 coordinate 23,125,290, forward strand.
TGAAGTTTTAGTCTATACTGTTGTTTACAGTGAGCTTCTCTCTTCCACAAGAGTTTTATTGTTTTATATCCTGCTTAATTAATTGTTCTAATTTGAAACCAAATGTACACTCACAGAAATGAATCATGGCATAGTTTATTATTAAGTATTTGCATCTATTTTCAAAATGTATTTATTACAATTCCTTAGAATCAGCAGAAAACTATTAATTCTGAAATCTATTAAATGTAATCAGTTAAAATTTATGAACTTGGTTTAAATATGGCTAGCTGTGAAACAAGCAAGATTTAATTAGTTAAAATGCGTGAGATTAGTTTACATACAAATTTCGGGAAGTGAAATCGTTTCGAGGTGGAAATGACGTCAGAGTTCTCTCTGCCTGTCCTGCTCTTTCACCATTTCACCCCAGTGCTCCCTGGATTGTGACTTTCATGAAGGTAAGTTACATCTATATACATCTGTATACCTATTTGACCTGCCAGTTATCAGTGTGTGTATGTATGTTTTATCAGTGCAGTTGATATTGTATCACACTAATATATTGACAATCAAATCCAATAAGTTACCCAACTGGTGGCTAAATGGCGGCTGGTGCCAGTGAAATATGAACATATATATTGCCAACAGCAAAAAGATTACTAGTGAATACTATTCATATATATTCAAATATTGTTGCTGTCAGATGAAAACCTTGCATCTCCAAAAAGGCGATTTTACAGGAAGAGGAAAAAAACGTTCAGATTTTAGCATGAATTAATGAAACACATCAAAAGTTACCAATCTGACTATATTTCCAGTCATATTTTGACCAATGTCCTCATAAAATCACTAATTTGTACGGAAATGCATTAAACTGGCATTTTTCTTGTGGAGATGCGTGGTTTTGTTGTCATGGATTACAATGAGCTGAGCTGATCCTGAAGTTCACATTTTACCATTCTGCTTCGCTTCTGTGAATTACCAAGCATGAAATATTTGCTATCGATTATAATTTACTAAGTCAATATGGATTTATGTGGCAATGAGAATACAATTTCCTAATATTGCTCTGGCACAACACCTCCGAATTGCACACTAATGCAGGCTCTGCTCTCAACGCACTGCAACCAAAATAAAACTAGCAGTTGGTTCATTTTACAGTTTCATTTTACTTTTGTCTTACCTTATCAGCTATAAAAACAGGAGAAACATGTTGCCTTCTATATAAAATGTACTATCATGAGCTCATCATGAATGAGATTCTTCATCAATTAATAAAGCATTACACAACTCATTGACCATTCATTACAGTAAACATCACAACATTAAACAATCTCAAAATGGAGATACAAGGTTTTCATCCAACAGCGACAATATGTAAAAAATTATACTGGCTTTGTGATTTCATAAGCAAAAGAATGTCACCCAATTATAGAATTGGATGTAAAATGCATTTTGTTTCTAACTAGTACCATTTGTCTTTACCAGATAACTTAATCAAGTATTTCTCATCAATACCAATTTGTATGCAGGGCAACCTCTTAGACCCAGTAAGTATGTAGGCTACAAAGAGATTGATTCATGTGATTTTTCAATGTACTCACTTGTTACTGACACCACAATTGATACTGTTCTTTGTCTTTATTTACAGATGCTGTTACAGTGACCTTGACCTTTGACCACTAAAATCAGTTCATCCTTGAGTCCAAGTGGACGTTTGTGCCAAATAAGAAATTCCCTCAAGGCAAACAATGGAAGTGCTGTCACAGTGAAGTAAACACCCCAGAGCCTGAGGAGCCTGGGACAGAGAGGGCAGTCTGCTGGGTTGTGGCACCTAAATGCCTCAACTACACCTATGAAGACAATTCTTCCATGAACAGGAAGGTGAGGAGGCCAGAGACACTTCACATAGTTCACATTAAAGCAGTTGGTATTACCCAATTAACATTCCTGTTTTGGATATTTTGTTTAGTTACTAGGACACCAGAAGGAGGACTCCTCTGATGATGAAAACAGTGATGTGGAGCATACATCTGTAAGCTTTACAACCCTGCATAATTTGTCATGGTTATTTAAGAAGTAAAAAAAAAAAAAAAAAAAAAAAAAATCCTGTAGAAACCTGTCTTTGTCAAAGCATACTAGACCATTAAAAAAGAAGTGTATGTGTCAAATAAGGCTGTCAGTTTTCTCAACTTGAAAAGTTATGAAGCTTTGTTTTTTCACTAGAATGGATATGGAGGACTTTCTGCATATGAACTTAAGTGCCTGGAGAACATCAGACAGAAACAAGCCTTTCTGTCTTCCATCAAGTTATTGAAGGTAGGTAGACATGGAGCATGGGATGACTTTCAGAAATCCAGGGCACTTTTGGTTTGTGCAAGTCAAGGTAAATGGTTTACAAGGACAATGCCATCCACCTCTTCATCCTCCTTCAAAGCAACCCTTAGTGATCTTAGTGTCTTAAACATTGCTTCCATGAATAGATACAATGGGGAGTAATTATTGCTTTCCTCTGTCAAAAGGCAGCTGAGGATCTGAAGCAGTCAGTACGGCCGAAGCCATCTCAGTGGGGTCTTATGAGGTAAAGTGGATGAAATACTGGCTACACTCACTCACTTACATGACAATTTACATGATTTTATTGATTTGTAAATCATTTAGATTCATGAATAAATCATTTATTACATGATTGATCGATTTACACCTATTAGAAAGAATATGTATAGTATTTACAAGTTCATGTATTTACAGCCATGGGAACTGTCATGGTTACTTGTGTAACCTCCATTCCCTGATGGAGGAAACGAGATGTTGTGTCGATATAGTGACACTAGGGGTCACTCTTGGGAGCCCGAGACACCTCTGGTTTTGGATAAAAGGCCAATGAAAATTGGCGAGTGGTATTTGCATGCCACTCCTCTGGACATACGGGTATAAACGGAGCTGGTATGCAACCACTCATTCAGGTTTTATGCTGAGGAGCCGAGACAAGGTCCAGCCATTTCAGCGGGTAGTTCAGCGTTGTGGCAGGAGGGACACAACGTCTCGTTCCCTCCATCAGGGAACAGAGGTTACGCAAGTAACCATGACGTTCCCTATCTGTCACTCACTGAACGTTGTGTCGATGTAGTGACACTAGGGGTCCCTATACAAAATACCATAACTGGCTGAACTGTGTTATGTGAACTGGCAGTGTGTGATGGGCAGACAACTGTGTGCCTCGTAGCCAGCGCACCAGGCAGACACGTAACCTCCCCCAACATAGTTATGAGTGTCGAACGGACCTTTGGGGACAAGTCGACTACACAAAAGATAGAGACAGGCTAGCCCAGTCGTGGCCTCTTTTCCCCTTCTTTTTCTTCACTCCCTAAAAAAAAAAAGGGGGAATTATCCAACTGGGCCGACCAGGTCTAGTCGGGGGGTGTCCCTCCCAAGGGGAGGACACCGCGGAGACCACAACTCGCCCAGAGAGAGGGGGGGATATTTTAGTGGAAAATATGTCACATGGTCTTGCCGATCATGTGGAGAATTCTCATGGTGGATCCTACCCAACGGGGGAGGAGTTACTACAAACATGGAGACTGTGGCAGAGGGGGCTCTGCCCAAGGAAGATGCAGTTTGCCAACAGGGAAATGAATTAGCGGAAGATATACATCGCATGGGGTTACCTTACAGGGAACCGCAACATGCGGAGCACCTACCCCAGAACAGGGCTCTTAGCACATGTACTGGGCTGGCAGCGAGTCTCTCCGAAATCTCGACTGCCACAGGGCTCGGAGGAAGTCAACCAGGGAACATAGTTTGTGAACACTACTGGGAATTAATGGCGCATGTCTTCAGCTCAGAGGAGGTGAAAGGCGTTATGTGCAAGCGATACACCCGGCCAGCTATCCCGGGCTTATCCGCTTGTATTGCGTGCCACTACCCGCTGCTCTGCAAATGTCTGTTAGAGAGGCACCCCTGGCCAGGGCCCAGGAGGCCACTACACCCCTGGTAGAATGGGCTCGTAGCCCTACCGGGGGCGGCACGTCCTGGGCATGATATGCCATAGCTATGGCATCAATGAGCCAGTGGGCGATACCCTGCTTGGAGACGGCTATCACAAGGAGCGTGAGGTCCGAGAACCACGTCTGGGTGGGCCAGTAGGGTGCAACCAGGACGACCTGCTCCTCATCCTCCCTGACCTTCCAAATAGGCAAGTAGGCTCACTGGGGAAATGCATATTTGCGCAGGCCAGGGGGCTAGCTGTGTGCCAGTGCATCTATGCCGAGAGGTGCCTCGGTCAGGGCGTACCAGAGCGGGCAGTGGGAGGATACTTGGGAAGTGAACTGGTCTACCTGTGCCTGTCTGAATCGACTTCAGACAAGCTGGACCACCTGAGGGGTGTCCACTCTACCCTGAGGGTAACCTGCCATGACAGCGCATCCGCTGCAGTGTTGAGGTCACCCAGGATGTGAGTGGCTCGCAGCGACTTGAGGTGCTGCTGACTCCAGAGGAGACAGCGGGAGAGTTGTGACATACAACGAGAGTGCAGACCGCCTTGGCGGTTGACACATGCTACCGTTGCCGTGTTGTCTGTCCAAACTAACACATGCTTGCCCTGGATCAATGGCCGGAACCTACACAGAGCCAGCAGAATTGCCAGCAACTCGAGGCAGTTGATGTGCCGCCTTGTGGACTTTTGCCCGTTGCAAGCAGCGCCCCAGCTCTTCTTGGAGGTGTCTGTCATGACCATGACGTGCCTGGAGACCTGATCTAGGGAATGCCTGCCCGTAGAAATGTGAGGTTGGTCCAAGGGCTGAAGAGGCAGTGACAGACCGGTTTGACTACCACGAGATGTGTCCCGCGGCGCCATGCCCATCTCGGGACTCAAGTCTGAAGCCAGTGCTGAAGCGGTCTCATATGCATCAACCCGAGCAGGGTGGCCACCGCTGAGGATGCCATATGCCCCAGGAGCCTCTGAAAGTGTTTCAGTGGAACTGCTGTTTTCTGTTTGAACACCTTCAAACAGGCCAGCACAGACTGTGCACTCTCGTTTGTGAGGCGCGCTGTCAACAAGACTGAGTCCAACTCCAAACCGAGAAAAGAGATGCCCTGAACCGGGATGAGCTTGCTCTTTTCCCAGTTGACCTGAAGCCCTAATTGGCTGAGGTGCACACAACATGTCCTGAGAGTGAGCTAGGATTAGCCAATCATCTAGATAGTTGAGAATGCGAATGCCCACCTCCCTTAACGGGGCAAGTGCTGCCTCTGCGACCTACGTGAAGACGCGAGGGAACAAGGACAGACCAAAAGGGAGGACCTTGTACTGATATGCCCGACCCTTGAATACAAACCGCAGGAAGGGTCTGTGTTGAGGTAGAATCGAGACGTGAAAGTACGCATCCTTCAGGTCTACCGCCGTGAACCAATCTTGATGCCGGACGCTCACCAGAATGCGTTTTTGTGTCAGCATCTTGAACAGGAGTCTGTGTAAAGCCCGGTTCAGTACTCGCAGGTCCAAGATTGGCCGCAACCCACCGCCTTTTTTCGGTACGATGAAGTAGGGGCTGTAAAACCCCTTCATCTCGGCCGGAGGGACAGGTTCTATTGCACACTTCTGTAGGAGGGTGGCGATCTCCGCGTGCAAGGTAGCAGCGTTTTTGTCCTTCACCAAGGTGAAGTGGATACCGCTGAACCTGGGCGGACGCCTGGCGAACTGAATCACGTCCAAGCTCTGCGTAAGGGGGACCAAAGGGACAATCTCATCGGATGTACTGGTGGGTGGGGCCTTGCGGCGGGGTGGAGCTCGAGGTGCCACACCATGTCGTGGCCGTGCTGAGTTCAGGGACAATGAAGTACTTACCTGGCTCCTTGTGACCACCCCCGGAACAGCCTGGGATGGGGGAGGAAGAGGCCTGTCCTCGTGACCCGTGGAGACTGTCACATCGGGGGCAGATTTGTGCCACATCTGGGCGCTCAGGGGCAGGGAGACCGCCGCTGGAGCGCCAAACCTGCCAAATAGAGTGGTGGACGGTGGTCGTGATGACGGCCGTGCACACCAGATACGTGACCTAGGGAACAAGAAAACAGCTCTTGCTGAACTCTTGGGTACTGCAGCCACTTGGGCATGCAGCGCAATTAAATGCAAAGGTAACAATAGATTCTCCACCCGGCCCTCAACCGGGGGATGGAGTGGTCTGCTTACCAGCTCCAGAGCAGTGGGTTTCGTCGTCCCTGGGTTGCCCGTCTCAGGGGAGCTTCAAAGCCTTTCGCAGGTTCTAAGCGGCTGTGAGACGGGTGTCGTCTGCTTCCTGCGGTGGGCTCCACGCCAGGGCCGGGCCACATGGGTGGGCTGCGGCAGAGCCAGTGCAGTCACCACAGGGGGATGCCCTTGGCAACGAGCATACGGGGCGCGGGATCTTGAGCCGCACCGAGGCAGGATGTGTATTTAGCTCATATCCACCGGATGAGCTAAATACTTTTTGTGCTCGTTTCGAGGGAAATAACACCACCCTCGTGGAGAGAGCTCTCGCGGCTGAAGCTACAGAGGTTAGTTCACTCTCCGTCTCTGTAGCAGATGTAACCCGATCCTTCCGATGGGTGAATATCCGCAAAGCCATGGATCCAGATGGCATTCTGGGCCGCGTCATCAGAGCATGCGTGAACCAGCTGGCTGGTATTTTTATGGACATTTTCAACCTTTCCCTCTCTTTGTCTGTAGTCCCCACATGCTTTAAAATGTCCACCATTGTGCCTGTTCCAAAGCAATCAAAAATCACTTGCTTAAATGACTGGCGTCCTGTTGCTCTGACCCCCATCATCAGCAAATGCTTTGAGAGACTAATCAGAGATTACATCTGCTCTGTGCTGCCTCTCTCACTTGACCCATTGCAGTTTGCTTACCGCAACAACCGCTCCACTGATGATGCCATTCCATCCACAATACACACTGCTCTCTCCCACCTGGAAAAATAGAACACTTATGTGAGAATGCTGTTTGTAGACTACAGCTCAGCATTCAACACCATAGTGCCCTCCAAGCTTGATGAGAAACTCCGGGCTCTGGGCTTAAACAGCTCGCTGTGCAGCTGGATCCTGGACTTCCTGTCAAGCAGACGCCAGGTGGTTAGAATGGGCAGCAACATCTCCTCATCACTGACCCTCAACACTGGAGCCCCACAGGTCTGTGTTCTCAGCCCACTCTTGTATTCCTTGTACACACATGACTGTGTAGCAACACATAGCTCCAATGCCATCATTAAGTTTGCTGATGACATGACGGTGGTAGGTCTGATCACTGACAATGATGAAACATCCTACAGAGAGGAGATGCACACTCTGACACTCTGATGTCAGGAGCACAACCTCTCCCTCAACGTCAGTAGACAAAGGAGCTTGTGGTGGACTTCAGAAGAAAAGACAGAGAACACAGCCCTATCACCATCAATGGTGCACCGGTGGAGAGAGTCAGCAGCTTCAAGTTCCTGGGTGTCCACATCACTGAGGAACTCACATGGTCCGTCCACACTGAGGCCGTTGTGAAGAAGGCTCAACAGCGCCTCTTCTTCCTGAGACGGCTGAGGAAGTTTGGAATGAACTGTCACATCCTCACATGGTTCTACACCTGCACTGTAGAGAGCATCCTGACTGGCTCCATCTCCACCTGGTACGGCAATAGTACAGCCCACAACCGCAAAGCACTGCAAAGGGTGGTGCGAACTGCCAGACACATCATCAGAGGTGAGCTTCCCTCCCTCCAGGACATACTATATACCAGGCGGTGTGTGAAAAAAGCTCGGAGGATCATCAGAGACTCCAGCCACCCGAGCCATGGGCTGTTCTCACTGCTACCATCAGGCAGGTGGTATCGCAGCATCAGGACACACACCAACCGACTACATGACAGCTTCTTCCCCCAAGCAATCAGACTTTTGAACACTTGATCTCCCACGATCAAAATACATCAGCACTGCACTTTATTACTCTTATATCTCACACCGGACTGTCAAATTATATTATTATATTGTATTCTCTCTTAACAACTTACTATCAACCGACAGCTTGAATGTCAATACAGTACAATACAACCTACTGTACATTCTATATATACTATATATACTTTTTTTTATTGAATAATGTGTATCTATATTGTGTTTATTGTATACTGTACAGTGTATGTTATTTGTATATTGTTTTGTGTGTAATTATGTGTATATTAGACTTTAAATTGTATTGTGTAAATTTGATGTTTATTGTAAATTGGTATATGTCTCATCACTGTCACGACTGCTATGTTGATCGGAACTGCACCCAAGAATTTCACACACCATTGCACTTGTGTATATGGCTGTGTGACAATAAACTGATTTGATTTGACTAACTAGAGCCCAGGTCAGGAAGCAGACAGACTGGTTAATCCGAATGTCTGCTAGCTGACGTCACACAAGTCACAAACAACAACACATAGAGACAATATCACCAAGATATAACAGTGACTGTGTCTGTTCCCCGAACTACCAAACACAAACCCCTCACTAAATAATTTAGAAAAAAATTAAGGTAAAATTTAAAATAACAAAAAATGAAGATAAACATCATATAAAGGTAGGGCTATGAAACATTAGATCTCTTTCAAACAAAGGACTAATTGTAAATGATATTACAGATCATAGTTTCGATGTGTTCTGTTTGATTGAAACCTGGCTTAAACCGGATGAATATATTAGTTTAAATGAATCTACTCCCCCAGGTTATTGTTATAAACATGAGCCTAGTCTGAAGGGTCGAGGAGGAGGTGTTGCTACAATTTACAGTAAAGTTTTCGGTGTTACTGAGAGGACAGGACATAAGTTTAAGTGTTTTGAACTAATAATGCTTAATGTGACACCGTCATATTCAAATGAAAAATATGTCGTCTTTTGCCCTTGCTACAGTATATAGAACACTGGGCCGTATTTCCTTGATGAATTGGCACATTTTCCATCAGATCTAGTAGTGTCATTGCCATAATCATACGCTAGATTTAGTTCTGTCATATGGAGTTGATACTTTATAGAAATTCTGCCACAAAGTGATGACATCTCAGATCATTACCTCGTCTCTTGTATGCTGCGATCAGCTAATGTTACTCAGTCTACACCATGCTATCATTCAGGTAGGACTATTCTTTCGACCACTAAAGATAGCTTCACTAATAATCTTCCACATTTATCTCCTATACTCAGCAAGCCAAAAAGTCTAGAAGAATTTGAAGTAATAACAGAAAATATAAATACAGTCTTCTCTAGCACTCTTAATAGTGTCGTCCCCCTTAGATTAAAGAAAATTTCGAGAAAAAAAGCCCTGCATCATGGTCAGGGTTGGGAGGGTTACTTTTGAAATGTATTCCACTACAGAATACATGCTGTATAATGTAATTTGTAACATATCTAACATATTCCGTTAGATTACTCAAGGTCAGTAACATTTTCTAAATACTTTGGATTACTACTTCAGCACATGTGTGTGTATGTATATGTGTGTGTGTGTGTATATATATAATATAATATATATAATATATATAAAATATCTTTTTTTTCCTCCACTTGTTTTGACTAAAATATCTGCCAGTACAGTGACAAAATACATGTTAAAAATACATTCTCTGAAAAACCTAAATATCTTATGCAGTGTTGTTTCTAAAACAAGATAAATCAAACTGATCTTGTTTTAAGGATGTTTAGATATTTTTACAGGACAACAATACAAAAATTATCAAGAATACGATTTTTGCCCTAATATCAAAGGTCTTACTAGGAAAAAAATAAATTATGATCCAATGTGAATTTTCTTGATAAAAAAAAAAATATGATCGTGCCTGGTAACCTGTGCATGTAAAATGGTTAGAAATAGCATTTTAGCTTAGCATAAAGCTGACAATTTACACAAGGTTTATTTCTATTTCTTCTGCTCCAAACTTACTTCAAACTTACTTCTCTGTCTGCTCGTATGAATGTAACACATCATAAGAAAGTGTTTCGCCACTGTTCAAATGCACTTTGGATTGCATAATTTATATGTAAAAATGTTTTCCATTTGAAAGGACTAAATATTAAATGAAATGAATGACAATAAAATGCAAAATCTCTTTAGTAATCAAAATAATTTTTGAATGTAACTGTATTCTAATTACCAATTATTTAAATGTAACTAGTGGAATAGTTACTAATATTTTGTATTTTAAATACGTAATCCCATTACATGTATTCAGTTACGCCTCAACCCTGACCATGGTACAATGTTCACACTCATGCTCTCAAGAGAGCAGCTCGGAAAATGGAGCGCAAGTGGAAGAATACAAAATTGGAGGTATTTCACGGTGCATGTAAGGATAGTGTCTGTAGATACAGACAGGCACTAAAAGCTGCCAGGTTGGCATATAGTTTAGAAAACTTATAGAAAATAACCACAACTGTCCTAGGTGTTTATTCATTATTGTGGCTAAATTAGTTAGGAAAAAGCCTAGACTGAACCAGATATTTCATCGCAGCACAATAGTAATGACTTCATGAATTTCTTTACTGATAAAATTGAAATCCTCAAAAAAAACTGGAATTATGCAATTGTCTGTCACAGTACCTCAGAAAACAGTGTCATAATTTTCCTCAAGAGCATCTTCAATCCTTCGCTGTCATGAAGAGCAAACAAAACTTATTGAAACATCAAAAGCCACAAAATGTATGTTATATCCAATACAAAATAAGCTCTTAAAAGAGAGATTTCCTGTAATATCAGAACCTCTTAATATTCTTAACTCCTCGAACACTTATTAACCCTTTCATACCTATAATATAACTGGGCCAAGCAGAGTAGTGTCACACTTATGTGTTTCTGCAACAGCCAGTTACGCTACAAGATGCCAGATTCAGATTGGCTTTCGCGCCAACACCGGCTGCGCTGGTCAAGTGTCTGTTATTTATATTCGCTCAAACAGTTACTCATACAGTCTTTTAAACCACAGAATATGTTTATTTTATATACATGCATCAACCTGTTACCAAAGTACCATGATAAAAAGTTTACAGCTCTTATACGCACAGTCAATACATCAAACGCAGTCTTTCTCCGATGTGTGCTGCCATTTGTTTACATTAGTGTCATTCATCCAACAAACAGCTACTCTGTGTCTTTCCAAGCTCATACTATACTTATTTTAACAAACAGTCTAATTGTCACCAAAGTATAACAGTTCACTGCTTGTATATGCACAGCCATCATTTAAACGTGATCTTCCAATGCACGCAGCCACGTCCGCTGATTAGGTGCAGCGGCATGTTTTCATTAACACAAACAGCAACTCAAACAGTCTTTTCAGGCATATAATAAGTTTGTTTTCTGAAAGAAACAGCCAAACTATCACAGAAGCACCACGATAACCATTTAAAACTTGTATACTCACAATGAAAACATGCTGATTGAGCATGATTATCCATACACGCAGCAAGTCTGTTTACATTAGCGCTTGAGACACACACATACAGTCAAACAGTGCATGGGTAAACCGTACTGCTGATATTATTTGTTCATTTGTTTTTTACAGCTACAAAAACAAAATAAATAAAACAAAAACAGTACAGCAGACATTTCCCATTTGTTCACGTTTACTATATTATATACGTTTTTTTTTGTTTTTTTTGACGAGAGGGAAAAAAATAATACTCTTCTACACTCTGCCACCTCTACCAGCTGTGCAGTGTCACGTTCAAACATATCTCACTCCAGGGGGCACTTAAGAGGAATTTAGACCCTACTCATGAAAAGGTTAAGAAGTGTTGGGCCTCATGTATTCAGATAGAAGACAAAGGCAGGCCTAACACCTGATTGAGGCCCATAAACAGTCATAAATCTTACTGCTAAAAACTGCGCCAAAATCAAACAAAGGGAGTCCAAAACAGACTACAAATCCCATGAAGCCTTGCTCACTAAAGGATCGAAATCTCAACTCCTATTGGATGAGGCACACAACAGAACGGCCCTCAACCATGACGTCATCAGGAGTAGAAATAACTTCCAGCAACTTTGCTCGCCGTGTGTAGACGCAGCTCATCGCTGCTCTCAGGTGTATCCTCGTGGCACAAGGAAGTAACATCCGACTTGAAACTGTGGCCATACAATCTCCATCTCGCTGGACAAGTTGAGATTACTCTGTGTTCCACCGAACACTCTAACGGATCCGAAAGAGACTGCCGAGCAATCCGCACTTTCATCCGTTTGCCTGCAGAGGTGAAGAGGAAAAAGATTTCTCTTCCCTCTTCAATCAAGTCGACATCGCTGATTTCTCCGCCAGCCCGCCGAGAATCAGCAGCCGTACCACCCGCCGACAGAGCGAGGAAACGGACTCCCGTCATCACCTGAGCCTCGAGGAACCAAGTCGGAGTTAAAGGATGGATGAACACCCATTCTACATGTGGCCTCATGTGTTTCAAGTAAGAGGTTTACGTCTGGGCAGAGATAGAATATTATAGTGTGTTATTCTTGTGTATCAAGGTTATTGCTTATACAGTTTATGGACCACCGAGTCCACTCATTGCTGCTAATAATACTCAAGGTATTACTGTAATGTACTGTTATTACGAATTAGATCTGCTGTGTTGTAGTCCAACCACATTGGACTGTTGTGTATTTCCGCAATCGCGGGTGAGACCGGCACTGAGTTTATCCATTAAAGAACCAAAGACTGCAGGATGGTTTACGAGCCGTCCACCGTGTCTCTGAGTGATAAACTAACAGATGCTTTCTCTCCCACGATCGCGAAACCGGCTTTGGTGCCGCCACTTTATTCTCTCTCTCTTGTACTAAACACACACACACACACACACACACACGCGCGACCCCCCCCCTCACAAACATTCTCGCACACACTTTTGGCTAGTAGATAACTTTATGATAAAGCTCAGCTTTGTCTCTAAGTTATTGTACAAGCGGAGACACGCGGTAAACAGGCAGATGCCATTAACCAGCTTCTCTCCGCCCACATTCGCGCCCATATTCTCTGGCCGGAAATCTCGTGTGACGTACTCTCCACGAGAGTCACGTCCGCCATTTGTGCGCATCACTCCTTACACACACACACACACACACACACCCACCCATTCACACTCTCTCTCTCTCACTCACACACACACACACACACACACACACCTACTTTTCCTCTCATGTGTTATAGGCTTATTTTGGTTACCATATCTAATCATGTCACTGTTTAGTTTGTAGTTGGAAGCTGGAAGTTTATTGACTGCATTGTATTGATTATTAATTGATATTACTGCATAAATAAACTTCGTTATATTTCAAAGAGAAGTGTTTTGGTTTGTTTTGCATACACCTGTGTCAAATGCTGGCAGGGGATGTCAGTGCTCGGATTCAAGCCTTCATTGTTTCCTTTTGAATGTCGATTTTCTTAAGAGAACAATCTAATATTGAGACTGTTATACTGTCTGTTTATTAGTCCCTGATTCCAGGGTGGTGCCCTGGTGATATTAATCCTCATTAATATTCTATTGATTTTGATAATTATCTTTGATTGTTGAATTTGAAGGATCAATAAGCTAGTGTTAATTCTAATCAATGTTCCACTGATTTTAATAATTAATGATTGTCTTTTGATAATTAATATTCTGTTGAATTTGATAATTATCTTTGTTGATGTGAAGGATTAAAAGAGCTAACATTGATTCAAATCAATATTCTATTGATTTTAATAATTGAGAATTATCTTTGATAATTGATTATTAATTATTGCTAATAACCAAATCCGCTTCTGAACGTAGCGCACTACATTTACTGGTGCCCTGTATGAGGCTTTAATGAGTTAGATTCTATTATTTAATTTAAATAGTAATTAATAACTAAAGAAATAATGATTCATTTCTGATAGTAACACTGATCTAAACAACCAGTAGAACCTACAGAAGCCACAGCTTGATCCTGGAAAATTGGCTAATTATAGATTTATTTCAAATCTCCCATTTATGTCGAAAATACTAGAAAAGGTAGTGTCCACCCAATTATGTTCATTTTTACAGGAAAGTGTGTGTGTGTGTGTGTGTGTGTGTGTGTGTGTGCGTGCGTGCGTGCGTGCACACGCAATTTCAGTCAGGATTTAGGCCCCATCACAGTACAGAGACTGCACTTATCAGAGTTACAAATGACTTGCTCTTATCATCTGATCGCGGCTGCATTTCACTTCTAGAGCTTTTAGATCTTAGCGCTGCCTTCGACACCATAGATCACAACATTCTCTTGAATAGGCTTGAGAATTCTGTTAGCATTTGTGGACTTGCATTAGCATGGTTTAGGTCCTATTTAGCAGACCGCTACCACTTTGTCTATGTAAAGGAGGAATTGTCAAATCAAACAATTTAAGTATGGATTGCCACAGCGATCAATTTGAGTGCCTCTGCTTTTCTCCTTATATATTGCTTCCCCTGGGAGATAATATCAGGAATAGTGGAATAAGGTTCCACTCTTATGCTGATGATACCAAACTTTATATTTCTTCGAAACCTGATGAAATTTCACAGTTCTCCAAATGATTGAGTATATCAATGAAATCAAAGATTGCATGGCCAGAAATGTCCTTCTACTCAATTCCAACAAAACAGAGGTACTAATAATTGGACCAAAAACCTCTAAAAATAAGCCGCTAAAATACAATATGACTCTCAATGGATGTACTGTTACATCGTCTGCTACAACAAAGAACTTGGGTGTTACCAATCTGTCCTTTTTGACAGTTTTTTTATGTTTATAGAACAGCATTCTTCCACCTCAGAAATATTGCTAAGTTACGACAAATGCTCTCTCTTGCTGATGCCGAAAACCTAATTCATGTGTTCATGACCTCAAGAATAGATTATTGTAATGCAGTACTAGGAGGATGTCCAGCAAATTCAATAAATAAACTTCAATTGGTTCAAAATGCAGCAGCCAGAGTGCTGACTAGAACCAAGAAATATGATCCTATTAGCCATTCTATCAAAGTTATATTGGCTACCTGTTCAATTTCATATTAATTTCAACACCGTTAACTGCGTACAAAGCTTTGAATGGTCTAGCTCCGCAGTACTTAAGTGACATTCTGCTATGCCACATTCCATCATGTTCATTACTAGGGATGGGCATTTTGGTAATTTTGTCTACTCGATACTTGGCCTAATTACTCTGAGTACTCAAGGGGCAATGACGTACATAACTGTATATATAATAATATGTCTGAAAAACATCTTTGGCTGCTGCATTGTATCTTGCTTTTCCACTGTATCGTCTATTCATTATTATAGGCTGTTATCAAATCTGTTACAAAATGTACAAAGGATTCCATAATCAATATATAATGCATCATATTTTGTCATTAAGTGAAGATTCACTGCCCGACTCAATGAAAGAATGTGCATAACGCACGTCTGTCTGTTCTTCCTTCAGGTTACCGTAGTAATTTAGTAAGTGTGCACCAGTTTTTTTTAGTGACTGTCTGAACCGTCTATTTTCAAATCGCAGCTGGCTTAACAGGAGACGCCATAATCCTCGCATTTTTAATATGCATTAAAGTTGAAGTTCAGTTTTGAAGATGCTGCATTCTGTTCCAATTAGCTGCGATCTGTTTAAAACACTCGCCTGCTGTTTATGTACTGCTTCAGTGCGTTGAGTCCACTGCCACAGTGTGCGTGCGTGCTTTCCAGTGGGGAAAGCCGCGATGCTCCATATTGTTGTTGCTGTGATTGATTCATGAAGCATTCCATTCAATTCGGACAATTGGAATTTCCACCTTTCAACTGGGAAAAGTGCAACTAAATGACACTTTATGCTGGATTTATAACTTGGAAACTCGTGTGGAAATCTTCAACTCCCATTTCATCGAGATGCAGGTGTGTGTTACGTCACGCAAACATTTCAGCACCAAGCACAGGGAGGTTTACAGTCGGTGACAAACATTCACTTTTATTAAATAACATCCATTAATGCATCAGTTCTTACATTAAATGATGATAAAATGTGTTTAGCAAATGTTTTTCAGAGACAGGTATTCAAAACACGGTTAATCACACTCTCGTTTAATTATCGTAACGATAGCATTGCAGCGTCATAAATCAGTTTGGTTGCTATGAGATGTCTCTGACAATCAATTTACCCCTCAAAACCACAATATAATCAATCTCAAAATTTAAAATAAGCTCCATCTTTGACAAATTTGTGTTTAGTTGTCAAGTAATTGTCACTGATTTTCAAATTAAGTGAAGTCACATGCATCATCACCATCGATGATCAATCATTGCTGCCACGTCCGAATACTCATGCCCATCCCTATTTATTACGATTGCAAAATTCTGGCCTGTTAATAGTTCCTAGAATATCAAAATCCACAAAAGGAGGTAGATCATTTTCCTGTTTGTCTCCTAAACTATGGAACAGTCTCCCTAACACTGTTTGGGACTCAGACACACTCACTCAGTTTAAGTTTAGGCTAAAGACTCATCTATTTAGCCAGGTGTTCACCTAATTAATCCATCAACTCACAATTAGGCTGCTTTAGTTAGGTTTGCTGGAACCAGAAACATTTATCTTGATCTATAACTAAAATTGAATGCCATCTACGCTAATATTAATCTGTTAGTTTACCCTGTTTCAACCTCGGGATTCATATCCACTGCCATGTGTCTCTGAGTGATGATGACTAAATGCAACTGGTGCCAGCCAGACATCACTTCAATCTATTACGATGGACTTCAGGGGATGAACTGATGCCAACTCCAACCATAAGACATGGGATACTTCATATGCCACTGCCTGAACCTTGGACCTAGGATAGACCTCAACAAAATAACCTGCCAGCATCACCTTGGTCTAATAGTGGACTATGCAATTAAAATGGAATACACAGACTATCAATTAAATGCCAATAAAAGCCTTCATCAGCCAACTAACAAAAGACAATGCATCTTTGTTTAAACACTGGCCCTTAACACTTACTTGGTTTAAATCATGACTTGCACTGCACATAAATAACTAATATTGGCATTATATTCATGCTGTTTAGCCAGAGGGGAAGTGGCTCCCACAGTGAGCCTGGTTTCTCCCAAGGTTATTTTTCTCCATTAACCAACATCTTAAAGAGTTTTGTGTTCTTTGCCACAGTCACCTTCAGCTTGCTCACTGGGGTTCTAAATACAATTATTATGTAATTATTTTTATACACAATTTACAATCATGTTTAATCAAACTAAACAATGATGACTCTAAGACTTTCTCCCCAGTGTTTTTGCTGTACTTATGAATTCTTATTTTGGCAGATTACATATTCTTGTTCGGGACTCAAGTCCACTAACTGAAAGTGGAAGATGTAAGGGCTTCCCGTTTAGGCTGTGTTTACTGCTGGGAATGAGGGTCTGATGCAAAAGCCATGCAAGGAGGTGAAGAGAATTGAAATAACATTGAAAGTGAAGAAGAACTTCTGAAACTTTAGTGCTGCACTATGCAGGACAGTCCCTGACATTTACTGTTCTCTGTCTGTCTGTCTGACTCCCAGTCCCTGGGATATTTTATCTTTCTATATTTGTCTTAATCCATCAAAGGGGTCACCTCAGGGCTTCACAAGTCTCCTGTCCACTTTTTATCTGTTCTGTTAAATTCATATCTCTCACTTCCTGTCTATAGCTGCTCCTTTTCCTCTTTCATCTCCTGTTTTCCTCAAATCCATTCATCATGGTGGCTCACAAGAATGTTCCATTTAAAGTGGATAGCTGCTCGTAGACAGACAGAGAGAGAAAGAAGGAAAAAAAAAAGAGAGAGAGAGTTAGAGAGCTGCCCAGACTTTGTTTGTTTTAACAAAACAAAAAACAAAAAATTAATTATTCGAAGGACTTATTCAGGACTGGGATATTAAAGTATGGGGATTATTTTATTTATTTATTTATTTTTTTAAATCAGTATTGCTGAACCCAACTCTGGGTTAAGTGACCTTCATCATCAAGCTGGTGTCAGTTACTTTACACACTGTCATTTCACACTTCCTTTCCCAGTTTATTTCTAATCAAAGCTGGTGGCACCACAACACCTTGGATCCATTCCGCAACCTAGTGAGCTGCTTTGCTGTGTACTGCAGACTTAAGCAGCTTCCTTCTACAGCATCCTAAATTAAATGGAACCTCATATGAGACTGATTTGGAATGCTTGAAATAGGCACCAACGCCGTGCATCAAACAAATAGCATTCCCCATGTGAAGAACACAAGCAACTTAACTTTTGTGTTGATTTCAAAGTCTGGTGTTAGCATGCCGCTAAGCTAACAATGAATTATAGGTCTCTGTGGAACAATAATGAGCGTTTCACAATCTGTGTGTTTTATTTTTTATTTTTTTATTTAAACCGGGATGGAAGTTTTTCAACTATCCAATTAATATAGGGAATTTCAAGTGGGTATTTCCAAACCAGGATGGGTGTTCCTGAACTATCCAATGAAAGTAGGGAATCTCAGTGCAGTAGACAAATCGTGTAAAACGGCTGAAAAATGCCCACTGATTGGAAAACACACATTTTTATTCTGCAGAGACACCAAGAAGTCTCCAATACTCTAATACGTAAAACAATACATGGCACACAAAAATAATGGGTCAATAGTCAAAAATAGTCCATTTTAAATTAGATGTAACTATTTTTATCTCTAAATTATACTTATAAGAAACAACTTCGTTCACCATATTGGATGGATTTTTTTAATTCGTTGCAATGCGTTATGCAATTTCCTTCTCAGTGAAGAATGCATGTGATGATGGCTTAAAAAGTGGCCAAAAGAAGGTATCCTAGCAGTCAGCATAAGTATGCTGGCAACTTTTTGTAACAGCCTTCACTTAGGGAGCACACCTATGATGTCTTGAAATGCTGTCTACAAAGGCATCTCACTAGGTTTTGTAACAGAGCCTTTGTCTTGCACTCTGCATTGACAGTAGCTAATCTGAGAACAGGGCATTCTTGTGTAAAACTATGAAAAATATTAATAAAGACAGAAAAAAAATATATATATATAAAAAATGTATGCATCCTGAGACATCTTACAACTTGTCCTAACCAGACACGACGCGATAGGATTCCAGCGACAAGCAATCTGTCTGTCCACACCAGGCTTGATGCGACACCATAATATTAATACACTAAAATGAGGATAATTGACAATAAAATGTAGAAAACAGGGAATTACAGACAGAACACTGTTTATTGAACACAACTCATTTTCTCACATAAGCTCCATAACGCTTTCTACTGCAAGCCACATGGGTATAAATTCACAATCACACGCATACATAGGGCAAAGTTATGTTATGAATCACATCCTTTATTCAGTCTGTTCACGTGGTACTCCTGTCGTTATTTCGCCAATCTCCACGTGACAGGAAAGCAGAGAGAAAGTCAGAATGAGCCTGTATGTCTCCCCACTGCCATTCTGAACCTGTGTGTGTGACAGAGTTCCGACTGAAGAGAGCGAGACCTCAAGCAAAACATTTGGTGGGTGTGTACACCCTCGGCCAAAATCAAGTTGTTGTGAACAGGCTAGTAAGATGCCAGCTATAATATACTGTGAAAATAATAATTTTAGACCCATTAATTGACTGTGCTGCCTAGCGCTACGTCGAAGAAATAGAAACCATTCCAAAAATAGAAAGTCCTGTCGCTTGTTGTGTGTTGCGGCTGGTTAAGACAAAAACTCTGATTAACATGGAAAAGATACGTTTTATCACATGTCACGGCATGTCTGGTTAGGACACGGTGTTATAATGGGAGAGTATGAAAAGCCACTGCAAAATAAATGATTACAAATGTGTATTGCTATGCAAATGAGACAGGGTGAAGGAAGAGGTATTGGAAGTGTGGGAGACGGACAAAAAAGAAGAGAGCAAGTAAAAGGGACCTCTGTGGAGAGAATATTAGCAAAATAAGTACAAAAAAATAAAATTTAGAAAGCGAGCCACAGTGGATTAGAGATAGCAGACAAGAGATCAAAACAGAGAATGTGGTTTTAGAATGAGCTAATTAAGAATTCACACAAGTTTCCACCAGACCGCTATCGCTCCCTTCTCATTAACGATGCTGGCTTCATTTCTATTGCTCATTCATACGACCTGCTTCAAACTGATCGCTTTGATTAACAAGTAAGAACCTCACTGGTGATTAACGAGTCACATGATCAAGACCAGTCAGTATGTGGAAGGATGTGCTTAAACTTTACTGCCCTATAATCGATCAGTGGCTCTCCACTCTCATTCCAAAAAGAGGGATGAATGGACTAGGTGGAGGAAGGAATAGAGATGAGAGAGGAAAGAAGTGAGGTCCTAATGATGAATTACCCTATGACTGTATATTTTAAATGATAAACCATAACTGATAAACCATACTGTATTTGTTCTGCAATAATGGATAACACTATTTATAGTCGAAAATGAAGTGTATGAAATGTCTTTATTGTGAGTTCACTGGCAGTTTTGCTCACTGACCTATGAACGTGATCTCATTAGCCTCTACAGTATGTCAGCATTATTCAACGTGTGTAGATTCACACCACATAATAACCAGCAGTGACCATGAACAAAATTTTAATGGCTAAAGCTGCCAAATTCTGCTCTACAGACAATAAGACATTGAAGAGTTCATTGCGTGTATAAAGAAATATACAGTTATACAGATATCTTGTTTCTTTTTCATTTTCAAAAAGAAGTACTTTGTATCAAACAAAGCATGCCTAAAATATTATGAAAATCACAAACAATTGCATAAGCCTGAGCAGATATGAATGTGCGTGTGTGCGCGCGCACACACTAATTAGTTCAGAGCAAGGTGGTATATTTGTGAAGAGCATATTCAGCTTGAAAATAATTATCTGGGTGAGAGCATCTTGACATGATGAGGTATTTAAAGCAAGATGTGTCATCTTACAGAGGATCTGTAAAGAAAAACTAAGACTGCTATTTCAAGCATGTAAGCCGGTAAAAAGTTTACTTTTGTATGATTTGCAGGCTTAGTTCATACTTGTAATGCAACAAATCCTCACTGAAAAAAAATAATAATAATTAAATAAAAAAAAAAAAACAAACAAAACAAACAAAAACCACAACAAAACGTCATAGCCAAGCAGAGCAAGATTTGGGTTCAGCGCTACAGGGATGAAATCCTTCCTTAATCAAAACCTACATCGAAAATCTTAAATCTATTAGAGAGAGAGAGAGAGAGAGAGACACACGAACGAACGAACGAACAAACTTATCAGCAGTAGCGGCTCATGACCACAGATATAGGCAGGGCAGATCTTGCTCTGAGCACTATAGTTGTTTGTTGTTGTTGTTTTCCATAATTCAACTCTTAACTAATTTTTCAAACAAAAAATACGATGACACATGTCCTTGCATTATTCCACCACAGGGTGATACTCTTTGAACATAATTTCATAATAGTTTGATTTGAATATTTTAAATGGAAAAAGTTTTACCTTGGAATATTGACTTGTTGAAGATCAAAATCTAAATCAAATGTTGTTTTAAAATGTTAAGTGTTGTTGAAAGACCCCAGAGAGGAGAGGAAGCTATGTTGAAATAAAGTTGTGCTCAAAAGTTTGCATACCCTGGCAGAAATTGTGACATATTGGCATTGATTTTGAAAATATGACTGATCCTGCAAAAAAAGAAAAAAAAAAAAACTGTCTTTTATTTAAGTATAGTGATCATATGAAGCCATTTTTTTTTTTTTTTTTTTTTTTTATCACATAGTTGTTTGGCTCCTTTTTAAATCATAATGGTAACAGAAATCACCCAAATGGCCCTGATCAAAAGTTTACACACCCTTGAATGTTTGGCCTTGTTACAGACACACAAGGTGACACACACACACAGGTTTAAATGGCAATTAAAGGTTAATTTCCCACACCTGTGGCTTTTAAAATTGCAATTAGTGTTTGTGTATAAATATTCAATGAGTTTGTTAGTTCTCACATGGATGCACTGAGCAGGCTAGACACTGAACCATGGGGAGCAGAAAAGAACTGTCAAAAGACCTGCATAACAAGGTAATGGAACTTTATAAAGATGGAAAAGGATATAAAAAGATATCCAAAGCCTTGAAAATGCTCTTTTTGAAACAACCACACCTTCTTTTTCCAGAGCAGCCTGTATTTCTCCTGAGGTTACCTGTGGGTTTTTCTTTGTATCTCGAACAATTCTTCTGGCAGTTGTGGCTGAAATATTTCTTGGTCTACCTGACCTTGGCTTGGTATCAAGAGATCCCCGAATTTTCCACTTCTTAATAAGTGATTGAACAGTACTGACTGGCATTTTCAAGGCTTTGGATATCTTTTTATATCCTTTTCCATCTTTATAAAGTTCCATTACCTTGTTACGCGGTCTTTTGACAGTTCTTTTCTGCTCCCCATGGCTCAGTATCTAGCCTGCTCAGTGCATCCACATGAGAGCTAACAAACTCATTGAATATTTATACACAGACACTAATTGCAATTTAAAAAGCCACAGGTGTGGGAAATTAACCTTTAATTGCCATTTAAACCTGTGTGTGTCACCTTGTGTGTCTGTAACAAGGCCAAACATTCAAGGGTGTGTAAACTTTTGATCAGGGCCATTTGGGTGATTTCTGTTACCATTATGATTCAAAAAGGAGCCAAACAACTATGTGATAATAAATGGCTTCATATGATCAATATTCTTAAATAAAAGATTTTTGCATAATCAGTCATATTTTCAAAATCAATGCCAAAATTTCACAATTTCTGCCAGGGTATGCAAACTTTTGAGCACAACTGTATCTATATACATAAACAAAACGATATGCTATTTACACGTTTTCACAGAACTAAAAATAAATAAAATGCATGCTTAATAATAATAATGTATTAATAATATTTGTAATCACAGTAAGTTTCTGTAATAAAACAGACAATTTGTCGGACCCTGTGTGAATAGCACCATAGGATTCCATTGATTCAAAAGCTTGTTCGGAAACAAATATTGGCACCGACAATTTGGGCTTGGAGTGAATAGGCCTTAACCCTTTCATACGTACCATTTGTACACTGTCTGGGAACCTTTTTAGCATTTTTTGCAATTCCGTTTGTTGACGCTAGTGGTCCAGTAACTACACATTTCACCCTTAAGTCATTGCTCTTTTATATGTAAATTAGGCTTAATATAGATTGCCTATTTGCTGCATTCAAACAAGTCTGCGCTATTTGCTCAATGCAATCAACTTGCACTATCACTGCTTCTTTAAACAGAATTTGGTTCAAAATAGATGTCTGTGTACATAGTGATTATGGCAGCAATAATTCATCAAATAATTATAAAATGATGGATAAAAGCATTTTAACCTGGGCATATATCCAGATGCGCAGTGAAGTCGAGC
This sequence comes from Myxocyprinus asiaticus, assembly GCF_019703515.2. Classification (NCBI taxonomy): domain Eukaryota; kingdom Metazoa; phylum Chordata; class Actinopteri; order Cypriniformes; family Catostomidae; genus Myxocyprinus; species Myxocyprinus asiaticus. The sequence continues at coordinate 23,148,681 of NC_059356.1, forward strand.
ACACTTTCTACATTTTAAAGAGCCCATTCAGTTTCCTGGATCGCAGTAGTGGAGCGACGCTGTACAGTTCCAGAAAAGTGTGCCAGATCGTGAAAGTCTGCTGCATCTTCCACAACCTAGCACTCAGAACCAACCTACAAGATGGGAATTGTGCCATTCAATTGCATTCAGCACTAATGCTTAGGGGCATGTTTGCAACATTACCTGACTTGCATAATTCCTTTAGTAAAACAGGTGCTAAAATACTACATAAACTGCACATGCAAATAAACAACACTGATAGAGTGGGCGCAATTCATTCTTATTGAATTTCCCCCAGAAACTCTTCAGACACACATCTGATTTCCTGTGAAATATTCAGTGACGTGATAGGCAAATGGCCTTCCCTTCTCAGACCAGATAAAAGAGAGGATGATTTGCTCACAGAGACTTTGGGGAAGGGTGGTGACTAGCTTGAGGACTAAAACTAATTTTTCCGACAGCATTTTGACAAGAGACTCAAATATTGTAGTGAACAGGATTCAGAAGAGGATATTCAGCAGCTTTACGTGTAGCTGCTCAACAAGCAGGCTGCAATTACACCGGTACAACAGGGATGCTAATCACCAACCCTCTGCCGCAACGTTAATTGTAAAGCTCCATTAAACATGCAAAACGTGTAATAAATTAGCACAATGGCAGAGAATATTGTGATACAGCAGGCTGACATCGAATGACAGTGTCACCACGTCCTGTTAGCTACAACATTTGTACTCATTGGGCTTTTTTGATACAAAGCCAAGACAAGGGTGACAACATTTCTATTAATCTTTTATGCCACAGAAGGCGATATGAAATAAGACATATTTTAGAATGATAAACATAACTTTGTTATGGGTGAAAGACTCTTCAGGTTAATTTTCCCAGATGTGATTTGATCTTGAAAACAGTGAAACATGTGGCACCGTACAGCCTCAACAGCAAGGAACTGGCATGAGGCAACAGTTTTTCTGTTTAAACCTTTCATACTGTATGTAAAGTCACACATATGTGACGGTTAATAACTGGGCCCCGCAGAGTAGCGTCACACATATGTGTTTCTGCAACAGCCAGTTACGTTACAAGTTGCCGAATTTCGAGCCGACACAGGCTGCACTGGTCAAGAGTCTGCGATTTATATTCACTCAACAGTTATTCATACAGTCTTTTAAACCACAGAATAAATGTACTTTATATACATACATCCAACTCATCACCAAATTACCACGATAAAAAGTTTACAGCTCTTATATGCACAGTCAATACATCAGATGCGATCTTCCTCCAATGCGTGCTGCCATTTGTTTACATTAGTAGCGGTTGTCATTCATCAAACAAACAGCTACTCAAAGAGTCTTTTCATGCACATAATGTTTCTTTTATGTAACAAACAGCCAAATTGTCACCAAAGTACCACGATAACAGTTCACAGTTTGTACACCGATCAGCCACAACATTAAAACCACCTGCCTAATATTGTGTAGGTCCCCCTAGTGCTGCCAAAACAGCACCATTCCGCATCTCAGAATAGCATTCTGAGATGCTGTTCTTCTCACCACAATTGTACAGAGCGGTTATCTGAGTTACCGTAAACTTTGTCAGTTCAAACCAGTCTGGCCATTCTCTGTTGACCTCTCTCATCGATAAGGCATTTCCATCCACAGAACTGTCGCTCACTTGATGTTTTTTGGTTTTGGAACCATTCAAAGTAAATTCTAGAGACTGTTGTATGTGAAATTCCAGGAGATCCACTACAGAAATACTCAAACCATCCCATCTGGCACCAACAATCATCCATGTGATTATCTAATCAGCCAATCGTGTGGCAGCAGTGCATTAAATCATGCATATATGGGTCAGGAGCTTCAGTTAATGTTCACATCAACCATCAGAATAGGGAACATTTTTATCTCAGTTATTTGGACCATGGCATGATTGTTGGTAAAGCAAGGACAATAGTTTGGTGGACAGTGTGAGGAGGATATGCATAGAAAAGCCTTTAAATCTAATGCAATATGACATTTCAATGAGAAAATGTAATCTAATTAAAAAGCAGGGCTCAACTACTCATGGAGACTAAATACAGGAGAGACATGAGTCTTGTCAGGTCAGGATCAATCTGCTTGAGTTGATTTTAACACAGAATAATGGCTGTGGTGGCCCTGTTGGTCTAAATCCTTATACAAATAAGCTCATAAACCACTCAAGGTTCCCTGCACAATAGTGCAGCACTGGCTGGTACCAAGGCCAGTTTACAAACATTCTTTTACTCTATTTGTCTGCCTCTCATGTTCATTATCTCTAAACACTGCTCTTTTTATGAGCTATTCTCTTATAATCTTCATTTACACCGTCTACATTTACTCCTTAAATCTAAACAGCAAAGAATATCCATGAGAAATGTAAACATGCTATGTTAAAACCACCAAATTGGAAAATGGGTTTATAGGGAACCTGGTTGAAAACAGTCAATATTTTAGCAACAGTCAATATTTCAGTATTTCTTTTCATGCCAGTAGTGGTGCAGGAATAGCACATTTCACCACCTCAACAATGATCAAATGGAATTTGTGTTATTTTTCAGTACTTCTGCTAGGGCACCTCAGTGCAATGCCCGTGCCTGACCTTAGCTGTCCAACCCAGTGCTGTTTTAGGTAAGAGCTATGAACAATGCTGATTGCTGCTAATGCTTTAGAGCAGTCTTTCTCTACCCTGTTCCTGGAATAACAAGGAAACTTGTCTGTGGCTGTGAGCTCTGCGACAAAGGGACCCTGTTAAGTTTTGGCACCAGAGACCTGTGATGAAGATGGCCACAGAGACCTGATAAAAAAAAACAAAAAAACAATACAAAATATGTTTCTTTTTGATTAACATTAATTTGCATTAGTATGGTGTCTTTCATTTGCTTAATTAAGGTGACTGTGAGGTTGTTCTGTGTCATCTCCTTTGAGTAAAGATGCATAGAAGCTAAATATGCTAAATATACTACTGTATATGCAAGGACCCTAGCCCGCCTCACCACCTAGCTTCAGAGTGCTTTAAACATAGCTATTGTCATGACAATAATAGTGATACATTGTTCCCTGTGATTGTGACCAGTTTTAGGGAAAGCAATTTTGAAAATGTAGCTACAAGCTACTCATAAATTAACATAGTTAAACTACAGTCAAGGCAGAAAACCTTTTTAATTATCTGCCGATAACTGATCAGGGCTGCGTTTCCCAAAAGCATCGCAAGCTTAAGTTGATCGTAGAGACAACTGGCGCCATATGATTTTCTTTAATTCTGCTATATGAGACGTTCTGATCATGTGATTAAATAATAATTTTATAAATATACTTCTATAATTAATTACATATAAATGTAATTATACATGGTCTATAAATAAATTCTCAATGTTTGATGAATATTGCCCAATGTCTCCTGTAAATAACGCGTGTGAAATGTAATTCCCCCACAGTCATCTTGAAGCGAGATTCATCCACTAATCAGAGAAGTCGTGGTTACCATAGAATTAAGTGGATTTACCCACACTTAAATTTGTGGTCCAGAATTTACAACTTTTTTTTATATAGGCTGTTTAAATATATTGTTCAAAACTTCTTTTATGTTGTATTTTTATATTGGTCAATAGTTGAATTATTTATTTATTTATTTTTTTCTATTGCTTGTTAGATTGTACCTAACATTCACAATGTTCACAATTCAGGAATTATACACGGACCCCCTGGATATTTGAAAAGGACCCCCGGGGGTCCGCAGACCCCAGTTTGAGAAACGCTGATGTACTGATTCAGAATAAGTAGAAACACGCTATTTTCACGCTAGTTTATCACACAAAACATGGTGATAAACAGCAGCAATTAAAAAATAAAAAAAATAAAAAACTAGAATTAAGTGAATCAGGGAATAATTTATTTGAACTAGTTATTCTACATTAACCGTCTGAACAAACTGATTCAATAAAATGTATTCGACTTCCCAATGTTAAATAAAGTATCAGTGAATTAGTGAATTGTTTCTTTTAACCAGTTCATTTACATGAACTGTCCGAACAAACCAATTCACTTAAATGATTTTGACTTCCCAACACTACATATGACAGAGGAGAAAGGACAGTGTTTTGTGAAGCAGCGCTACTCATTGGAAAAAAAAATAAAAATAGTCTGATACTGGAAAAACTACACTATTTTGAAAATGGGTGAGCTGCTGTCACGCTCCAGAAAAATATAGTTAAGTTAAAAGTGTTGCTACTTTCAGTTAGAGACTCCCCAACACTGATTTTGATGTAAAATGGCTTTTTGCTGTGTATATGTTTCAGATGTGCATTGCGAATTCATACAACAGCCTTGGCCCTGTCTGAGACACTACTACACACAAATTCAATTTCTTATACCTCTCTCTCACTCTCTCTGTCTCTCCTCCAGCATTAATCAAAAGCTTGACAGGGCTTCAAAGTGCCTGCAGTTCAAAGCTTTTCTCGTGTGTGTGTCTTTGGAATATATGCTGATGTACTGTGGTCCCTGCAGGGCTACGGAGACTGTTCAGAAAAGCCCAGTCCATGCTATGTTTTGTTTGTCATTCACCTGACATGCACCCATCACATGACCAGAGTTCAGAAACTAAGGGCTGCCACTGATGAATACCAGCTTCAACTACTACAAATACTCATACTCCTACATGTGAGGTGTCTTGAAGTAGAAACAGATAAGATGTCTTTGCCCATTGTTCTTGTCTTTGAAACACACTGGATACTTAATTGTCTGTGTGTCATCTCAAGAAGGCCAGGAAACCACAGGGTATGTGTGTACATGCTATTTATGGATGCATAGAAGTGATGTACCACAAACTTGTACAAAGTATTACACACTAAACAGCATTTCCACATTTCTTTTAGACACTTGGGAATAGTTAATACAGAAATTGATATTCTGTCATCATTTATTTACTCATGTTGTTCCTAACCCATATGACTTTTATGGCAGGCAGAAGGACAGGTTCAGTTACCATTCACTTACTTTGAAAAAAAAAATGAAAAAAAAAGAATGCTGACTAAGGCTGCCAGTCCCAATCAAACCAAATGGTATCAACAAACAAATGATGTTAGATTTTTCCCATCAGAACTAACTTCAATTACCTGAACCATTTTTACCATGACTTTTACCTAGCTGGGGTTAAGGTCATTTTTAGTGGATGTTCACACAGGTTTCACATTATTGTTTGACAACCACAGATACCCATCCAAATACATTTTCTCTTAGTTTTGAACAATATACCTATTGTATTGTAATCTGAAAGCTTATATATATATATATATATATATATATATATATATATATATATATATATATATATATACATATATATATATATTAGCTTTCAGACAACATTGTTGAAATGTCTTACAAATAAAGTTTGTTATAATTCAAAGGCATTTATATATTTTTAGTGTCCAATATTTATATTGTGCAAGCCCACAACCAAATTAAGTTGTCTTCTTTTCATATTTTAAGATTTATTTGATGTGTCATTGCTATGTGATATGAAAATTAGACACACAGTTGACACAAACAGCAGTTGGAGAGAAGCAGCAGGAGAAGAGGTGCCATCCTGCCCCATGTAACGCTCTGTTTTTCTCCCGGTCTCTCTGCACATCAGAAACACCTGTTCAGATGACAGGCAGAGTGATGGTGCAGCCATGCTTCTAGCTTATTTTAATCATACTTTCCCTCTGCTTTCATACTTCTTTCTTCTCTTACTGCTTTCTTCCTTTATTTTGTATTTTTTTCAAATGTTCAGCTCTCTACCTTCTCTATAGTTCAGTCTCTCCATTTATTGCTTTATGTGAAACCTCATCTGCTCAGGATTTCACATAGGTTTAGATGAGTTGGCTAAAGGAAGTTAAGTAAGGCCCTAGCATATGGTTTATTAACAAGGTTTGTGTATGTGTGTGTGTGTGTGTGTGTGTGTGTGTGTGTGTGTATGTGTGGGAGGGGGGCACGCTGATTCAGTCTGATTGAGTTCAGACACAGCAATGTCTGAACAATATGGGCAGACATGTGGGGGTGCATACAATTTCAGGACAGACAGAGAAAGAATGAATGGAATAGACACAGGGTGAGGAGGAGTAAATGAGTGAAACAATAGGTGTGGACCTGGCCAAGAAAGAAAAGAGAGCGATTTGGTCTCATGATGGACAGACGGGCCAACAAATGATGACAGAGACTTTGAGAGAAGAATAGATTTAAATGGGCAGAGGGACAGAAAAAGTGTGAAGCCAAGTGAGGGAGTGAAGGAAGAGGCAAAACAAAAACAAGATCTGACAAAGCACTTCCTCCAAAACTCATCCCTCACTCTCACTCTTCCCCTTCCACACCTCTGTCTGGTGTAGAGATCATTCTGATGAGATGTGTCCTGACACAGGCCTTGATGCATCTGACTTGTAGCTTTTTCTCTGCCCTGTAAATGGACCATGGTCCACAGCAGCCATAAAGCTGAACAAGACAGCATCCAACAGTCATATGTGAAGCAGGCTAATTCTTTAGAGTACACTGAATTAAAAAATAAAGATAGAAAAGAGAATTTGAAGGTCTTTCTGATGGTTCAGATTTTGTTTACATCTTCTTCTTTACCTTTCAGTGGTAAAAAGTTTGTCTGAGTACACACACAAAAAAAAAAAAAAAAAAAAAAAAATCTGGAGTAGACTATTTTGGACTTCGGCTGCAGCTTAAGAGGAATAGTACATTCATAAAAGAAAAGTCTGTCATGATTTCAACACACACACAACATTGTTTCCAAACCTGTATGCTGTTATTTTGTTCTGTGGAACAAAAAAGGGGGAACAAAAATATTGTGTTATTTTCTATGCAAAAACAACAACAATAGCTGTCAAGCTATAAAAATGTCAACAACAACAACAACAAACAAAAACAAAACATAAATGCACCATTAAAGAATTCCATACAACTAATGCAATATATTACAAATCTTCTGAAGTCATACCATAGATTTGTGTGAGGAACAGAAAGAAAATTACATTTCTATTCACTGATCTGCTTCACTAAATTTCTGTAATATTATCAGCGCTCATATTTAAATTCAAAGTTTCCCTGCCAAAGCATCTCACCAGAAAGAACAACACTGATGGCAAAATGGCATTGGTTCTTGCATGTGTCATAAGTGAACACAAAATGGCATTTTGATTTTACAGAATGGAGATTTGCAAATTACAGCGGAGGGAAAGATTTTCAGTGAATAACAACCTAAATTTTGGTCTGTTCCTCACATAAAGATATTATATGGCTCCAGAGAACCTGGGAAATAGCACATGAGTCATATGGACTACTTTTATGGTATTTTTATGATTTTTTTCTTTTCTTTTTTTGAGCTTGACAGCCATGGTCACTATAACTGTTTTTGTATGGAAAAGAGCTGCGTAAGGTTTCTTAAAAATGTCTGGCTTTGTGTTACATGGAAAAAAAAAATAGTCTAGTGGAAATAAGAAAGGAATGGAATAATGGAATAAAAAAGTCTAGTGGAAACAGAAATTGAAGACAAACTGCGCCCTCTTTGTCGCTGCAGTGGTGTGGGGTGTAACGACATTGTGGATGACCTGGGACCGGGTTAGTGCAAATAGCCTCTGCCAAAAAATAATAATAATAAAAAAAATAACACCATTCAAATTTGTGAAAACATTGGGGTGAGTAAATAATGTCCGAATTTTCTTTTATGAGTGAACTCTTTCTTTAAAACTCAGAATTGGTCACCCTCCACCAGGGCTGTAGTCAGGGTGGGACAACCAGGAATGTTATACCGGACTCTGTGATGAAGGGGACCCACTAAGGTCCTCTATTTTAGAGCCTACTCATTGGGCCTACCCATAAAAATTTTGTTCTGGGCCCCATAAATATAAGGAACGGCGCTGCCCTCTAAAGGAAGACCTTAACTTCATAATCAGACACTTGCTGTGTCCTCTTCACACTGAGTCTGTCTCTATCACTCCTGCCATTTCCTTAGTCCCAGTCATAATGGAGATAAATCACCAAAAAGGCAGCCACAGAGTGATAAAGTCATTATGAGACAGCGTTTCTTTACATACTCATGGCTTTCCCAGACTGAGCCTAATGAAGTGAGTATCTGAGAGGCAGGGTTGAGTGGGAGGAGGGCTATAACACTGAGGGAATGATGAAGATTTTATTTTATTTTTTATTTTATTGTTTTTGTGGATTGCAGTGAATTAGATTTGCAATCTTGTTTTAAAAGTGCAGTTAATTCTGCAGATGGCTTTTTGGTCTTTTCATTAGATCGTAGTGACTTTTTGCACAGTCATAGCACTGTTCATCCAGAAAAACCTGGAGAGATTTAAGTAAATATTGTCATTGCATTTTTAATTGATGGTTTGACACTTTATGACCAAATAATAATAATAATAATAATAATAATAATAATAATAATAATAATAATAATAAATAAATAAATAAATAAAAAGCTGCATTTAATTCTACACTCAGGAAACAAAAGTTATTAAGCAGATTTCTTAAATGGTGCAAAGCTGTACATCACATTATATTGGCTCCAGATGAAAAACCGGCATCAAGCAGGATGCAAATAAACAGCACTGATGGGGTATGAAATGAAACCGAGCTCCAAGCCTCTTCTCACCCCTCTCTCAAGGGTTATGGAGAGGGGAGGATGGAAGGAGAAGAAATCCAGTGCCTCAGAGGAAATTATATGGAGGGATTAGATGCTGATTTGGAAGGAGGTCTATACTCCTGAACAATTTCACTTTGATCTGTGTGGCCCCACAGGTCTTTGACATGAGGCCCCTATGCACATTTTTAGTTTCAGCCACTTTAACAACTCCTTTTTCATGCAGTCTCTGTTTCTGTCTTTATTTCTTTCTCTTTCACTACAATTTGTTTTTTCTTTCCCAGCAATTTTGTCTTGATTTTCAGAAGAAATATTAAAACATTCTTAAAACAAGACAAGTTAAATAAAAAACACAACAGCTTGAGATAAGACTTGTTTTCAGAGAATTTTTACTATTTGGTGTTTCATTAACGAAGTTCAGGAGGAACAAGTTCATTTAATCCGACCAATCACACAGCCAGAGTAAGAGTATATAAACAACTGCTTACCTCTACATAGCATTGAGAGTTTCCAACATTCGGCCCTGACCATTGCCAGGAACGAACAGACCCATGCAAGTGACTCGGATCCCTAACCCTAACCCTTGATGCCACAGCAGCACCCGCTCTGACATACGTTTCACCTCCTTGCAGCTTGTTGGAGAAAACTCCTCACACACCGGAGTTTTAGGAGCTCAAAGTTAAAGCTGGAGGAGCTGAACACACATCTCATCAGCTGAACCCTGATTCTCTGGGGGTCGAGTGGAGCATTCCCTCCTCACAAAACTATTGCTATGCGATGCTTCACATATGCAAGACATACATCGTACAGCAGGTGGCGGTTATACTCCTAAGGAATGAATGGCCACAAGTGAATCCTTCGGTAATGATTGATCGCAAATCCATTCCTCCCACATTCCATAGGCAATGCAGAGCCAAAGTCCTTTTATTCTAATGACTTTTCTATGCCGTCATTCACTTAGTTTAAAAGCAGTAACAGTCTCTCTAATTACAGTAACTCTAATTACAATAACTCTAATTACAACAACTTCTCAAATCAACACAGACATTTTAGCGCGGACTCGCTGCCGTGGCAGCTCCCGCTCTGACCACTCTACAGCTCACTATAGCTATACACAGTTTATGTCCGAACAGACACAAGAGGCGGATCGTGCGTCATGTCACCCTCATTCATAAAACATTCCACAAATGTGTCTCGCCTCCTCACAGCATTCAAGCTTGCCTCGCAGCCCCGATACACGAAGCAAGCACTTCTACAACTATCATTTCATTTACAGACAGTCTTCTACTTTTGCCTGAATCATCAGATTACAAACTCTTAACAACTCAACCATAGAACCTAATGGATGTATGACTTTAGGAAGCATTCAGCAATCTGTCATAATCTTATGATCCACCCAAGTTTAAAGTAACAGGCTTAAATCGACGCCAGATGATTCGGCTCGGCTCCTCGCTTATACTTCAATATTTAGTTTTCCATAAAAAAAATGTCAGGTTATCAATATAAACAAGTCGTTTTATTCACCTCACTAAGGCTAACAGTGCCCAGATAGCATCTATCAAATCCATCCCTCAGCTACAAATTCCAAACGATTCATACATCCTCGTCAAACAAGACAAGTCACTGCACGTCAAATTTACTCATATTATGTTGGAAAACAACATACAACAAAACTCCAACCATACTTCTAAGTTAAATAAACACCAGACTATTGTATTTATCTGGATACGTAGTTTTAGGTGCCTTCTAATTTCATGACAAACCAACTTAAATGACGTTATACGTATGCACACGCAAGCTCGTTTCCCGACATTGTTCCACATATGTTCCCGACACTTAATCTGGCAAGCAATTATGTTCTGGTGTCCGCAGATGCTACGTTTACCACGTTACCATGTTTAACATTGGCATACATCCCTAAACAGCACAATGTGCCATCCAGGTGCCGCAACCATGGTGACTTTCGGCCCGTGTGATAAACCTCCCACTACACTGCACACAGAGCAAACGCGCTATCCAAGTGCCGCAAATGTGGCATCTTTCGAGTCATGCAACAAACTCCTACTACACTGAAAGCAGCGCCACATGCCGTCCAAGTGCCGCAACTGTGGCATCATTTGGGCCATGCAACAAACTCCCACTACACTGCAATCAGTGCAATGCACCATACAAGCACCATAACTGTGCCATCTTTCGGGCCATGCAACATCTCCTACTACACTGCACGGTGCACGCACTGTCCAAGCGCTGCAACTGCGGCATCTTTTGGGCCGTATGACTAAACCTCCCACTTCACCGCAAACAGTGCAAATGTGACATCCAGGTGCTGCAACTGCGGCGTCTTTTTGAGATGTGCGGCTAAACCTCCACCATGTGACTAAACCTCCCACTAAACTACAAAACAGCACAAATGCTCTGTCCAAGCTTATTCAGCATCACCCGCCATTCGAATGCAGTATGGGCTCTCCCGTTCGGACCAGTGTGAGCCTACGCAATTTGGCCTCAGGTTCTCCCATTCGAATCGTAGTGTGGGCCCTCCCGTTTGAGGCTTCCAGTTTGAAGTGCAGCATGGGCTCTGCCGTTCAAATGCAGTGTGAGCCTAAGCGCATCAGTTGCAGGCTCTCCCGTTCAAACTGCAGTGTGGTCTCTCCCATTGGAATGCAGTGTGAGAATTCACGTCATTCACTCCGTGGGCTCTCCCATCCGAAACGCAGTATGAGCTCTCCCATTCGAGTGCATAGTGGTGCAGTAATCTTAGCATTTCCTGTTAGCCTTTGCATCGGCTTTTCTTTCACCTTTTGCTTTCCTTACAGGCGTGTATAATGTAATAAGCCATGTGTGTCCCACTTGCTACCAATACAGCAGTGCCCCACTTGATACTGCCGCAGCAGTGCTCCACTTGATAATGTGCTGCAGTGCCCGCCCATGCTCGATACTGCCGCGGCAGTCCCTTTTTTGTGTTTTGATACTGCTGCAGTAGTGCCCTGCCATGACAACCACTACACCGCAAACAGCTTAACGCACCATACAAGCACCTCAACTATGGCTTCTTTCGGGCAACGCAATAAAATCCAACCACACTGCAAAACAGCGCAATGCGCTGTTCACGGGCCACAACCGTGGCACGTCTTTTAAGCCATACATCTAAGCATCCATGGCCCTGTTACCTACATCGTGCCACTCATACAAAACAAACCATTACCACCCAGTGATCAACACAATCGGGCCATTTTATGTCATCCCTAAATATTTCACCATAAGCCCGCACCTCTGCACCAATCAATTTCATTCAAACATAGCCTACCATACACCCTCACGCCATGCTTGACAGCTCAACCCATTAGTTTTGCAGAGTGGATTCTCATATATACGCAGCATAACATTTTCACATGAAACACAGGTTCCTCCGGTTAAACGCTGCATGGTCCCGTGCTCTTGGATTCAGCCTGTTTCGTTTCACAGGGAGCTCTTTAAAATTCAGCATTTATTCACTTCCTCAAGAATCAACTGTTCTACTGTCGAATGACGTACTGGCCACGCCTGCGAACCCTGCCACCTCGCAGCTCCGAGCGAGCTCAGTCATAATACAGCTAAAATATTTCCATGAATTGTATGCTCTCCCTTCGAACGCAGGGTGGTCCCGCGACAAGGATCCGCCCATTCATATCGCAAATGCAAGCCCGCATCCTGACATTGCTTCACATATGTTCCAGTCACTTAATCTAGCATACAATTATGCCTAAGGCATCTACAGATGCCACGCTTACCACGTCTCTCTCAACAAGTGAGTTTGCAGGTGTCTTGCAACACCCAATAGTGGGTTAATTCAAAAACACATCTCCCACGGTGCTTGCACCATTCGCCACACAAGCCCTTCCGTCGTACCAAGCCAGGAGAAGCTTCATTTTGGGGGCATTTGAGGTCAGGTCAAGTCTCGAGCCTCGAGCCCTCTGCCAGGGACAGCAAGCCACATACAGTATGTTTACGCTATCCTCACTGCAGGATTACATTAACTTGTGAACTACTGAAATGACTAAACATATGTGGATACCCAAACACCATATGTGTTTGCTGACCATTTATTTTTATTGGTATTGAGAGGGAGTTAGTCCAATTTAACAGCTTCCACTCTTCTGGGAAGGCTTTCTACTAGGGGTCGCATGGACTACTGTCAGCCTGATGTTGCTTCCAACTTGATTTACAAAACCAATCTTTAGCAACTCAAGGGTGGTGGATTTCCCAAATCTAGGATGGCAGGGGAAGACTCATCCATATTTATGAGGAAAGATCTATCTGATTGGTTTAGTGGTTGGGTTAGGGTTGAGTTATAGTTTTTATTACCAATCAGGAAGAGCTTTCGTGATAAATATAACTGAATCGTCCAATCAGTTATCGCTTAACTCACGAATATAAATGACTTCCCTAGCCATCCTATGTTTAGAAACCCGCCAGCATGTGCAAAGACTGATGGCTCTGCATTGAAAGAGGGAAGTGGCTGAAATGATAAAGATTACACAAATGCTACATGTATGCAAAGAGGCCTTCAAATATAACAGAAAAACTAGTGCTATGCAAAATCAATTAAGGCACTCGCAGGCACAAGTTAGAGATTTTCAACATAATCAAACAACATTGGATATTTGACCTGTTTGCTATTCGCTCCATCAAGAACACAATTTGGTGGCAGTCAGAAAAGCGCTTTAAGTTAGAGTGCGATTACATGATGGAATGGATCTCAATTTGTGCATAGGGTCATTGTCATGCTGGAACAGAAGGCCCTTTCTAAACTGTTCCCACAAAGTTGGAAGCACACGATTCTCTAGAATGTCATAGCACACCATAACATAAAGAATTGTCTTCACTGGAAAAAAGAGACCTAGCCAAAACTGTTATTTAGAAGAGGGTGTCAACATACTTTTGGCCATGTAGTGTATTTTGAATTAAGCTTTTTTCTCTTACCCCATTGGCATATTAGTGAGGTTTATGCATAAAACATTTTGCCTATCGGGTACGAAAAATAAACTAAAAATATATTCTCTGAAATATTCTTTAAAAACATTATCCTATGCAATTTTGTGTCTCAAGTAAATATTGTGTTTTAAGGACATTTGCAGACTTGTAAAAACTAATATTAAAACATTATTATTGTAACCAAAAAATATTAAAGAAAATAATTTATTGTAGTTTTCTCCCTTGCTCTCCACCTTTATATTTCTGTCTGCATCTCTTCCCCTCATGTCCTCTCACTCACTCCCTCATAATTTTATGATGCTTTCAACTAATAGACTAGATCCACACAACAAATCCAGATTACAGCTGGATTTTTTTTTTCTTTTCACAGACAGCTATTTTAGTCATTTACAAATTGAACTCAACCAATCATTTCAAGTCATCGCTGAACCTTGGAAAACTTTTTCTTGTAGTAGCCTCTGGCCCACAGCTGCACCTCTCTAATAGAACATGTGCACATTCATAACATTTTCACTACATCAGCCCTTTAATGCATTACAGACCCCTCACAACTAAGCATCATACTTTATAGACGAACTTTGAAACAATAGTGCATTACAAAAGCATTTCATAATTTCTAATACTTATAGAGAAAAAACAGAGTACATCTGATTGACATTTGATTAAAATCTGCCCTTCACTCCACTAACCCATTTTTAAACCCACAAGTACTGCCCTAATTAAGCTTTGTCTGTATCCCAGGACATCAGTGTAGTTTTTCTCAAATGGACAGCCATGTCCATTAAAACTTGCAGAGGAATGATGGAGCCAATGGAAAATAGATATGCCATAATAAAAGCATAATCATGGGACCATAAATATGAAATAGGGTGCGGGACAGTGCTGAGTAAGAACTGGGCTGAATGATTAAGCGGGTAATTAACCTCTAATGAGATTCATTATCTTGATTCGTCTCTCTTAAGACAGACGACATTTTACAGAACAGCATAATGACCTTGCTTAATTGTTCACGGAAGAGGGAAGGGGTGTGTGTGCGCATGGGAAAGCCAGCAGGAGTGGTATCATTCTGGAGGATAGTGAAAATGGTTTTTCATGGTATCATTTTATATTTATAATGCTGTGATTGACTCAGCTCCCTCTTCCATTTCCCTCTCCTTTATTTCCTGTATTCGAGTGTTTAATGCAATAAGCGTACATCTCGATGAATGCAGACTAATTGAATGATGTGATTAATTATTTTAGCATTTGTTTTGACTTCACTCATGACACGCACATGTCCTCATCAAACAATGGTAAAGTTCTCATGAATATGCAAAATCTATTGTCAGTCTTTAGAATACTGACTCACAGTTACATCAGCAAACATTCGAAAGGTCTCCTAAGAGGGACTGTGTTAGTGCTCCATCGAGTCCTAACCAGGAGTGATGCGTGAAGATTTTTCTGTCCACACAGAAAGCGAAAATGCTGTATGACGTAACAAAATCACAGTCATTCAGAACAGTGAGGGAGAGTTCTCTCTGTATGCAAGCTCTCCAGCAGAGTGTAAAACTAAAAACACAAGCTTTTTATTTTCATGACATCCACAATGATTTTAGGACATTTGGAGAAAGTCCTAAAGTCCCTGGACAGTCCTTTTTACATTTTTTATCTATGTAGAGCTTGCAGAATATTTGCAGAACATAAGTTCAAAGTTCTCTCCCTGCACTGTTCAAGCTTTTCAGTGGTAAATCTTCTCTGGACATGTTACATAATGAAGCCATGTTTCTTCCAGTGTTAATTGTTGACTGCAGTGTTGTTAGCCATAGCTGTTCCATGTTCTCTGGTGTATATGATTAATGGCCAGATGATCACAATAACAGCTTCAACAAGCACATGTTGTGAAAACACTGGACACACCTATGTGCAGAAGCCATGAAGAATTAAACAGCATTTACTGTTCCCTATTAAGTAGATTTACAGCCACCACAATCACCCCCTTACACAGCCTCTTTCATGAACAGATATAGTTTATAGTCCAGCCACAATGATCCATCATTAGTGCTGTGGCTGCCTCTGGAGAGGGAGGGCATTGTATTATATCCCTAATCAGAGACTCCAGACTTCCAAAGGTCCCAAGCAACCACAGTATGTGAGCGGTGTGAAGTAGAAGTGGATTTGTGTGATTTTTTTTCATCTTTTTTTTTTTTTTTTTACTCCATGATTGCTAGGTTATCGCTCCATCACAAACGTAACAAGGCACAGACTTCGCTCTATTCACTTCCATTTATATGCATCCGAACGGGGGAGACAAGAAATGCAAGCTCATGCAAAAAAATTTAATCTTCTGCTGTGCACCTGCAAGTCAGAGGACGTTTGACCAATATACAACCCCAATTCCAAAAAAGTTGGGACAGTATGAAAAATGCTAATAAAAACAAAAAGTAGTGATTTCTAAATTATATTCACCCTTTTCTAAATTGAAAACACTTATATAACATTATATGGTTTTTTACCTTGTGAATTTCATTTTTTTTATTTTTTTTTTATTTTTTATGTACAGTAATTTCTAATCAGATATTTGCAAAGTTGAGACAGAGGCAATTTAAGACTAATAACTATTTGATGAGTTAAAATAACAAGGCAATGTGAAACAGGAGATGTTAAACAGGTGAGGCAATCGTGTCATAGTATATAAGGAGCCTCCAAAAACTGCTTAGTCCTTCAAGAGCAAGGATCATTCGAGACTTGTCAATTTGCCAACAGATGCTTCAGCACTTCGACAACAATGTTCCCCAAAGACAAACTGAAAGGATATTGGGCATTTCACCCTCTACAGTGCACAATATAGTCAAAATATTCTTGGAATCTGGTCAAATCTCTGTGCGTAAAGGACAAGACGAAAACCACTTCTGAATGTGCGTGATCTATGATCCCTCAGACATCACTGTCTTAAAAAACATCATTCATCTGTAATAGATATCATGAACATGAACATGGGCTTGGAATTACTTTAGTAAACCTTTGTTAGTTAACACCATTCGCCACTGCATCCAGAGATTCAAGTTAAGACTTTACTATGCAAAGCAGAAGCCCTACATAAACATTGTCCAGAATCGCTGCTGACTTCTCTGAGCTCAGACTCATCTTAGATGGAATGTAGAAGAGTGTGTGAAAGACCTCTGCTCGTTTAGGAAGAAGGAAGCAGGAGCCGGGTGCACATCTAAATGTACAACATTTATTTTCACGCTTTTCAGTGTCTTCCCATTCACACGTAGCTTTTCAGCTCACTGACCACGCAGTTGCTCTGCTTTTCAGCAGCAGCTCACAACCACACACACACAGCTTCATTGCATCTCTCTGTCTCTGTGTCTATCCCGACTGCAACTCTGGTTGCGGCTTTATCCCTCGCCCACCAACACCGCAATCACCAGCAGCTGGGCGAGATAATTATCCCCAGGTGTCCATCCTCGCCTCGCTCCACACAGTCGTTGCTCGGCCCCTCCCCGCTTGCCACACAGTAGAACCGTGTTGTTTGGTCTGATGGACCAAAGAGGAAAAGGACCATCCAAGCTGTTATCAGCATCAGGTCCAAAAGCCAGTGTCTGTATGGGCCAGGGGTGTGTCAGTGCCAATGGCATGGGTAACTCACACATCTGTGAGGGCACCATTTATGCAAATACAAATTTTGGAGCAGCATATACTCACATCCAGCACCGTCTTTTCCAGGGACATCCCGGCATTTTCAGCAGGACAACTCCAAACCACATTCTGGCCAAATAAGCAGAGAGTACGGGTGCTAGATTGGCCTGCCAGCAGTCCTGACCATCTCCAGTTGAGAATGTGTGGTGCATTATGAAGCGCACAATACGGCAACGAAGACCCCATACAATTGTGCAGCTGAAGACCTGCATAATGGATGAATGGGGGAAAATTCCACTTTTTAACTTAACAAACTTGTGTCTTCAGTGCCTAAATGCTTAATAAGTGTTATTAGAAGAAATGGTGATGTTTCACAGTGGTAAACACTTGACTGTCCCAACTTTTTTGGAGTGTGTTGCAATCATCTGATTTGAAATGACTGTACATTAAAAAAAAAAAAAAACAAATTCACAAGGTAAAACATCACATCATACAGCTCAAGCCTTCGTTGATAATTTGTTAACGTTGCTTTAGAACTAACAATGGCAGATGCGCTGCTTACTGGAGCACTTACTGGAATAACAATGTAGTGCATTTGTGTGTGTGTGTTTATGTGTGTGTGTGTGCACATGAGCAAAAGCGAGAGAAAGAAATAAAACCGAGAGTGATCGTGTGTTGGATTACCTGTGTTTGTGGCCCTCGTCAGCAGAAATATCACTTCAGAATCTCCAAGATGTAAGTTTTAGTATACTTCTCAGCGTCGCCATTCTTGTATATCGCTTTCCTTTTGCTACACAACTGTTTTATTAAGTCGCCGGGGTCTGTTGACATAACGGCTCTGTCTCTGGCTCGCAAGTATGTGCATGTTTGTGTGTTAGAGTGAGTGTGGGTGAGACAAGAGCAAAAAAGAGAGAGAGAGAGGGAGCGCAAGGGCGCTTTTCAACTGAAATTGAAATAAATTTAGGATATGGTAGACATTGCTTGTCGTTCTTATCTGATGTACTTTGCCAATGTCTTTGTTTTAATTGGTTATTTTGCTGTGGTAGCCTGTACAGCTCTATGAAATAACTGAAATAATTTGGCGAAGTGAAATGGAACCGTTAGGCGGTCAAGACCTGGAACTACCTTATAGCCATGCATTTACTGGAAAACAATCTTAGAATCAAGCATTCAGCAGACCCGTGGAATAATGACTAATAACTCATCTACAAATGCATTATAAATCATTTATATGCAGTTTTACCAACATTAATAAAAAGGGTGACTTTCATGCGAAACTTGCCAAATAGTGAGCCAATTTAAACGTCATGGTTACTTGTGTATCCACCATTCCCTGATGGAGGGAACGGGATGTTGTGTCGATGTAGTGACACTAGGGGTCACTCTTTGGAGCCCGAGACACCTCTGGTCTTTGATAAAAGGCCAATGAAAATTGCCGAGTGGTATTTGCATGGCACTCCCCCAGACATATGGGTATAAAAGGAGCTGGTAAGCAACCACTCTTTCAGGTTTTATGCTGAGGAGCCGATATAAGGTCCGGCCATTTCAGCGGGTAGTTCAGCGTTGTGGCAGGAGGGACACAACGTCTCGTTCCCTCCATCAGGGAACGGAGGTTACACAAGTAACCATGACATTCCCTATCTGTCACTCACTCGACGTTGTGTCGATGTAGTGACACTAGGGGTCCCTATACGCCACAATTGGCTGAACTGTGTTATGTGAACTGGCGGTGTGTGGTGGGCAGACTACTGTGTGCCTCATAGCCAGCACACCAGGTCGATATGTAACCTCCCCCAACATATTTATGAGTGTCGAACGGCCCTTTTTGGGGACAAGTCGACTACCCAAAAGATAGAGACAGGCTTAACCCAGTCGTGGCCTCTTTTCCCCTTCTTTTTTTCCACTCCCTAAAAAAGACGGGGGATTATCCGACTGGGCCGCCAGGTCTAGTCGGGGGGTGTCCCTCCCAAGGTGAAGACACCGTCTTCCAAACTCGCCCAAAGAGAGGGGGGGATATTTAAGTAGAAAAATACATCACATGGTCTTTCCAACCATGTGGGGAGTCTTCAAGGTAGATCCTGCCCAATGGGGGAGGAGTTACTTGAAACATGGAGACTGGGGCAGAGGGGCTCTGCCCAAGGAAGACGCAGTTTGCCAACAGGGAAATGAATTAGCGGAATATATATAAATCGCATGGGGTTAGTCTTACAGGGAACCGCAACATGCAGAGCACCTACCCCAGAACAGGGCTCTTAGTTAGCACGTGTACTGGGCCGGCAGCGAGTCTCTCCTAAAACTCGACTGCCACAGGGCAGGAAGGAAGTCAACCAGGGAACAAAGTTTGTGAATACTACTGGGAATTAATGGCGCACGTCTTCAGCTCCAAGGGAGGTGGAAAGCGCTATGTACAAGTGATACACCCGGCCAGCTATCCCGGGCTTATCTGCTTGTGTTGAGTGCCACTACCTGGGAAGAAACCGGTTCCACCTGGAGGTTGTAGAACCTTGCACAGGTGTTGGGTGTTGCCCAGCCCACTGCTCTGCAAATGTCTGTTAGATAGGCACCCCTGGCCAGGGCTCAGGGAGCTGCTACACCCCTGGTAGAATGGGCTTGTAGCCCTACCAGGAGCGGCATGTCCTAGGCAACATATGCCATAGTTATGGCATCAATGAGCCAGTGGGCGATCCTCTGCTTGGAGACAGTGCTTCCTTTCCACTGTGCACCAAAGCAGACAAAGAGCTGCTCAGAGATTCTAAAGCTCTGCATGCGATCCAAATAGATGCGTAAAGCGCGCACTGGACACGGCGACAACAGGGCTGGGTCTGCCTCCTCCTGGGGCAGCGCTTGCAGGTTCACCACCTGGTCCCTAAAGGGGTGGTGGGAACCTTGGGCACATAGCCCGGTCAGGGTCTCAGGATCACGTGAGATTAACCTGGACCGAACTCCAGGCACGTTTCGCTGACAGAGAATGCTTGCAGGTCACCTATCCTCTTGATGGAAGTGAGCACAGTCAGGAGGGCAGTCTTCAAGGAGAGTGCCTTAAGTTCGGCTGACTGCAAAACTCAAAGGGGGCTCTCTGTAGACCCTGAAGAACTACAGAGAGGTCCGATGAGGGAACGAGGTGCGGTCTGGAGGGATTCAGCCTCCTGGCACCTCTTAGGAACCTGATGATCAGGTCGTGCATCCCTAAGGACTTACCATCGACTGCGTCGTGGTGTGCTGCTATGGCGGCAACATACACCTTCAGGGTGGAAGGGGACAGCCTCCCTTCCAACCTCTCCTGCAGGAAAGAAAGCACTGATCCGACTGCGCATCTCTAGGGGTCTTCCAGACGGGAAGAACACCACTTAGCGAACAGACACCACTTAAAAGGCATACAGGCACCTCGAAGAGGGGGCCCTAGCCTGAGTGATCGTGTCTACCACTGCAGGTCTTCCGCGTCCCGTCCAGGGGCCAGACATGGAGATTCCAGAGGTCTGGGCGTGGGTGCCAGATGGTGCCCTGTCCCTGAGAAAGAAGGTCCTTCCTCAGGGGAATTCGCCAGGAGGGAGCTGTCACGAGGAGCGTGAGGTCCGAGCACCACATCTGGGTGGGCCAGTAGGGTACTACCAGGATGACCTGCTCCTTGTCCTCCCTGACCTTGCACAGGGTCTGTGCAAGCAAGCTCACTGGGGGAAATGCATATTTGCGCATGCCAGGGGGCCAGCTGTGTGCCAGCGCGTCTATGCCGAGGGGGGCCTCGGTCAGGGCGTACCAGAGCGGGCAGTGGGGAGGATTCTTGGGAGGCCAACAGGTGCACGTGTGCCTGTCGAATCGACTCCAAATAAGCTGGACCACCTGAGGGTGGAGTCTCCACTCTCCCCTGAGGGTAACCTGTCATGACAGTGTGTCCACTGTAGTGTTGAGGTTGGCCGGGATGTGAGTGGCTTGCAGCGACTTGAAGTGCTGCTGACTCCAGAGGAGGAGACGGCAGGCGAGTTGTGACATACAATGAGAGCGCAGACCGCCTTGGCGGTTGACATGCTACTGTTGTTGTGTTGTCTGTCTGAACTAACACGTGCTTGCCCTGCTTCAATGGCTGAAACCTCTGCAGGGCGAGCAGAATTGCCAACAACTCGAGGCAGTTGATGTGCCAATGCAGTCGTGGACTCATCCAGAGGCCAGCGGCTGTGTGCCTGTTGCAAACAGCGCCCCAGCCTGTTTTGGAGGCGTCTGTCGTGACCACGATGCGCCTGGAGACCAGTTCTAGAGGAACACCTGCTCGTAGAAATGAGAGGTCAGTCCAAGGGCTGAAAAGACGGTGACAGACCGGTGTGATGACCACGTGACGTGTCCCGTGGCGCCATGCCCATCTCAGGACTCGAGTCTGGAGCCAGTGCTGAAGCGGCCTCATATGCATCAACCCGAGCGGGGTGGCCACCGCCGAGGATGCCATATGCCCCAGGAGCCTCTGAAAAAGTTTCAGTGGAACCTCTGTTTTCTGTTTGAATGCCTTCAAACAGGCCGGCACCGACTGGGCGCGCTCGTTCGTAAGGCGCGCCGTCAAGGAGAATGAGTCCAACTCCAAACCGAGAAAAGAGATGCTCTGAACCGGGAGGAGCTTGCCTTTTCCCAGTTGACCCGAAGCCCTAGTCGGCTGAGGTGTGAGAGCACCAGGTCCCTGTGTGCACACAACATGTCTCGAGAATGAGCTAGGATTAGCCAGTCGTCGAGTTAGTTGAGAATGTGAATGCCCACCTCCCTTAACGGGGCAAGGGCAGCCTCTGCGACCTTCGTAAAGATGCGAGGAGACAGGGACAGGCCGAAAGGGAGGACTTTGTACTGATACGCCTGACTCTCAGACACAAACTGCAGGAAGGGTCTGTGTCGAGGAAGGATCAAGACGTGGAAGTACGCATCCTTCAGGTCTACTGCCGTGAACCAATCTTGATGCCGGATGCTCGCCAGAATGCGTTTTTGCGTCAGCATCTTGAATGGGAATCTGTGTAAAGCCTAGTTCAGAACTCACATGTCCAAGATTGGCCGCAACCCACCACCTTTTTTCGGTACAATGAAGTAGGGGCTGAAAAACCCCTTCTTCATCTCGGCTGGAGGGACAGGTTCTATCGCGCCCTTCTGTAGGAGGGTAGCGATCTTCGTGCAAGGTAGCAGTGTTTTCGTCCTTCACCAAGGTGAAGTGGACACCACCGAACCTGGGCGGACGCCCAGCGAAGTGAACCGTGCAGCCGAGTCAGATGGTCCGGACCAGCCCTCGTGACAGATTGGAAAGCAAAAGCCATGTGTCCAACCTCACAACCTTGTCAGCTCTTCATGCACTTCCGGGAAGAAAGGAATGGGGTGGGGCATGGCTTTGAGCGGCGCTGTGATCCCTGGAACCAATCACCGAGCCGTCAGGGTTCAGGGAAGAGCAGTGAGTTCCACTCTAGCTGACGCTCGCGGCTGCCCGGGAAAGCATGTCGTCATCTCCGCGTCAGCCTGTAACTGGGTAATCGTCCCCGAAGGGAGGAGTCCAGCTGAGGCTTCCGACTGGATGAGCCCGCTCTCCGATGCTGCGCTCGAGAGCTCATCACTTTCGCGGGCTCCGAATAAGAGGTCGAACTCGCCATGAGACGAGCCGGCGGACTCATCCGGAAGCCAATTCGGGGCAGACGAGCGTGCTGGGGAATGGGAGGTCCGTGGGGGGATACCCGGCAGAGGCGGTCCCATTGGGGTCCCCAAATCGCCCCCAGTGCTAGCCGCGCTGGCCTCATACCCGTGGGTAAACGGACCGAGGCAGGGAGCCTCTGGGGTGGCTTGCTTTATTACGAAGGCGAGCCGCGACCGCAACGTTGCCATGGACATATCATCGCAATGAGAACATGACCATCCACGAATGCTGTCTCCGCGTGAGCAGTGCCCAGACACAAAAGACAGTGGTCGTGACCATCAGAAGGCAAGAGCTAACGAGCGCAACCAGGAATAACACACAATCAGAAAAGCATCTTTAGAAAGACGCATCTTTAAAAAGATGTTCCGTGTGTGCCGCTCTTTTAGAGAAATATACTCTTTTAGAGAAATATACTCTTTTATTTCTGCCGAAGCGCCCAGGGGCATTCTCTGCAGTGCACCAGTACAGAGGGGGGGAGAAGCCGCTGAAATGCTCCGTCAGATCCAGCAGAGGTGAATGAACAGTAGTATTCAGCTCAGTGAGCATGACCGTTCGGCTCCGAAGAGAAAATCTGAATGAGTGGTTGCATACCAGTTCCTTTTATACCCGTATATCTGGGGGAGTGCCATGCAAATACCACTCGCCAATTTTCATTGGCCTTTTATCAAAGACCAGAGGTGTCTCGGGCTCCCAAGAGTGACCCCTAGTGTCACTACATTGACACAATGTCGAGTGAGTGACAGATAGGGAACTCATGTTATAAATGCATAATAAAGGTACTTATTAATACTTATTTTAAACAAAGTCATGAAAAGTCATAATTCATGATTTATGTAATTATGCAGCAAAAATAGATTATAATAGAGAGAATAAAAAGTGTTGAGTTTGCTTACTCTAATGTTTAGACTCATGTCACTTTGCTTGTCGAGTTGGTGACAAAAGAATGCCACTACTCAGAGCGGTAACCTACGTATCAAAGTTGGAAAGTCTCAGCCAAACACCTTTCATGTTTTCATGCTCATCCACAGCAATACTGTATAACTTTAACTTTGATTTCTCTTACTTATCAAAAGTATATATATATTCTTTATTTTCCTTCATTTTATTGGTCATTTATGAATTAAGTAACAATATCTGTACCTTGTAATACAAGTCTTAATGTAATATGGATTTACAAATTTATTTAACATCCTTAAAAAAGGTACCATAATGTAAGCTGGACAACCATGGCCTGTTCCCTGTCTGTCACTCACTCAACGTTGTGTTGATGTAGTGACACTAGGGGTTCACTCTTGAGAGCCCCAATCACCTCTGATTTTTTCAGAAAAGACCAATGAGAATTGGTGAGTGGAATTTGCATGCCACTCTCCACCCGGACATACGGGTATTAAAGGAGATGGCGTGCACCACTCATTCAGACTTGTTCTTCGGAGCCGAGTACATGTATTGTGTTCGTCCCGTCACCTCATTCCACATACTGCTGGATTTAAGGCGCAGATCAGCGGTCGAGTGTTGTTTTCCCCTGGACGCTTCAGCAGCTGAGTTCACAGGTGAAAAAGGGCAATTTCTTTAAAGAGTAATTTCCTCTAAAAGAGCTCGCACAAACAGCTGGCGTTTGTGCTACTTTGTGCGGCTGTTATCTCTCCCCATCGGACGGCCACAAAATCTGTCTCGAGTGCTTAGGTCGCCAGCACGCTGAGGCAGCATTTGTGGATGGGACATGTTCTCACTGTGAGAATATGCCCATGAGAACGTTGAGGTCATGGCTCTCTTCTTTATTTGTGAAGCAGAGAACCACCGTGGCTGCTCCCCAATCCAGTCCTTCCTGTGTTGAAGCACAGGCGGCAGGGGCGGCAAGCGCCGTGGGTGATTTGGGGGCGGCTATGCGAGTCTATCCGGCGGCTCAGTCCCCGCGGACCTGCCATCCCCCAGCTTGCTTGTTCTGCCCAGTAGAATTCACGAACGTAGCAGGCGGTCCACCTCAGGGAGGATTTAATGTATCGTTCAGGGCTCGCGATGAGGATGAGTTATCGGTCGCAGCATCGGAGGGTGAGCTGCTGCTTTTAGAAGTGGACGAGTCTACTGAGCTTCCGCTCTCGGGCGGTAGAGCTCAGGACGAAGCGGATGCTGAGTTAGCAGCTGTGCTTGCCTGGGCAGCTGCGAACATCAGGCTTGAGTGGAACCCTCCGCCCTGCCCTGAGCATTCGCGGCTGGACGATTGGTTTCTGGGTTTGGAGCGTGACTCACGGCCACGCCTCGCCCCAGTGCCGTTCTTCCCGAAAGTGCACGATGAGTTCACAAATTCATGGAAAGTGCCTTTCTCCGCCCGTATATGCTTCTCAGGCTTGTCCATCCTGACTACCCTCGATGGCTGGGTGGCCAAGGGATATGTCGAGCTCCCCCAGGTAGAGCGCGCTGTGGCGCTGCACCTATGCCCGCAAAGCACAGCCACCTGGAGGAACCGACCAAGGCTCTCTTCCAAGGCTTGTAAGTTTACTTTGTCATTAGTGGCGAAGGCTCTGCCCTGCACGCCATGGCCATCCTGCAGGTCTACCAGGCCAAGGCACTTAAAGATCTGCACGAGGGTAGGACCGACCCAGGGCGTATGCAGGAACTGCGCACCACGACCGACCTCACTCTATGGGTGACAAAAGTCACGCCGTGTGCCCTGGGTCAGACGATGTCCACCTTGGTGGTCCAAGAATGACACCTGTGGCTCAACCTTGTGGAGATGCACGACACCGAGAAGGTTCACTTTCTCGATGCGCCTATCTCCCAAGGGGGGCTTTTTGGCGACACCATCGAGGACTTCGCCCATCAGTTCTAGACAGAGAAAAAGCAGATGGAGGCCATTAAACACATCCTGCCATGGCACGACTCGGCCGCCTACAGGTCTCCGAAGTCCTACGCTCCATCTGCCCCTCGCCAAGGCCTTCCTCCTGATGCATCTGCCCTGGCTCTCCCACCATCGGATCCCACACACCGGCCTCAGAAAAGAAGATCTTCCCGCAGGAGGGTGGCACCGCCTGCCCGTCAGCCGGCCACTAAGAACCCCGGATGGGCTAATTTGCTAATTTGTGCAGGTAGACCTGTTCGCCTCCCGAGAGTCCTCTCATTGCCCCCTTTAGTACTCCCTGTCCGAGGCTCCCCTCGGCACAGATGCCTTGGCGCACAGCTGGCCTCAGGGTCTGCACAAGTACGCATTTCCCCCAGTGAGCCTCGTTGCACAGACATTGTGCAAAGTCAGGGAGGATGGAGAGCAAGTCCTGATGGTTGCACCGTACTGGCCCAACCGGACTTGGTTCTCAGACCTGATGCTCCTGGCAGTAGCCCCTCTCTGGCGTATTCCCCTGAGGTTGGATCTTCTCACTCAGGGGCAGGGCACGATCCGGCAGCCATGGCCAGACCTCTGGAACCTCTATGTCTGACTCCTGGATGGGAAGCAGAAGACCCAGCATGCCTTTCACCAGTGGTGATAGACATGATCACTCAGGCCAGAGCCCCCTCCATGAGGCAGCTGTATGCTCTGAAATGGCATTTTTTTGTGAACTGGTGTTCTTCTCATGAGGAAGATCCACAGAGGTGCGTGGTCGGGTCTGTGTTGTCCTTCTTACAGGAGGGGCTAGAGAGACTGCTGACTCCTTCCACCCTGAAGGTGTACGTGGCTGCCATAGCATCATATCATGATACATTGGATGGGAGGCCCTTGCAGCAGCCCGACCTGATCATCGTCTGGCTCCTGGATGGGATGTGGAAGACCTAGCAGACCTCTCACCAGCAGTGATAGACATGAGGCCAGAGCCCCCTCCATGAGGCAGCTGTATGCTCTGAAGTGGCATCTTTTCGCAAACTGGTGTTCTTCTTGTGAGGAAGATCCACAGATGTGCATGGTCGGGTCTGTGTTGTCCTTCTTACAGGAGGGGCTGGAGAGATGGCTGACTCCCTCCACCCTGAAGGTGTACATGGCTGCCATAGCAGCATATCATGATACACTGGATGGGAAACCCTCGCGGCAGCACGACCTGATCATCAGGTTCCTCGAGGGCGCGAGGAGGTTGAATCCTGATTCACTCTTGGGATCTCTCTGTGATGCGCCCTGCACATCTATCTGGACCGCATGGGGAGCTTTAGATGCTCGGAGCAGCTCTTTGTCTGTTTTGGAGGACAAAAGAAGGGGAAGACTGTCTCCAAACAAAGGCTGGCCCATTGGGTTGTGGATGCCATATCTTTGGCTTACCAACCGCAAGAACTGCCGTGCCCCTTGGGAGTTTGGGTGCACTCTACCAGAGGTGTTGCATCCTCCTGGGCACTGGCGAATGGTGCCTCTCTAACAGCCATATGCAGAGCAGCAGGTTGGGCTACACCCAATACCTTTAGAGGTTCTACAACCTCTGCATAGAACCGGTTTCAGCCCGAGTGTTACTGAGTACCAACAGGTAAAGGTGGGTGTATCACTTGCATTAGCGCCTTTCTCCTCTCAAGGTGATAATGTGCGCTGTCTTGTCCATAACAGTTCCCCACAACTGGTGAACACTGGACACCTTCTCAATTTCTTAAGCACTGTCTGGTTATGAACTCGGCGGAGGAGTAATGCCACTAGGCCCGGTACTCGTGGTATGGCCCTTTTCAGGTGAGCCAGTGTACTTGGGCTCAGTGCTCCATACATGGTGATTCCCCCCTCGGTAATTCCATATGATGTATTTCCACAGTTCGGTTTCCCTGTTGGTGAACCTGTGTCTTCCCCACAGCAGAGCTTCGCTCTGCCTCAGCCACTGTGGCTGTGTACCCTCTCCATAGATAGGGTCCTTCCCAGGGGTTTCATTCCATATGCGAACTTCCCGGTCGGTAAGTCCATGTGATGTATTCTCCACATGTTAACCTCCCTCTGGTAGGATGTGGTCTCCGTAGTGCTCTCCCTCCAGGAGAGGGAATAGCACTGCCCCAGCGCTATTCTATCAGGAGCTCTGTATTCTATACAGAAATCAGGAAAGGCCACCGCCTGTAGCCTCTTCTGGTAAGTGCTCTCCTCCCACCCTTAACTGGACCTGGACCATCTCCTTTTATACCCGTATGTCCGGGGCAGAGAGTAGCATGCAAATTCCACTTGCCAATTCTCATTGACCTTTTCTGAACAAATAAGAGGTGATTTGGGGCTCTCAAGAGCGAACCCATAGTGTCACTACATCGACACAACGCCTCGTTCCCTCCAACAGGGAACAGAGTTTACATCAGTAACCGAGACATTTACAGAGTTACCTGTGAACCCTTTACTGTTTTTCTGCCTTTTCTGCCTATTCTCAACCATTGTCTGAACAAAGGAAACTTTTCAGGATAGCACATAACCTTCCTTCAGACACCTCCTCCCTCATGTTATAAATCAGGAAATACCCCCACACTTAATGGTCATTACATGACATGGCCATCTCAACCATCTGCAAAAGATTCCCAAGAAACCCTCAGGACTGCAATGGAAAGCATAGAATCCTAGACTAAGGCTTCTTTTTCTTGGACCAGTTTGCTACCCTTAGAAAATTTACTAATAAGGGAGCACAAGACAGTTTCTGTGTAAACATGATTGTCACATGCTAAGAAACTCTGTACAAGACAAGAGAGAGCTTGAAAACTGTTTTTAGAAGGATCCCTTTGGAAACTATCTTTAGCCGGACCAAAACTAATGTTTTTCTATCATCTACAAAGGCACAAAACTAACTTTTCTTGGGTTTTTATAATGTATACACATGTATTATGAACTATAACACTATCAAAAGACTCTATTGTATCATCATTCTACACTGAACAACGCAGTCTATTTTTGATAGTAAAAAATTTATCTTACACAATAATTATAGCCTGGAGTGACCTTTAAAATATGTGTAGAGACTTGTAATCACTTTTATAACTGATAACTTGGCGATTATGAATTTTAATGTTGTATTATCCATATTGAAATAGTTAACTAACTATTTTTCAGAGCAAACATATCATGTCTGGTATGTAAGAGTTTGTCTTAACATGAGGAAAGCAATGGGTGAATTCATTTTGTTGTTATAATTTGTTTTATTTAAGATATAAAATGTATGATTAAAACATATACTTTTTCGAGCGGAAATTTTAAGAGGCCTTTACACAAAGCATTGTAAATCAACTTTGAAAAAGGAGGGAAAGAGGTGATCATGTGACATCATAAAGATAGTTCTGATTGGCTCAAGACACCTTTGGGGTGATGCCAACCTCAACTCAACAAAACCTCCCCTCCTAGGATGAACTCTATCTCTTCTCTCTTGGCTCTTGCTCTTCTCTTAACCCTTCTTCGGCTGGCTTTGCTTCAGCACTCCTCTGCCCAGGTTCCGCACAATGTAGAGTCAGGAAAGCTCGGAACACAAAGCTTTTTTCTCCATTACAGGTCATTTCCATTCACCTTCTGTTACAGCTCATTCACCAACCTGTTTTTGTGTTTGTCTATGTGTGTTAGTTTAGTTTTTATGTTGTAGATTAGAAATAAAGTATTGTATGTATTCAAAGAGGATTTGACTGTGGTATATTTTGATAAATAATATCTTCAATTGATTCTTAATCTATGCTTCATGCTCAAACAATATTTCAATATATTTGTGATATTATTTTCGATGGCCATGTGAATAGTATTAATCTATAGAGTTAATAGATGCGTCTTATCAACTCATCGTCATTGAGTGATCAGACATACAACTTTATTCTTTCAATATTCCCTGAATTAATCACAATTACCTTCTTGAACTACAATTCCTCATATATAAATTGTGAGCAGATACGAGCCTGTTGTATTACATATTTAATGTAATTTGTATTCTAATCTGATCATTTGTCATTTATCCCTCATATAATAGTAGTCGAACGCGGCCAAGATTCCTGAAGTAATTTACATATAATTTCTTACATATTATTGGTGATGAATGCCAGCAGTTGTAAACAAAGTCGCTAATTTTGTACAGTGCCATTAATAAATGATTCAGAGGTGTTCACTTTGCATTACTATACACTTTTATAGGTTACTAATGTTGGTAACTCATTAGAAAAAATGGTTTACAGGTGTTCATTTTACATTAAGGTACACTTTCATTTGCCATTAATGCCAGTAACTCACTAATAAATGGTTCACAGGTGTTCACTTTACATTAAAGGGATAGTTCACCCAAAAATTAAAAATTCTCTCATCATTTACTCTCCCTCATGCCATCCCTGATGTGTATGACTTTCTTTCTTCTGCAGAACACAAATTAAGGTTTTTAGAAGAATATTTAACCTCTGTAGGCCTATACAATGCAAGTGAATGGGTGCCAAAATTGTTATGCTCCAAAAAGCACATAAAGGCATCATAAAAGTAATCTATACGACTCCAGTGTTTTAATCCATATCTTCAGAAGTGATATGATAGGTGTGGGTGAGAAAAAGATCAATATTTAAGTCCATTTTTGCTAGAAATTATTCTCCTTGCCCAGTAAGTGGGCGATATGCATGAAGAATGTGAATCACCAAAAACACAAGAAGAAGAGTGTAAAAGTGTAAGTTAAAGTAGAGACTGACTGAGCAGGGAGGAGAATTCACAGTAAAAAAAGGACTTAAATATTTATCTTTTTGGAAACTTTTTGATACCACTGTCTCCTTAAGATAATTTGCTTATGTTTTCCTCTTTTGTAAGTTGCTTTGGATAAAAGTGTCTGCCAAATGAATAAATGTAAAATGTAAATGTAAATGATACACTCATAACCACACCTTAAGTGACACGTGATCAAAAATCACTACATCATCGGTGAATTGAGTAGAAATCACTACATATTTAATGTTCAACAACGACAAACCATGGTTTACAGGAAAACTCAGATAGCTTCCTCATGCCAAAGAGGATGCTTACAGAAGCAGGGATAAAATCTTGTATAATCAGGCCAAAGACACACTGACTAATGAAATAAAAGTGGCTAAAAGAAGCTACTCTGAGAAGCTGAAAAACAAGTTTTCAGCTAACAACCCTGCATCAGTGTGGAGAGGCCTGAAAGACATTACTAACTTCAAGACACCATCCTCCAACACTGTAGGGAACCAACAACTGGCTGACTTGAATGTGTTTTAATGTAGATTTGAAATTTCCAGTCTCACACCCCACACCCACTCTGACCTTCTCTTCAGACAAACACTTCCTGCAAGAAAAGGAAAGCACAGGGCCCAGATGGTTTTTCACCCACTTGTCTAAAATCCTGTGCTGACCAGTTGGCCCCCATCTTCACACCGATCTTCAACAGATCACTGGAGCAGTGTGAAGTTCCCTGCTACTTCCAATGCTCCACTATTATCCCTGTCCCAAAGAAACCCAAGATCAAAGGACTTAATGACTACAGACCCATCGCTCTGACATCTGTGGTCATGAAGTCATTTGAGGGACTGGTGTTGTCCCACCTGAAGGACATCACTTGACCCTTTGTAGAACCCCTTCAATTTGCTTATAGAGAAAACGGGTCTGTGGATGATGCAGTCAACATGAGATTGCATCATATCCTGCAACATCTGGACAGACCAGGGACATATGCAAGGATCCTTATTGTGGACTTCAGTTCGGATTTCAACATCATCCCAGCTCTCCTATGGAATAAATTAACCCAGCTCTCTTTTCCCATGTCTAACTGTCAGTGGATCACCACTGGGCAGCAACTAGTGAGACTGGGGAAATTAACTTACAGTACATGTATGATCAGCACTGGTGCCCCCCAGGGATGTGTGCTCTCCCCTCTACTCTAATGACGGCACTGCCAAGGACCCCTTTGTCAAGCTCCTGAAGTTTGCAGATGACACTACTGTCATTGGCCTCATCCAAGATGACGATGAATCTGCATACAGAAGGGAGGTTAAACGGCTGGCTCACTGGTGCAGTCATAACAGCTCCCTAAATTCCATCAGCATGTGGACTTTGCGACGAGAGGTGCAAATGTGCTGGATCTTGTTTACACAAACATCCCTGGCACATACCGTGTGGATCCCCGCCCCCACCTCGGCTACTCAGACCACATCTCTGTTATGCTAATGCCAGCATACAGACCGCTCATCAGACATTCTAAACTGGTTCTGAAACAGGTGAAAACCTGGCCAACAGGAGCCATCTCTGCTCTTCAGGACTGTTTTGAGCACACTGACTGGCACATGTTCAGAGAGGCTGCCACCAATGGTGACTCCACCGACTTGGAGGAATACACGGCATCAGTGACCAGCTACATCAGCAAGTGCGTCGATGAAGTCACTCTCTCCAAGACCATCACCTCATGCTCTAACCAGAAGCCATGGATGACTGCAGAGGTGCATGCACTGCTGAGGACCCGAGACTCCACCTTCAGAGCAGGCGACAAGGTGGCCCTAAGAACAGCGAGGGCCAAACTGTCCTGGGCCATCAGAGAGGCAAAGCGCGCACACGCCCAGAGAATCCACAGCCAGTTCCAGGACAGCGGCAACACGCTGCGCATGTGGCAAGGCATCCAGGCATCACCAATTACAGGACAACATCACCTGCCTGTGACAGTGATGCCTCCCTTCCAGATGCGCTGAGCGACTTCTACGCTCGGTTTGAGGCACAGAATGATGTTGCAGTGAGGAAGAATACCACTCTTCCCAACAATCAGATTCTATGTCTTACCACGGCTGATGTGAGGAAAACTCTACACAGAGTCAACCCACGGAAGGCTGCTGGACCAGACAACATTCGTGGCAGAGTGCTCAGAGGATGTGCAGACCAGCTGGCAGATGTTCTTACTGATATCTTCAACATCTCCCTGAGCAGCGCCATCAATCCAACATGCTTCAAGGCCACCACCATCATCCCTGTGCTGAAGGAGTCTTCAGTATCCTGCCCCAATGACTACCGTCCCATTGCACTCACACAGATCATCATGAAGTGCTTCGAGAGGCTTGTCATGAGGCACATCAAGACCCAGCTTCCCCCCTCACTGGACCCCCTGCTGTTCACGTATCGTCCCAACCGCTCAACAGAAAATGCCATTGCCACCACTCTCCATCTGGCCCTCACCCACCTGGACAAAAAGGAAACGTACGTTCAAATGCTGTTCATAGACTTCAGTTCAGCATTCAACACAATCATTCCTCAGCACCTGATTGGAAAACTGAACCTGCTGGGCCTGAACACCTCGCTCTGCAACTGGATCCTGGACTTCCTGACTGGGAGACCTCAGTCAGTCCGGATCGGGAGCAGCATCTTCACCACCACCACACTGAGCACTGGGGCCCCCCAGGGCTGTGTGCTCAGTACACTGCTGTTCACTCTGCTGACTCACGACTGTGCAGCAATGCACAGCTCGAATAACATCATCAAGTTTGTCGATGACACGACTGTGGTGGGTCTCATCAGCAAGAACGATGAGTCAGCATACAGAAAGGAGGTGCAGCGGCTAATGGACTGGTGCATTGCCAACAACCTGTCTCCGAACGTGGACAAAACAAAACAGATGGTTGTTGACTTAGGAGA
The DNA here is from genome assembly GCF_019703515.2 of Myxocyprinus asiaticus. Lineage (NCBI taxonomy): Eukaryota > Metazoa > Chordata > Actinopteri > Cypriniformes > Catostomidae > Myxocyprinus > Myxocyprinus asiaticus. The sequence goes on from NC_059356.1 coordinate 23,182,085, forward strand.
GCACAGAGAGACAACTCTCCGCTGAACATCTACAGCTCCTCTGTGGAGATCGTCAAGAGCACCAAATTCCTTGGAGTTCACCTGGTGGAAAACCTCATCTGGTCCCTCAACACCAGCTCCATAACCAAGAAAACCCAGCAGTGTCTCTACTTTCTGCAAAGGCTGAGAAAAGCTCATCTCCCACCCCCCATCCTCACCACATTCTACAAAGGGACTATCGAGAACATCCTGAGCAGCTGCATCATTGCCTGGTTTGGAAATTGCACCGTTTCAGATCGCAAGACCTGTGTAACAGTTTCTTCCCCCAAGTCATCAGATTCCTCAACACTCAGAGACTGGACTGGCAACACACACACACGCACACACTAATATTGTACTTAATTTCATGTCATTTATACCCGGCTGCTACACCAATAACTGCTATGCCCATATATATTATAAGCTTATCTGCTGAATACTTTGTCATAGTGTGTTATGTTTACATTCACAGCATTTTCTATTGTAATATCTTTTTGCACTACCTGTTTCATCTGACACTTTCACACTAGAACTGTGTACTGGTCTCTTACTGTGCCTATTGTCCTGTTTCAGCAATTATTGTACCATATTGTACTATTTGCACACGTTTGCACATGCACTTTATGTAGAAATGTGTAGGTCTTTTAGTTCTGTGTAGTCTCATGTAGTTCTGTGTTTGTTTTATGTTGTTTCATGTTGTTTTTATGTAGCACCATGGTCCTGGAGGAACGTTGTTTCGTTTCACTGTGTACTGTACTAGCTGTATATGGTTGAAATGACAATAAAAGCCACTTGACTTGACTTGACTTGATAATGCTCAAAACAGTGGAGATGATTGTGGACTTTAGGAGGAACACCCCAACATTGACCCCGCTCATCATTCTAAACAACACTGTGGCAGCAGTGTAGTCATTCAGGTTCCTGGGCACCACCATCACAGGACTTGAAGAAGGAGACCCACATTGACTCCATTGTGAAAAAGGCCCAGCAGAGGTTGTACTTCCTTTGCCAGTTGAGGAAGTTCAACCTGCTACAGGCGCTGCTAATCCAGTTCTACTCAGCAGTCATCGAGTCTGTCATTGACTCTGCACTTCAACAAATGTCTGGTTTGGTTCAGCTATGAAATTGGACATCAGAAGACTACAAAGGACAGTTAAGACTGCTTTTTTCCCTCAGGCTATCCATCTCATGAACAGTTAAAACTATACTATAATTACGTGCAATAAACAGTCTAGTCAATTACATTATTTAACATAACCTACCTCTTCTGCATTACATTCCCTTGCACTGTATATAACAGATTGTGTATTTGTACATACTATATGTATATTTTTGTCTTATTGTGTATTACTATACATACTTATATTTCTATTCGATTTTTATTATTATTATTATTATTATTATTATTATTATTATTATCTCTGTCTTGTTGTTGTATTGTTTGTGCACTGGAAACTTCTGTCACCAAGAAAAATTCCTTGTATGTGGAAGCATACTTGGCAATAAAGCTCATTCTGATTCTGATTCTGATTTTGATTATAATCTCATTAAATAGTCTATTTTTTGCTGCATTATGACATAAATCATGAATTATAATTCATGATTTTGATCAAAATATGTATTAATAAGTACCTTTATAAAGCATTTATACCATGTGAGTTTAAATTGGGTCACTATTTAGCAAGTATCATATGAAAGTCACGCTTTTTATACATGTTGTTATAACTGCATATAAATTATTTATAATGCATTTGAAGATGAGTTATTAGTCATCAAGGAACCCCTTTATAAACCCTTTACAAAGGGAACCTTAATGTAAAGTGTTACAAAAAGATTCATATTTCATATTTCCATGGTTTGCATAGTTACATTGATGTCTTTACATTTTTTATATAACATTGTTTGTTATTTGTAATTTATTATTTAATACAAACAGTAGCCTTACAGTGTGGCATCATATTTTTCATTGCAGGATACAAAGTAATTTTTCATGGTCAAAGCCTGGTGTGAGAGCTGCTTAACACAATAAAACATAATGCAATTGCTTGTCAACAAGATTTTGCCATATGTTAAACACATTGCTAATACTATTAGCAGTCATAATGAAAGATGGAATTTGTGAAATTCCTGAGAAAGACCATACATTAATTTTGGAATTAAATTTTTTTTTTTTTTTTTTTTTTTTTTTTGAGAAAACACAATGAAATGTTCCTTTTGCATTAAATTATCTTTTGCAATTGTACAGAAAATGCTCTTGTTCCCAGGCATTGATTTATGGTAAAAAAAATAAAATAAAAAAACATATTAAAAGAACTTGAAGCAGTAATGGTGCTAATTTAGCTATGAAGCAAACTCAGGAGTGGTGTTTTTCTCACCAATGAGAGGGCACCGAGCAAAGAGTGAGAAAAATAAATCCTGGAGAGGAGTTGGAGCGGAGTGCATTGAGTGCAGATGGGAAATTGCTGTTATTTGGCATCACTCACATACTCTTCTAACAACAATGGGTTACTGAGCAAAACATGTCATGTGCATCTGCAGCAGATGGTACTGAAATATCTATTACTGCATACCAGAAAGATGAGACAGATACTGTATAATTATCTTAAACACTCACCACAAGTTTTTAACATTGCACACTTTGAAATGACCAAAGTTCAGCCAGAAAAATCTGTGTGGTGCAAGCTGATACGTTCTTTGAAACTGTTATCTGTCAGCCAAATGGCTCACTCACATGTGACATGTTAAGCCAATCGGCTTGCAATCGGTATTGGCTGATTGGTCCGTTGACATGTACTCAGGTAGCCAATCAAATTGCGTCTCTCTTTGTCTGACATTTAAATAGCTCAGTTTTGCAGATAAACCGGTTTCACTGCAGCACGCTGCGAGAGTTTTTCCTCTGAAACCCACCTCCTCCCCAGCTCCACCGGTCTAGATCTGCTACATGGGGATTGTTTATATGTCTATTTGTGCAGCAGCATGCCCTACATGCTTGATGCAGCATGTCTTGCATTTTTTCAAATTGTGACACAGCAGTAGCAGCATGTCCACATGTAGAGATCGATCGATATTGATTTTTACAACCGATATGATACCGATTATTTGTATGTTTACATATCCGATAACTGATATGCAGAACCAATTTTTTTATTAATTAAACTTATTTTTTATTTAATCTTTATTTTACAAAGAAAATATTCAAAAGAGACCAAATTTACAAAAATGTTATATTACAATAATAATCACATACCATGTTTTTTATATAATAATTACAACAACAATAATAATAGGCTAAATTGATTGGCAATGTCTGATTTCAAATGGAGAACTTAAATACACAACAAGGGAGTCACTGCATGAATGTAATCTTCCATTTAAACTACAGTTGTAAAAGGTTTAATTGTTGTTTAATAGGATAAAGGCAAATAGTTTGCTGTAATAAGTAAACATTCTCAGGAAAGTAAAAAAAAAAAATAAAAAATTAATTGCTGAAATTACATGAAAGTCCATCCCGAATGGCATCAGAATTATTCATAAAATGTTTTGTCGGTCTCTAGATTATAGCAGCTGCCTCACAAAACACCTGCTGACATTTTTTTGTTCTACAGTGAGCAGCAAATCTGCAATGTATCTTGTGGCAAATTACATGCAAATCTCATCAATGCTCTTATTGCCACCCCACACAAAGCTATTTAAGACACTCTTACTGTGACACAAGTATTTTGCCCCATGAATGTCTATGTGTTTACGTGAAACTTTTACTCAGTGTCGTGAGATAATTAATTTCCAGAGAGCTGTAATCATGTACTGTAGATGATGATTCATAGTGATATTAAGTTTAATAGTAAATGTTAATATAATATAGGGAATTTTAAACTAGTGGATCTTGCTAAAAAAAAACTGTGTTGGCATACGATGGCCATTCTAGCATCCGGCCAGTCATTCCATTGGAACATGAGCATCAATCTGAACAGCAAATTTACAGGACTAATAAACAAAGCCAACAGACAATTTAATTAAACCATCATATTTCCAACATGCACTCATCCGAGGCTCTTTGAGTTGATTAATGTGAAGTATTGTTACATCTCTGGGACTTCGGAAGATTTGTCTTTAAGTGTCATAGCGCTTAAACTACACATCAAGCATTTATGTAACACAATTTACTACAGCATGAATGGCAATTATATTTAGTACAATTTATTAATACAAGCAATACATTGCAAAAGCAAGTTACTTAACCTGTGGACAACCCCTAGCATTGTTTCCTCTCACACGCACTACTGCAATGGCCATCTTGCATGCAATTTCAGAAACTCCCGGCAGATGGCGCCAGTTATCGGTGGTTCCGATACAAAAACGATATCCAATTAAAGAAAAATGTTTGAATATCAGAAAAAATATCTGAAAATCTGATTATCAGTCAATCTCTATCCACATGCTTAACTCACTATGTCTGTGTATTTTCTAGCAGTAGCAAGTCTCAGTATTTGCTCTGTAGCAGCAGCAGCAATGTAGCAGACCTAATCCACCAAAACCAATATCCTATCAATATGTCATACTCACATTAAAATGCAAAATCATTCTGAGAGCTGTCATGGCTGAACTTCTAGATAACCTATCACACACAAGGTTTCCCCATAGTCTTTACTGACCAGAGTGACCCTCTTGTAGCATAATCAGTGCTCAAATCCATATGGAAACACACACACATGTTGGTGCAGCTATCATTATTAGGACTCTCCATAGACATTTTTATACTGTACAAACTATAGATTCTATCCCCTAACCCTAACCCTACCCCTAAACCTAACCCTCACAAAAAACCTTTTTGCATTTTTACATTTTCAATAAAACATTGTTTAGTATGATTTTTAAGCGATTTGAATTATGGAGACACTAGAAATGTCTTCATAAACCACATTTATAGCATAATACCCTTGTAATTACCAGTTTGTAACCTAAAAAAAAAATGTCCTGGTAAACCACCCAAACTACACACACACACACAGACAGAAGTGTTACTTGCACACTAAACAAAAACTGAACTAACAAGCTTTACACTTAATCAATGAGAGAAGCGAACCAGGACAGTGA